>NW_025408592.1:1200000-1552797 GCF_019456465.1 Bacidia gigantensis | reverse complement strand
TAATAAAAGGGTTTAATAAGACTTTCTAAGCTTTTTCTTAAAATAAATTAAAACCTACGTTAAACTTTTATAAAAAAAGTAAATTTTTAAAGGAATATAAAGCTTTATCTTTTAAGAAGTAAATATTAAAACTTAAAATAGCTTTAAGAGATTTAATTAGAAAAAGGGTTAATATTAGAAATTAAGTATAATAGAATATAAATTAAAACTTTTCAATTTAAAATCTAGTAAATACTAAAAAAAAAAAATTATATTTAAGAAATAAGTTATATAAACTTTTATAAAAATACTAATAAAATAAAATTTTTAATATTTATTTAAAATAGTAGAGAAAAAACTTTAATAAATAAAAAATCTTTAAAATAAAAAAAAAGAATATTTATAACTAAAATTAAACTAAAAACTCTAATAAAAAAAATAAAAAAAAAATAAATAAAAAATTAAAAAAAAATATATATATTAGTTAGTTAAGCGCTTTAGAAACTATTTATAAATAGTATAATTAAAAAAACTAAATATTTAGTAAGGACTACTTAAAATTATATAAAAAAGTATAGTTTTAATAGTTTAGAATTTATAGGGAAAAAAAATATAATAACTATAAATAAGAATTATATAGAATTAACTATAGAAAATTATAAAAGAGTATAATAAACTACTTTAATAAAAGTTAAATTAAAACTTATAATATAAGCTAGGTATAAGCGATAAATATACTAATAGAATCTCCTAACCCTAAGCGTTCGAAGGCAGCAGCGTCCCCGTCGAAGTCGGGGCTACTCTAACTCTAAGCTAGGCGCTCGATGTCACTATTAGATTCGTCTGCGCTTAGGTATTTTGGGATTTCTATGTTTTGTCGCTAGTTTTGATCACTTTCGTGTTATGCTAGAGGCTAATACGCAGAACCATCTGGGCACTATACTATTTTCGCAGGAGTCAAATTTGCTGGGTTTGCCGCTAACTGCCGTTGGGAGCTAAGATGAGATTTCAAGGGGGCAACACTGATGTGGGGGGGGCAGTCTTCGACATGGGCCAAATCATGCAAAATGTGATGGATTTCCAAGTGATCGGTGGTGAGAAGTGGGCTTGCTTTGTGGGTAGGCGAACGTTAACAACGTTTTGTAGAAGTATCCATAAATGTTAAAAGACTATAAATGTAGCGCGACACCTCCCCACCAACAACGCTCGTCTACTCCCTCCCCCCCGATTCCCCGCCCCAACAACAGGTCCACTCTGCGTAACCCCCGGCCTCAACCTATTCCCATGCTCATCAGCAGTCCCGCTCCTCGCCGCCGCATTATTCGCATCGATCTGCGCCTCCGCAGCCATCTGCCTCCCCCTAACCAACACATTCCCACCACTCTTTCCCACATCCGCATCCTGCTGATACCCGATGACTATCCCCCCACCGGAGTTTTGCACCACGCTGGCGGGTTTGGCCGGGTCGGCAGCGGATTCGGCAGCGGCTTGCGCGGCGATGGCAGCCGCGTCTCTTTCGGCTCTGTAGAGGGCTCCTAGGGATTGGTCAGCGTTGAAAGAATTTGCTAAGGAACGAGAGATTGCAGCGGGGAAAGAAAGAAAGGGGTTAGGGGGTGGAACTCACTGCTATTCGCATAATTCTCTCGCATTTCGGCGACGGTCACTGTGAGTCCGCGGCTGACTTGGATACGTTGCTCGTCTGGCGGGATGGACAGGCATCCGCTTAGGCGGGAGAAACCGTTGCCATGGGCGACGAGTTGAGGGGAGTTTAGGGATGGGACGGCGTCTAAGCGTCGTTGGGGGAGAGCTAAGATGCGTAGTGAAAGGAGAGATGTGAGGGTGGTGAGAGTACCTGGGAGAGTCAATGTTGTGGTTTCAGGAGTGAGAAGAGTGGTGAGAGGGAACGGGAGCGGGATATTTACCGAAATGCATGGCTTTGCTGGAGGGAAGTGAGAGCCAAGTTTGAAATTGAGAGTAGCAGATGGGGTTGATGCGATGAAGATATATTGAGATGATGAAGGGAGTATGCGCAGACTGATGCACGTTCTGCCCAATATATTAATTCTCGTCATTTCGCCAATTCTCAACATATGGACATCCTCAAAAGACAGAGGCGGCACATCAAGTTTCACGTCCATGACTCTAAGAGACTTCAGGCCAGCGATGATCTAGTTGTCATCAGATTGTGAGGTCACCATGGATACATAGGGATTTGAACTTCATCGACGGCTTGGGAGCCGGAAAGCACCTTTCGATGGTAAGAAGGCGTTTCAGCCATGTGCTAGAGGCTCGCCAGCAGAGACGTGCCTTAAGGAGAGGAGTAGGGACGATAGACAAGTGTGAAATCAATACAAAGCAATAGAGTTAAAGCGTGGACATTTAAGCCGCTGCAAAGCGGCTCAAAGCTTTGCCGTGCGTCGCGATGTGTCGCGTAATATTGATAGCCCGTGTGGTGGCTGAAATCGGCAGACGGTGATTAAACATCGCGTATAACTATATGAAACGTTGGACCGTTTTGTTGAATCGCTGATAGCAGATAAAATAGAACTTGAGGACGAGATGGCTTACATACTACGCTTGTAACCTCTTTGGCTAGGGATGGGGGAGCATGACCTCGTTTGGAAATAGTCTATGTAGTGCCTGATTGGGATAGAGAAAGCTTCCGAAATGTCGTTTACACTAGCAGCTGAAGGCGTTAATGATTTTGGCGAGAGAAGCGCAATGTTGAGGTCTCGGGTTAAGCTTGATCAATGACGACCCTGTTATGTAGGTTCAAGTTCATTTCAATAGATTTGGGTGTGGCCTAGTGATTTGGCCGAGAAATAGGTATGTGTCGATCCCCCAATCCAAGCCTTGTGGCAATCTTAGTATGATGAGGTATGAGGGGATAGAATTATCTTTTTAGAGAACTTCACGAAATAATTAAGACCTATAGATCGCTAGAATGTCATGACTGACTATCTGGTTCTTCTATAAAGCCTGTCAAATCGCTCGTCGCACCTAGACTGCCACTGCGTATGTCGACTCTCAACCGCCTAAAGATTATTCCTCTAGTAGTCAATTACTAGAATCACCAGAGTATCAACTCATGTTCCTTATAATCACATTTAAGTCCCCATCGGCATTTAGAAGATCACGCTACATCCATGAATATAACCCATTCATTCTGTCTGCCGCAGGAAATGATAAATGCGACAGCCCAAGTTTATTGAACTATAGAAAGAAAATAGGGCTAAAAGTTAGAACTTAGTCTACATTCAGTCTTTGTATACTCGCCTTGCTCAGTTGGGCGACTTATGGTGCGATCCTAGTTGCTAATCAAGGTTGAGCTATTAGCAAACAGCCCTAACGTCCTAAATATTCATGGCGTCTAGATGAGCACGGCGACTACGTGCGAAGATAAGGAGACATCTATCCTCGTTATTGATCGGAGCGTGTCTGATGTTCGAATCTGACCCGGGGCTTGATTTATGCGACGAGCATAACCTGTTAAACAAGTGACCAAAAGAGAAACTAATGGACTCGACGAAAGGGAATACACAAGTAATGCTTCGCATTGGTAAAAAGGGTTGATAAAAATAGAAGGAACAATTGAAAAGTTGGTTTGGTGGTTCCCATTGTCGGTGTTTTAGTGGATGAGTCGGAAATTTAAGCGACGGCACGAACATGTATAAATGCTGCGTATCATACTTTACGACCTCATAAAATCCATCTTCAAGTCTTTAGAGCTCTTTCAGCTAGGGTTCCTAGCTCTTTATGCGACAAAAAGGTCTTTTCTGCCCATTAGGTAGCCTGAGTACAACGGCTGCGGCTTTCTTAGCAAACCCTTGCCATGGGGACCAACATGCCTAAGACCATTCTTTCATGCCTTCTGGGCATCATGTATGTCAGTGCATTATCTCTAGAAACCCAAATTCATAATAATAATCTTGATCCCAACATCACGCAAAATGCAACTTTGGAAAGTAGATTCAACCCTGCACGTCGCCCCGGCCTTGTGGTCCAAAGCGATCGAACGCATATGTACACCGACTCCGCGGCTGAGGTGCTACATTTGTGGGTTGATGCCATGCGCCAAATATGGATTATCCCATTCAGAGCCCTTCCCTCGCATATTGATTTCAGAGATTCGCTATTCCCACTCCAACTTGATTTTACCGCCGACCCTATCTTCTACCCGTCCCCGTATTCGGAAGATGTGGGATGGGGAGTCCAGGAGATGATTCGTCTACAAATCAAGGGAGGAACATCCGATAGCAATCCTTGGTGGCACGTGCCTGCAGACGATTTCTTTCTCCTCCAAGGTCGTTTAGGGAGAGCAACCACGATCCGGACAGGCGCCGACAACAACGCATCAATGAATAGTATCCCGACAACCGCCGTTAACGACCCCACGTCTATAGCGAGCACTCCAACCGCAACAAGTACCCCAGCGGGAGGAAACGACCCCGACCCCCCCTTGCCGCAAGACCAGGCCTTATAGCAAAACGCCAGCCGTTACCCCAATTCCAGGCCACAGCCAGCGGCGGCGCGAATGATACCGACACGAATCCCAACGCCCGCATCAGCGTCGTCTGCACAGCCCATTCCCTCCTCCAGCCTTGAAGCATGAACCCCACCTTCTGGCTCATCAACGAAGCGCTACGCACACAAGTCTGGGCGCACAACCCTTACGCACGTACTTCCGACTCCCCTCCCTTCGGACCCTCGCCCGCTGGCACACCGACTTCATTTTCCGTAGCTGCGCCTACAGGAGAGGGGCTATTAGCTGCTTTCCGTGTGGTTTCGAGCGATATATATATACAGTGGTTTATGATAGAGCAGGCGCTGTCGCAGTCGATATTCCCGATTGCTATGGGGGCGGGGAAGAGGGGGTTCATTGTTAGTGCATTTTAAGTCGTTGATGGGGTTCAAAGAGATCGATCGTTTATGAAGTTGACGTTTTCGGGGAGGAGGGGGGGAGCTTTTGGCTGGCGGTAATGGGACTCTTGATGATAGTTAACTTTAGTTGAGTCTGAGGGAGTAAAGATGGATTTCAGTTGCGAGAAAGCTACGTCATTAGGTAGGAATGAACGCCATGAGTAATCATTTATCTACCTCATAGTCCGCCTATGCATTACCTAGAACCTACCCGGCGTCACCATAATTGCCCAACCCTTTACAGCGAGAACCCAAGTATCAAATTCTATAGTCAGGCGCAGCTGACGGCGTGACTCCACCACTAGAGGGGCCGCCGTCAGCCATTACATTCTGTGCGACTCCAGCATTTAAGGATTCGCTATCGACCGCTCCATTCGGTACAGCTCCAGAACTCGGTGGTTTGTCGCCAGCAATCCCACTTGCCGTCACTCCAGCAATCGAAGAGGTGCCATCAACCGTACCGCTCCCTGTAAGACCAGCAGTTGAGAAGCTGCCACCCATAACGGCACTCAGATTTTCCACAACCGCTTTCTTCGCAGCAGCTTTGTAGTCTTCGAGGCTCTGATTCTCACTAGCAACGTCTCGTCAGCCTTGTATCTTGATCAAAAGTATCTGCCCAAAGAGAAGCAGGACGAGACCTACGGCGGGTTGATCACCATCGCCATCCCCTCATTACAATGATCCCGCATCGAGCAGTAAAGCCACATCGGCTTCTCATCCTTCAATTCGATAACGAATGTCCTGTTCTGTCCACCAAAATCATTTTATCGTCAGTAAAAGGGACCTGCAAACGACAACTTCGCACAAGCTTACCGCAACCGCAGCTGCGCTCGTGAATTCCACTGGTCCGGACGATATTCCATCCCCGCCCTCTAGCGGAACGCAAGGCTGCTCGAACGTACTGCGCACCACACTGTGGATCTCAGGGTGGAAGTGGAAGACGAGCTTGTCGCCGGCATGAGCGCCTGTCTTTGTGTCGGGGGTGAAGGTGTGGGGCTTTTCGCCCACGTGGATGTTGATTAGTTGGGTGTTGGTGGAGCGGTGATGGTGGCTTTTGCCATTGTGGGAGGCGGAGGTGAGAGCAAGGATTGCTGGTAGAATGAGGAAGAAGAAAAGCATGTCGATGAGGAGTCTCTGATTGCTGGCTTTGAAAAAGTGGGAATTGAGGCGATGACTCGAAGGTTGTGAGAATCTAATCGATTGAGAAGGTTTTGAGAAATCGAACTTAAGGGGAGGATATCAGGTGCTTTTTAATTGTCGGTATGAAACAAGGGGGGGCTCTGTACGACTTCATCTCCACATCTCGAAAGAAAACGAAAGGCCATGCGTTCTTGTGACAGCTGCGGGTAGGCGTTCCAGTGCCGCGCAGGCTTCGACCTTATTGGACTAAGAAGGTATTCACTCGCTGAGGTGTGGTTTGAACTTCATCATTCAGGCCCCCTTCTGTCGCTTTGATTGGTCGAGTGATCGGAGGCTGCGGAACAAAGCCTTGAAGTCGTACAGCGCCATATCAAGTCAGGGTGTTCTGCACGATTCTTCAAGATGGTCATCTTCGACTACGCTTATCACATTATCGACAATTTTCCTAACCCAATCAAGCCCATTCTGCAAGTTCTAGTCATTGTACGACCCGAGCATCACCAAATTTCAGTCTTTGTCAAAGTAGCAGTCTAAATGCCGGGCCGACAATGTCACTTTGATTGGTGATCTGTTCTCGACTCCATAGCTCTCATGACCTGCGCCTTGGATGCTGCTCAGGGTCAACACCGTAGCCACTTCTGTCCTGACCGTGGAATTTTGAAGGGCATCCCTGATGTGACCTCAAGCAAAGTATGTCAGAGCCCCCAACGAGACATATGTCCATAAGCATTGGGGGTCGGCAGGTATACACCGCATCTCATGCTATGAGCTTTCCATGATTTCATTAGTCCCCTACTAAGCCATACCGCCACATCAGCTATCCATCTCTTTGAGGATGGTAGCCAAAGTTTGATCCTTTCAGAGCACGATCGCGTCATATCAGTGACCCGCAAGCTCAACCCCTTGAGACAAGTAGAATTTACTTTCTCATCCGTTCTATCTGCATATTCCCATCTGAGTAGACTGAATTGCGCAACACTACCCTTTAAGCCCTGTGCAAGGCTTCTGAACCGTACTTTGTGCGATACAATACGTTAAAAGGTAGAAATGACATACGAGATGGTCGCTCGCATGAGCTTGGAGTTCATTTTGGCTCGAACGTTGAGCTTTTCTTGCGTACTTACATGTCATAGGCACTAGGCCTGAGACGTCGCCCGGCAGGCTGACTGAGGACTATTTTAGGAAGGAATAATTCCGCCGCGAGGACAGCGAGGAGTATTAGTAATGTAGATCTAGCCGTGGAATTCCGATGGAATGGAGACGATAGGCTAGAAAGTCATTCAAACCTGCTGAGGGGGAAAGCGAACAGGATTGGGGAACGCAATACTTTGTAGTATCTCGCCTGGAATGATGGTAAGTCGATGATTCATTATGGATTACAATGGATAAGAGGAGTGCGCTTCGTAGCGGCCGCAAGTACGTATTTCAGTGTCACAGCGCCACGACTAGCTTTACGGTTGACAAGAATCGCAAGACACAAAGCTCTCATCTACGTTTGTTTCAAAGCAAGACATAAAGCTCTCATTTCGCGCAGGGGCTGAAAGGTCCTATGCGCGATGTCTCACGCGAATCTCAGATCTCTATACTACATTTCAGCGGAAGCCATGATTCTCTTAGGAGTGGATTCTTCACGCCGTGGTTTGGTTAAGGATTTTGGGCGTAGTGCACTTTTAGATTGCTATAGCTGGAGTGGTTGATATCACCTTGAGGATGGTGACGCTGCGTATGCGTAACAGATCGAATTCGGTCGCAGATCAAAGTGTGAGTTGCTACGGATGAGTAACGATGGTGGTATTTTAGCCTCAAAACGGTCCCGTGTTCCTTCTCATCTGAGTATGCACGATGGATATGTACTGTGAATGTTTTAGGCCCCGTCATGTTGGAAAGCCTGGAGATATGTTCAAGGCTTGTAGCGATTGCTTACAGAAGTGGTGCAGCAACCATATTCAATGAGAAGACCATTCTTCTGCCAAATGACCCAGCAAAGCAAATACAGCCAGCCTTCCGTTCCTGCCCCCCGCCCCCATTATTTCCCACAACGCCCTAAGTCCCTTCCAACAAGACCCTCTCACCGAACTAACCCACAACCTCTCCTCAACCTTCCCACCCTTCTCCCCCCCCTCCCACCGTCCAAAACAAGCTTCACCACCATCGCGATCCCATCCCTCGTCAAATCCCGGAAGTAAAACGTGATCAGCCCTTCAATACCCATATCTGAGTTGAAAACGTCGATTTTCTGACGCACGCCCTTCTTCGGGAGCGAGATATCGGTCGCAGGTGGCTAGATGGATGATTTTGGGTTGGTTGAGGGTGAAGGGGATGGGGAGGATGGAAGGGATGGGAGGAATGGTGGGGCGGCTGCGCGAGGAAAGGAACCAGCCTAATATCTGTGGTGATATGTCAGTGTTGTGTCGTCGTTCGGTTTTTGTGTTTAGGCGTTGTGGTGGGTGGGATGTGGGAATGAGAATTGTGTGGAGGAGATGGGAAAGGGGGTGCGGGGGTGCATACGCTGAGGAAACCGAACGGCTCGAAGTGGAATTTTAAGGCACCTTCTGCCGCTGTGAGACATAGGTATTTTGGTTTGACTGCGGTCTGGTTGTAGGAAGTGACGTGTTGGGGGATATGGGTGTAGTGAGCGCCGCAGATACTAGGCAGAGGAGTAGGAAGGTGGAAGGAGTGTGGAGTGGCATGATCGAATGTTCCTGGGGGAGTAAGTAGATCATCCGAGACCGACAGTGAACATGAATGTATGCAAAGTTGAAGAGCCGAATTCATGACAATTCTGATATGTAGTTGGGCTAGGTTTAATTATTCGTTGGTGTGCAAGACATTGTGTGTTGGTCATGACACCAAGGATTCCGCCACGCGCCAAAGGGCAGCAGATAGATCCCAGTGCGTTCTGTAGTAGATTGACACACGTTGCTTCGACTACTGTTGTAGTATGAGTCCAGAAAATGAAGGTCTCAAAAGTAAAATTAATAATAAAACATCCATAGTCAACATCATTGCTTTCGTAGTAAGCGTTGACTTTATGCTCCTCATTCTAATCCTTTCGCGTAGCATATACACAACGATTTGAGGGCAGCTAGACGGTAGTGAGGTTGCGTAATGCTGAGTTTCCACCATCACTGAAGAGGTTTCTCGGAGCAAGAGGATCTCGAGCCGACATAATCAGAGTCGTTTATTGAAGGAATCAAGTTAAGGCTCACTCATTTCAAAGCAAGACTTCAACTTATCAAATAGCACTCTTACGATGAAAGTTCGAAGCCTCGAAGTCATCTTTCAAGCTAGACTGCGTACCCTTTCGTGCACGGCTTGGTGACTAATGTCGGACAACCGACCCTCATGTCAATTAGTTCTGAGTCGTTTTCGCTTTCCTTCGACGTCGAGTCTTCCACAGTGGAAATGACAAATACTTCCATACGACCTGTCGTATTCGATGATATCGCGACAAGGTTGTGGAAGGGATGGTGGGTGGGTTAGCGACGTGAGGTTGTGGGGATAAGTCTGCACGATCATTACATATTACGGCCGTTGGGGTAATTAATTTCTCCCGCCACTGACGGATGCTCATCGAATTATTCAAGTCTCAAGTCATAACGTGGGTATTGTACACATCGACCATCACGTGCGATCTCTACTTTCTTCCCCTACCGCAGACTTTCGTGCTTCTCATTAAGCATTCCCTCCCCTCTTCTCCTCTAGCAAAATCACCTCTCACGAAGCATCCGGACACGTCGGACTCCCCGGATAAGTGGGTCCATAACTATCCGTACAGCACTGAAACTCGACTTCCGCATCAGCGCCCGAGCTACTCCCCTGCTGGGTCGCCGGGTACTCATTCGTATAACTATGCCATCCCTTGACTCCATCGTCCGCGACCGCGTCAACGCACCCCTGCTTTCCCAGAGTGTCTTGCTTGGTGTAGTAGAAATTCTTGCGCCCTGTAACGCGCCAACTGTATTGGTAGTCCATTAGGCCCCAGGTAATGTTCTCAGAGCTGCCGGTGTTGGAGGGGCAGATTGTGTTGACGCCGACGGAGGTGCCGGTCGTTTGGGTTATGCTGAAGGAGGCGTCGAGGGAGAGGCCGCCGGTGAGGATTTCGGTGAAGTCGTTGGTGCTGGTCGATGTAAGCGTATGAAGCAAAGGTGCTTGCCTTATGTGGGAAAGTTGGGAAACGGGTACTTACGCTTCAAGGTCAAGCCCGCCCTGTATTTGCTTAGAGAGTGAAACGAAATACGAATCCGTGAAACTCGCGCCGCCTATTCAGTCAAAGGTATTTTAGTGACTATCTCCATAATGGAAGATATTGGGAGGGATACTCACCACCATTTGGGTTCGCCCGCGTCCTTGCCCCAGAGACCAGCTTGGGTCCACTCCTGAATTTTGTAACGCTATCAACCTCCAGATCCGGCGCTGTGCAATAGCCCGCTGAGTATGGGTGGTCTGGGGCTGGCAGAGGATTAGGTAGGCCGCAGCCGACTATCAGTGAGATGAGTGAAAGAGAGAGCAGCATGATGATTTAATTGGGCCTGTACGATCTAAATCTGCAATCGAATAGTGAGAGTTGGGCGTGGGGAATCGCGACTCTTTAAGAATGTTATATGGAGGTGATGCTAGGCTTTCTGCGAGAGGCCTCGTGGTAAAGCTTGATACTTGACTGGACATCTGCTCGACTCCACTGACCTCATGGTCTTTGATGGGGGAACGCTATTGTGCGCCATATGTTTCACAAGGCACGATCCGGTGGCGGGTGGCCGTCGATCAGGTTCTCGCGCACGTGTATGCTTTGGGGCCGGATCAGGCCGTGCTCTGGTCCCATAGTGATGTTTCGGCAAAGAGAAATCCTATATAACCGTTTCGGCGACGGCAAAACGATAACCAAGTGATAGCCAGCGCAACCAAGAGACCTCCTTCATTGTGAAGATACATCGTCGTTGAGATTGCAAGAACTCGCTACTGTGCATCATCAATATGTTGATAGATGCTTACCTCCAGCCGTACCGTGTGTTAAAGTTTGAAAAAGACTTGAGCCGCCAGCCGTGTCTGTAGGTGAAACGACGTTAGGGCCACTACGAAGGGCACAGTCACAAAAGTGGCGCAGAGATGGGGGCCGCTACCCAGCGCGTTTGACCAAACTTGTGCTAGAGGGTATTCTACGCCCCTTGCCCTAGATCGTAGACCCCAATTGATTGATTGAGATTGCGGGTGATAGCGATTTGATTTGCTCTTTGAAGTTCCTGGGTTATACCTCAAACTAAACGCCTCGAATGGCGATGGAGATGGCTCGTTTGGTTGACGTCATGAGGCCAGACTCTACCGGTCGAGTAAGCTAAGTGATTGTGTCACTCGTGGGATGGTCTTTGGACCGGCTTCCCTCGAGTGCGCGAAGCTGACAACGCGGCCCCTGCGAGTGAGTGGCCCTTCCTTCCTGTTAGACTTTTCTCGAACTGCGAGTTCCTTAAAGGAGGAACAATTGCACTTGCCTGCTCGGATCTTGCTATGACAGCTGAGGGGACGAAACGAAACTATATGAGAGTTCTTTGCTTATATTATGTAAAGATTGAGAATCATCTAGATGCCTACGTTTCTTGCTTTTCTCACTTACATTTATGTAGTGGCTTCAATGCCTATATTATTGAGAAATAGATGGGATATCATGCCCTAGGTGTAATGCAACAAGAATGATTCACTCCGTGGAAAGCTGGCTATATCAATTATTAAAGCGATTTGAGCATCCAAGTGCATATGCACGAGTTTATAGGCTGCATGTGAAACTCACCTTTTGGGATAGTTTGTACGACCTTGTTCCCCATGTATGTTAAAGCAGTAAAAAGATCTGCGGAGATCTGCCACCGCACAGTTGAATTCATAGCACAGCCTCCGTACCTATGGTACTGGAGATCTGCTAGCCTCGGATTTTTGGCATCAGTCGGTAAGTGGATCACTAAGTCTTAAGACGCTGTTGGCGAAGCGTCTCATGCCAAGGTCCTACATTGCATGGTATATCGCAGAATGTCAATCAAAAGCTACGTCGCATTGCTGTGAGCGGCGAATTCCAAGCTTATTCAATGCCACGACGACATCCACGGTCGTGAGTTTCGAGGATTGCAAGTTCTGCGTTGGTTTCGAAACTCGTGCGTTTCAAGATCTGTAGCACCTGGTCAGTGAAGCAATGACAGAAGACCGCTCTTTCGTACATTGAAAGTCACTCTGCGTTTTATGAATGCAGGATTAGGAGGATCGTAGAGAAGTCATGTGGTCTGTTGGAAATGCAAAGCCTGATACAGCATGCCGTACGTCCACACACACTCTTGTGCTTCAAGTTCCACAGGTGACTTATTAGTCACTCGTCCTGAAGAAAAGAGCGCTGAAGCTCGAGTAGGTTACCCACTCTCACTTACGATAGTAAGACATCGATCCCGTGGATTCATTGCAGCGATATGAGACCGCTTCGATTCGTTGTGCTGTGCTACCTTCGCTGATTGAGTTACTGGACCTGTACTACCTTTTTCGATCGAATGGTCAAACCCGTTGTATTGTGTGACCTGTTTCAAATGAGTTATCATAGATGTCTCTGCTTGGTAAATAAGTCTTCGGGACCTTAATGTTCATGCGAGCATGTGCATAGGTCGTCCTCGAAAGTCTATAAAGCTGACCCTCAATACTATACCATGTTTCTCTTTTTCTACCAGCAACTCAACAACACAAATCAAGAATCTCTTCACGAAGACTGATCTATAAGCAACAGCCCTGAACATAGATTCAAGAGTGACATCTTCCCATCGAAAATAAATGTCGTTCCGTGAACATCTCCAACAAAAACCTCGACGTGATGTCTTGAGCAACCTCGACGTCAAAGAAATCGCAGCAGGACGTGGAAGACTCCCTACACTTGCAACCAAAGTGAGGAACATCACTGACGAGACTATCAAACACCGAATCTTTGAAAATTCACGCAAGTCGCCGACGACCGCCCCACGATTCAACTAACCCTAGACGAGCCCCAATACCGTGTAGACCAAGAGAATGACTACATCTTCATGTGTGATGACACAGATGACAATACAACGGTCCAAGATGTCGATTACGACAACGCATCACAAGGCTGAAGTTCGTGATAAAGCATAGATCATGTCTGGGCACTCAACATGAAATAGCGAAGACGTAAAATGTAAACAAGCAACTGAAGAATCAATCTTTAAAATCAATCTGAGTTACGGGGGCATGTGTGATAGTACAATAGCAGAAAAGGATCAAAAACTACCATTGCCAAAAATCAATCAAATTTGCACTCTCTGTCTGTGGTATTAATGTGCTTCGCAACTTATCGAAAATCGATCAAACCATGAACAATAGCTAAAGACTTCTGGTAAGCTGCGATGTTGTCATAGGTGCTGATCACAACGTCCTTTTTTTTTATTTCGAAGCCTCTGCTCTCTACTAAGGGGATTCGAACTATATGACATACCAGCGAAGAGAGAGCGTTGCGAACGTCTGCACCTATGGAAAGCCTCCTGTATCAGCTGTGAAGGCTCACAGAGACGCAAGAAGCAAGAAAAAGAGACGTGTGCAGCTCTGGGTCAACAGGGATTCGAATCTGAATGATGGGTCAAATTCTTGCTGAATCCGCCCGATTTTGAGATAGAGTGACTCCTGCGCATATAAATTGCCGTCATGTGGCCACCGTCGTGGAACATGTCAGTTAAGCACGGCAGATATTCAACAATGTGCACAGATTGAGAAGATTTCATGTCTTTCGCCATCATAATTTTCAAAGCTAACACTGCCTCAGAATATTTTCGAGATGTCAACTTTAGGCTATATTACAGGCGCTGTGACTGCTCAGAACGCCGGCTTACGATATCGGATCTGTGACTGTTATACTTGGTGCAGTCTGATTCCATACAATATGCTTCGAAGCCAAGAGCGGTACTCCCACATTAAACTGTTCGGCTTTAGGGTCCTCACCTAGTCGCGACTTGCACATAGTATCGGGTGGATTCGAAGAAGAAAGACTGCTGCCTGGGATACTGACGACTTTCGACCCTCTGACAGCATCTCCGAAGGTAAATTCAAAGTCAGGAAGCTTCGTGTTGCATGGAAACCTCCAACTTCCATCTTCTTTTGATGATCCAGTGACTTGCTCAAAGTACTTACTACCGACGCCTGGAGGAACAATCATAGATGCCCCGCCTGTATCGAAGAGTACCCGTGAGGGTTTGGTGCTGAACACTTTGCCTCCGGAGCCGAATTGTACGTGGTCTGCAAACCATGCAGTCGCTTTGCCTGTGTCCTTGTTCAGCACAATCGGAATTGTCGTTGCTGTATCCAGACCATGAGCAGCTTCATCCATGGATCCGAGAGTTATCCAGCTAGAGCTATCACTTGTATATTTCAAGTTTGTTGTGAAGATCACATCTGGCAAACATTGCGAGAAAGTGCATTGGGCATCGGGTTTGATCGAATTCGATGTCTGAAATGCAAGCCCAAGCATACCATCAAATCGTTTTTCTGATTTGTGGTTTCCCCATTCCATCAAGTGAGCAACGCCGAACGGCATCTGGGGCACAGTGACGCCTCCAATGGTGACTTCGTCTATCGTGACAGTGCCATTAGCGTGTAGACCACTTCCGTAGCCAATATCGAAAGCTGAACCATCTTTGTTCTTTCCTGTTTTGCTCTTCTTGGGGTCGTAAAGCCGTTGGTTCTGAACAGTGTGAAGTACTTTAGGCGGCATACCTGTACTTGCAATCCACCTTAAATTCGTTAGTATCAGCTGCCTCTTCCACAAGAGTGAAACCTACAAGTCTGAGGATCCCGTATCCATGAGGAGCGTGCACCCTTGTCCTCCAATCAGTGCTTCCACGAACCAATCACTTTTTCCTCTTGTGACGGCTATTCTGCTGCTAGTCTGCTGGCCCCTCTCGCTCAGCAAACTCGGGCTTTCGTGAAGAACGGGTGTGGCCAGCACACACAAAAGATGGATTGTGATGAGGAGGAGAATGTGGGAGCTCATGGTCAGCAGCATGGAAATGTCCAGCTCAACTCGTCCTCCGAATTCGATCTTCCTAAAATCAGCTGCGAGGGAAAAGAGAGAACGACATCATGTCTTCTTATTACTATCTCAGAGCTCAAAACTAGCTTTAGAGTGAACAATTGATGGTTTACAGCTATTCATCTTCAGATGGCCAGACAAAGATTCATTTTCCAGAACTACAAGGCTTGCATGAAGACAATGAAATTCACAACAAACGTCATGAGAGCTGCGCTCGCTGACAACTAAGTAATCTAAAATTAGCTCCTCAGTTACTGCCCAGGTGCACTTTAAGTGTAGTTACTTTTGTGGGCTATTCCCACGGTAAAAATTGACATCCAACAGCTCTCCGGTTTACGCTCTCTGAATGCGTTCTCAGAGCTGCAATGGAAGTTGTGACCTTGTATTATGGGAATAAAATTCACAGGGTACTGATCAGCCGTGACCTGTTCATCAGAGCGCCAACACTCCTCGCCGGCGTGCTTACAAATCACAGCACCATGCCAGAATGCTTGTACGACATTCCATCACTTTGCCTTTCTCAACTTGCCGCCAATCATCGGTGAGTCACTGACATTGATAACAAAGTCTGCTTCCTTCCAATTTCCTTGGTCACCGAACTGCGCCTTATACGACTGCACCATCTCATAGAACCCTTGGACCGCCCGGCTCCATTTGATGCCATCTCTGAGAGCAGTGAACTTTACGGTCAACCCTTCGTCGATGCTGGTGTATGTAAAGCTCCAATATTGGGAAAGCGGGTCCGCGGGTCGAGGATTCTGCGCGGCCAGCACGAGCGATGCTTCATACAGCGTGAAGATCACCTTCAACTTGTCCAGGTCGTCGCCGACGTTGTTGAGTGTAGTCTTCACCAATTTGCGGTTGAGGAACTCTAAACGGCATTCGTTCGCACTATGACATGCGTAGCCGACTATTGGATTAGGAGTCAGGTGGGTCTCGTCAGAACCACTATCGCGCGCGATGTTCCCTGGGGCACTACGCAGATCCGCCTTGGTGGACCTTTGAGCGACAGTGCTAACGACGTTTTCACTCCCAGTGGTGAAATGTTCATCTGCCGCGTAGGTAATGTTCCCAATGTCATTTCGAGCTGGTAGCTGGAGGAGGCACGACCCACGTGGCATGGTCTCTCCCTGCGGACCAGCAGCATCGCGGATACTTTTCGCACAAGCATAAATACCCCAAAGCGCAACCTTCGTCGTCAAAGCGCCTTCTTTCCCTGCTATTGGCGTGACATCTATATAAGTGCCACATCCCAGCCAGCAATCTGATAGTTGGGCATCATATGGTTTCTCGGCATACCCAGTGATACCGTATAAGGTACTCACGTATGTGTTGAGAACATCAAGTCGTTGGCCCTCGCGAGGCTCGAAGGCTATCTTGAAAGCTCTTGGGATGATCTGTCTTGGATCGGAGACGCCCGATCCCGCGGTCTCGATAGGAGGGATTGCATAGACCGCGAAAAAAAGGAGAGGTGTAATTAATAAGAAATGTAGACTTTGGACGAGCTTGAACATCCTGTCAACCTTTTCCCGACACTCGATGGATAGGATTTTGCTTCTTTGAGTGGTAGATTGACTACGGGACCTTTCTTTTCATATAGCAGATCATAAACATCGACGACCACTTCGCTATAAGTCTAGAACTCTTCCAGGTACTTGGTTCTCTCAACACTGCATCGCGCGTGTAGGAAAGTGCTTCAAAATAGAGATGTAGCAGCTGTGTCTCAAATGAGCGAAGCGCTTGAAGTCACTTTTTGCGAGCAACGGAATCTCTGCAGCGCGACTGATCTAGAAACCTGATGGTCCTGGGATGTTATTAATATCCCACATATTTGCAAGAAGCTCTAATCATAGCACAAAAGGGAGGGATAGCCCAATCCCGGGCTTTATTCGCGTTTGACTCGCGAGCAGAAGATGGCGCATAGGCGCTAGTCGTCCAACCTTGCGCAAGAGCTAGACTAAGCACCTCACGACTAATGCGACCCTCTGGATATAGGTCGTCAGAGAATGGAAGTTGAGATACAAATTGAGAAGAATAGATAGTCTTCATAGATTCGTCTGGGTCTCGAAACTGAGTTGGAAGTCTCCTGTACTGACTGTAATAACTTGTTTCCATCCTCCTCAAGGTTGGGTTCAAATCATCACAACCCTCATAGCATACAGGACGCCTTCAAAAGGTGCATGAGGCAAAGATACTCCTTGGTCATTCTACTTGCTTTAATCTTTGTGGTGTTTTGGTAAGTATGCGTGTAAAGATTGTGCCAATGGTAGCAATACATGAAGAGGAAACGATACACAGCTAAAACAAATCTCAAACCTCAGTACTCGAAAGAGCGACATGTCACACCACAAAATCTTCCCGCCAATGAAACTTTTTAGAGAGCGGTTACATTACTCGTATCACGTTACCAAATTGTGTCCGGCCTTAAACATCATCTGTTTTGACCAGCTCCACTCACCAGCTCACGGCACCGGCCCAGGCGTATAATTCATATCAGGTTGCACCGCCACTCCATTGATCAACTGAGCGTCTGAATAGCTCGGATATACAATCAATCCATTTTCCACCACACTCAAGGTCGAGAAGCCAAATCCGAACTGATTACTCCACGACGATCCGATGACGAAGGAGCCGCATGCTACGTTGCTGTAGGTAGCATGCGAGGCTGGTGCGCCGGAGGCGCTGTACTGGCAGGTAGTGGGAGCGGAGCCGTCGTTCTTGTTGATGCTGAATGAGAATGCGCATGTGGTGTCTGCGGAGTCACAGGTGCGCGTGAAAGAGGCTATGGTCCAGCTATCTCTTTTGGTGAGGGACAAAGGCGAGCCGAAGATGGGTGCCGCGAGGGCGGAGAGAGCGAGCAGAGACTTGAGCTGCATGGTGGTGGGTCGATTTAGAGACCAGATACTTGTGATCGAGGGCAATTTAGCTTAGAAAGGCAGGCCTTTAAGGAAGTTCGTGAATGTGTAGGAAGCGGTGTTGCTATGAGAAAATTGCTAGGTGAGGACTAGGTCCTTTAAGTATCTGCTTCAAGGCCAACAAGGTACAGCAGCAAGGAGCCACAAACCCGTCAGCACAAAGCCCATGACGTTGCGTACGGCCGAGACACGAGATCAAATGCCAGGAATGTGGCCGTTCCAGCACCACCATTCTCATTGGGGTCCATCAGCTGCTTTCAGCTGGCATCTCTTACGCAAGACCGATGGTCTCCATTCTCGTGTCAGACCCGATGTTGAGGCTGAGGGTGTAGCCAAGGAAGTAAGAAATTCAATGCCAAGGAATAGCCGTAACCGCCCCGGACTTTAAACCCCGGAGATATCCCCCCGCACCTAATCTTACGGATCACGGGTGTGGCGTTGCCCCGCACATGTCACCCCAACACGAGGCTTGGCAAGAATCTGATCCGATTTCGGCTTTTTCCTTTCACATCATCTTACACCCTGCGTCATAGCCACTTCGGTGAATGTCGCCTGTTTCGGTGCCCTTTGTTCTCAGCAAGATGCTCCTTGCTTCTATGTCTGTCCAGCTGATCGACTTCGTATCTAGCCTTCAACCTTCTCGTACGACCTTTTCCTTGATTATGACTGAGCGATCGTTCAAGGAAGCACAAAGCCCGAAGTCGCGACCAACAAAGTGAAGCATCGCGAGTCACTTTCTATTCTAAAACATTATTTATTTTGCTTTCTAGCCATGGTTGTAGTAATATGTTTACCACTTCTTAACTTTTACATAATTCATTTCGCATTCTTCATACTTTCAATGTAAAGCGAGACGTATGTGCCACAGAGAATATGCGCTGCTAAAGAATGGACTTTGATTCCGGAAGGCTTGTGTTCTTCTTAGTCGCTCTGAACTCAAATCAAATGGATTTCGGAATAGAGCTCAATCCCTCCGATGATAATATGATAATCCTTTGTCTCAAATAGCTTACAATCAATCAACCGCACCCTCAGCTCCTGAGACAGATACACATAATTGATGGATGGACCTTCTAGGGCTGTGCCAGCAATGATGAAACCATCAGCGAACCCTATGGTGGGCCTAATCCCTAATCAAATGCACAGAAAGAATTAACTATCTGAGCAGATGAAAGATCCGACGGCTTCCACACTCTCGCATATTGCCCTATTGATCATGTAAGTTTACAATCTCGGCTCTTAGGACACCTAGTGTTCCGTGCAGATGGTACGTGCAGCGATTAACGTTCGAGGCTGTGTGACCCGTGTCGTAGCGGCTCAGATTCATTTCATACATATTTGAGACGTCCGCAGCACTACCAGAGTTCAGTTCATTTTCCAATCAGAAGACGCAACGCAATGGATTACAATCTTGGGAACACAGCGAGCCCGTAAAATACCTTTGACCATCACGCCAGCCCAAGTGTGTTTTCAGTTCCCGCCATCGCTCAGAGGCATGTTTTCAACCTATGGAAATAACCTCATATCTTGACGTTATCTCACAGCTTACCAAACCAGCTTCCAGTTTCGAACATCACATGATGAAATTCAATGGTATGCCAATGGCGTAATCCATAGATGTCAGTCTCCGATAACGTATCACGCCTATCAATTTCGTTAAGCAGCTCAGTATTGACAACCAGCCGTTTCTGAAGATTCTGGCGCAATTCGCTCCACAACTATTCAGAGCTCCACCAAGCAATCTGAACTGTATTATACCGCCACTTGTCCCGCTGAATCTTTCATTCTTTCGTGCGTTCATAAGTTCCGACTAGCTGTCGAAATCCAAGGTTTCGATGCATAGGTGCGGCACTCAAGAAAGATTCCCTATTATCACTATCCCGCGCTCCTAATTCTAAGGGTGAGCACAGCCGTCGGTGATCTTGATGATACATCCATTGTCTGCTGAGCATCCTCAGGGTTCCTAAGCAAGGCTTAGTCTCGCCCTCAAGAGCTACTTCAAATTTCTTTCAGTATTTGATCGTACGTGGTAGCACACCGTCGGCATAGGAAGCCTATCCAATACTTAGCTGCCAACCTTTGTATCTTACTATTTTATAGCTTTATTCTCGCGAACCACGCCTATACTCTAGGCAAACGTCAAATCATCGGTGCGTTTCATCCTCTCACTAATTGAGACAGCCAGCTCCACTTTGCGAATTGGTAAAAGGAAAGAAGGAGCTCCATCAGAATGTGGAACTCGAAACCGGCCGTCTTTGCAGCCATGAGACATACGACGATACATGGATCTGGTTCTAGGACAAAGGGATAGCTTATATGCTTCCAGATGGTGACGTATGCAGTGTGTCCGATCGTAGAAGTCTCATAACCGCACTGCAGCATCTCTAATTTCATTCAGCCTAGGCTCAAACTGTATGTGCCTCACTTTCTGGTGATGCATCAACTTCCGCACTTTACAGTTCGTGCCGAAAGGTAGCAGAACCCTTACTACGTGTCGGCACAACGCCTTTTATCTGCTTAGTAGGCATACATGAGTCAAGATACTTCTACTCAGCGCACGGGAATTACATATATAAGCACTCCCCTTCGTCCTCCTATCCTCTAACAACCCATTCTTCTCCAGTAATCCCAGCTTTCTATCAACCCAACCCACCGCAAGTCTCAAAAAATCCCCAAGATCCACCAAAACCTGCCACTTCGTGAAGAGAGCCATGCCTCACAACCGCCCCCTCCTCATCCTTTCCACCCTCCTCCTCCTAACACGCATCGGCCACCCTCTCGCCCTACCCAACCCCCCTCCCGTTCTACCAGGCGACTATCCCACTGGTCCACCTCCGCCTCCCGTTCTACCAGGCGACTATCCCACCGGCCCTCCCCCCTTCCACCCGTCGCAAATCCTGCCCCTCCACCCGCACCTGCGCCAAAGAACCCGCTCGCAGGCTTACCAGGCGACTACCCCACCGGGCCCCCGCCTGTGGAGCTGGCGGGCGACTATCCCACTGGCCCACCGCCGCATAAGAAGAGGTCGGTGCCTGGTACTAAGGCGGAGGGGGAGGAGGAGGGGGAGGCGGAGGCGGAGGGGGCTTTGTCTGCCAAGCGCGCTGCTCCTCCTCCACCGACTGAGGCGGGCGATCATCCCACTGGTCCGATTCCGGAGGAGTTGGAGGGCGGGGGGCAGCCTAAGCCTGAGGATCCGCCGTTGTATGATGAGAAGGGGCATGTGATTGGGTTTACCTATTGAGTTTAGGATGGAGGAGAGGAGGGGAGGGGGGGGGGGGGGGGGTAGATATAGATATGGTGGGGAGTTGTCAGGCTTCGTGAGTTTGCAGGCTAGAAGGAATGGTGGGGATGAGCTGGGCGGACGTTGGGAGATTACAATCGTTGTTTCAATATTGGTATTTCTTACTTATGGCAGATAGGTACAGTTGATGGGCACGTTAGACTATATGTCTCGAAAGAATTTCAATCTAGTAAAGGTGCATTGGAGTAAGTTTTCAATGTCGCGTGATCGCGACTCCAGTGTGTTCTTTACTTCCCTAGAATTATGAGCGAAATGCTGTTTCTTGATAGCTTCGACGAGATTACGTTTTTCATACCATTACTGTTGTGGAAGTCACAACAACAATTTTCGGCCTGAACGAGTCCTCAAGTAACTTAGACTGAAGAAAATCATGTCATACATCCAAAGAGCATCTAGGCTATATTACCAGCTCTACATAACCAGACAAAAATCCACATCTCCCCCTTCAGACCTCATGCAAAGTGAAACCTGCATTAATACCATCTTCACGCCCGAGGAGGCGCAGTCGTCACACCTTTTTCTTCCTGTCTGGTGCCCCCAATCTCTACAATCTTAAGAACTCAGGCCGCATTCCAGCCCATCATCGTCCCATTTCTTGAGACGAGACTTCACATATCTTACATCATGTGCTCTTCAGCGCACTTCCTACCTTCCGCAAACTTAAGCCGATCCAAATTGTGGAGGGATCTTTAATGCATTAAACTTTGTACGCGGCACAAAGTCTATCAAGTCGTGAAATCTCTATCTGTTTTGTGAACGACGCGAATTTTGTGTGCCCGCCTTATTGACATGCCCTTTTTCTACTGTTGACTCAGATCGAGATCCAGAAGTGCCGTTGTCTGCTGAACCTTCCAAACCGTAAGGCGCTAGAGTGTTACATTGCCCTATCTTGGAGGTTAGGGGGTGAGGTGGGGGGAGCATAGGGGCCTGAGAGGAAGGGGTGGGGTGAGAGTGGACAGGGTACGAGAAGAAGGGGTGTGGACGCTATAGGTGACGTTAATCACGATGAAGGGGAAATAGAGAAGGGAGAGAATAGCACAAGGTGATAGATGGATGCAATCTGAGCAGACGATTTAACGGCAGCCAACTTACGGACTTTGAGTTTTCTTCATGATGGAAGAGATCAGCAAGGAATTAGAAGACCGCAGGCAGTCAAGTAGTGATGCATAATAAACATGTCTCGTCAACAAATATAGAATTTGATGTATGCCAATCTGAACCCTAATTGCCAGATAGCAGCTCTCCTTTCTCGCTATCTACAAATCCCTCTTCACAATCCTCACAGGCGCTCTGTACACATTCTTCCCCCTAACAAAATACCACACGGTCGCAAAAATCATGATCGCCCCAAACATCAAGGCATCCCAATTCATCGTTTCCGGCGCCACGGGCGTCGCGGTTGGGAAAAAGCAAAATAGGAAAAATACCACGAGGAAGACCATCGCGATTCCGTTGATTGCTGTGCCATATCGCCCCAGCGACCAGCGCGACTGAGGCAATGGTTCCCCGCGTAGTCGTTTCCAGAAGATGCACCCGATGCTGAGAATGTAGGAGCCGAGCAGGGCGGAGATGGTAAGGGAGACGATAGCGTTGAGCGCGACGGACGAACCGAGGTTTATGAGCGAGATTACGATGCCGAAGATGAAGGAGACGATGATGGCATTGAGGGGGATCGGGTGGGAGGGGTTGACCTGGTTACGGGGTCAGCTTTGCCGCCGAACAACAGGAAACCGCCGTTCCTCAAAGAAGGCCTATGATCAATGATACGAGCGGTGATTGAGGTGTTAGGAATGTGAGAGCCTACCTTGGACAGGAAGGCCGAGAATGGGAAACCATTATCGCGCGAGAATGCCCAGATCTGGCGAGATGCCGTCGCTATCTCGGCGATGACGGCACAAACAAGGGTGATGATGATGATGGCAACCATGACGTTCGTGCCGGTCTTGCTCTTGGTGATGGTAAAGAGGTGGGAGACGAACGGGAAGGTGCCACCATTCTCGAGGAGAGCGGCGGGGTCGCGAATGGTGAAGCAGAGCGTGAAGACGGTGAGGTAGCCGAGTAGGATGTTGAGAATCACGGACCAGAGGATCGCTTTTGGGAGGTTGGACGAGGCATCTTTGATTTCTTCCGCTACGGTGGTCGTTAGTGGGAAGCAAGTTTTGCAGACATAACAAATCCTTACACATGTGTACGGCGCAATCAAATCCAAGCATAGAGCCTAGAGGTGTTAGTAGACCTATCATCACAGCTGATCCATCACTTTTCCAGCCGCCACCATTGTACAAGTCAACGAGCGCTTCCTTCCCGTTGTTCATAGATGGAGCCATAACGAGCAATGGGATGCATAGAGCAAACACACCAGCCACATGCAGCATCAGCAGTACGACTTGTATGATGGGTAGATGCTTTGCTGTGGCGATATTGAAGACGATGGCAAACGAGACTGCTGCTATGACGAGCAATGTGCCGTGCCATTGCTGAGGAACGTAGTTACTGTTATTCAACTCGATCAGGGCTTGTATGATCGTGCCCGCCGAGAATGACAAGCCGATCACAGAGCCTTGCCATCCTACAGCGATGACCCAGCCTGGTGTGATATGAGCTTCGTCTTCAATGGCCCACGGAGCTTGGTAATCTACCTGTAATGTAGCTGAGATATTTCTGACACCAGGGCGGTGCGTACTCAGACACCCAATGATACTGTCCACCCGCAGTCGGGGACCTGTGCGAATTAGTGTTCATCCGTCACGGTTGGGAGCAGAGTCGAACATTGACGCCATCTCCCCAATACTGAGATAGATGAAGATGCTAGCGATAACCACGATGGTGTAGCCCCAGAAGATACCGCCAGTACCACCGTCAGTCAAGTTGAAGAGCAGGTTTCTTTACCGCATAGGTCAGTGACGGGCGACATTCGGAATTGTCGCTCACAGAGATGACGCACACAAACAGCAACTCCCAAGTCGCAATGAGCACCGCTGCGAATCCCACCATCGGTATGAACTGGAAATTACGCTATGATAGGCATGTCAGTACACCACAATAGCCGTTTAATTTACGACCAAAAGATGTGGGAGACTCGCGCGCAAGACTTGCTTCCTGCCCAAAATCTCCATATCGTGGCGATCTGCATCAGTGCCCATGTATTTCACCGAAACAGCAACCGCGCCTCTCTCCTCTGCTATATCATAGCTCTTCTCATCGCCAACAGTCGGCGCAAGAACATCGCCTTTTTCCATCATGGTGATGGACGTGGAACAGAACAAGCGTATTCGTAATTAGTCTACCAGCCACCCCAAGTCAAGCAAGCAGTCGTCAATTACCCACTGCACGAAAGATGCACGATTTCGCAAAATAACATAACATGCAGGAAGCAACAGCGCAGACGTATCCCTATATATCCCCACAATCTCTCTCTCGGTATAGAATTTCAAGCGGAAATCTCCCCAACGCGCTTCGCAAGCCACATGGTCCCGGCTAGGCTATGACGGGCCTAATGCATCCTGCACAATGTCGTGCGGTCACACACGTCAACCAAGCAAATGCGTGCGGAAAGAACCTCGGGGAGAGGCGAAGGATCGTTGGCGTGGTACTAGCAGAAGGAGGAAGGTCTGTAAGAGAGATATCGTGGGCGGTGAGCGGAGGTCCTTCAGTAGTGGGTCTCTAGAGGGGCGGGGGCTTGGCCTCATTACGGACTTAAGGGCGCTTTCTCCGGGAGGGGGGCGGGGGAGTTTCCGTTTATTGCTTTTCCAATTATGAATTATGACAAGTCCATACTTGCTATTATTCATACTTGCTAATATACCCAGATCCAATCGAATACCTCGCCACTCCCCAGCCAGGTCCCTACAATGCTCCCATATCCCCTCTCCGTCCATCCTCGCAATCATCTCCCGATCGCCGCCGCCTCCCAACGACAGACGATCAAGGTAGTAAAACCCAACCCGACCCAACTCAACCACCCCCATTCCTTTTCCTCTTCCTAGACACCTCCTCCCCCTTCCCCTCCCCCTCCTCCTCCCCAGGCGGCCACTCCCGTCCCTCAAACCTCTCAATCGTCGACCGCTCCGCCGACTCAGGCGCCTCATCAGCCCGTCTAGCGCGTTCCCTCGCCCGTCTTGCATAGCGCGCAAGGCGTCGTCTTTCCTCATTCGCTCGCAATGCGGTCGGGTTCCCGATGAGTTTGGGGTGGATGGTGAAGCGGGTGGGGTTGCCGCGGAACTTGACGGACTGGGAGGAGGAGTCGGTGTTGTGGCATTCTTCTATTTCTGCGTCTGCTGGGTCGGGGAATACTGCTCCTTCGACTGCTGCTTCTGCTACCTCCTCTTCTGGTTCTACTACCCCTTCTTTTTCTTTGGGGATCAGCCAGTACTTTGGGCCTCGACGCGTAGTACCTGGTATAGGGCGGCCTTGGAAGGCTTGGTATGGGACTGGACGGTATGGGATTTTTATGGTAGGGTCGGGGAGGCGGTCATGGTCGAGTTCCGTGTTGCCATCTTCACTTTTCTTCAGACTGCCGTCCTCGTTTCTCCTGCCGAACATTTCTTCCCAATCCTCTGATTCTGTCGAATCGGTGTCTTTTCCGGATGAGGGGTCGTGCTTATCGCTTGGTACAGGTCCGCTTGAACGAGGGCCCTCTTCATCTTCTCCATCAGCATCGTAGCCGTCTTTCATTGCTGTATCTGTATTGCCGCAGTCTTCTGTTGATCGTTGTTTGCGCCTCTCTAAGGCTCTCTCTGGGATGGTTGTCTCTCCTTCTCCGTCGTCAGCATGCCTCGCCTTTTCACGCTTCGGATACTTATCACCACCTTCATTTCCATGTTTCGGCTGAGAGTTGCTTGGCGCAGTGTTTGGAGCGTGCGATTCCGTTTCATCCATTTCCGCGTCTTCTTTCCAGTCTGACCAATGACCGTCGTCATTATCTGCAAAAAATTGTTCGTAAGTATAATTTTCTAAATCTATGGATGCATCGATATTGGGAGCGGTCATAGTGATATTGGTGTCTATCTCGGCCTCATCTGGATTGAAGCCTGGACTCAGTCGATTGGAGTAAACATGGTTGCCAGTTGCAACATTTCCTTCCCGCGAATTCTTGTTGTTCGGGTCACTGTGCGGGGCAACGTCGTTGGTAGGGAAGGAACTAGGAGCCAGATTACTACCCTGTGTTTCTGTTTGCTGGGCTCTCCTATCGGCAAGCCTACAATTTGGGCAGATCCATTTACCTCGAGGTGCTGTGGTGACTCCGACGCAGGAAAGGTGATACCACCTGATGGCGCATTCCTGGTTGTCGCAACTCACAACCGTATCATAGCGATACTGCTTACAGTAGCAAAGATCAAGGTTGTAGGGATTGTCGGGAGGTTGTACAGCGCGTGCTCGGCCCCTACGGCCCCTCCGAGGCGGCATGCTCTGTGACTTGAATATTTCTCTCTTCTTGCGAAAGACTTCGATCAGTAGGGTGGACCTCTACGCCTAAGACTCGTTTTGTAAGTATTTATAACGGCGACTTGCACAAGTGTTCGTAATTGAGGAGAGATAACAAAGCGAGGCCACATTGTATATCTTCACGTGGGCTCATAGTGTTGGCTACCCCGCAATCCAAGTCACAACACATCATCTCGTCCAATGGATTCGATGACACTTCTTTTTGATATGATACCACCAGGAAATGAATCATCAAATGCGAAGGCGACCATGCGAAGTCCGCGCTGAGGATTTGTGGATGCTTCAAAGACTCCATGTCTGCCTGTCAAAAAGCAACATCCTGGCAAGCATATCGGTTCAGCTTCCCACGCGCGTTACAAGTAGGCCTCCTATCTGAAAATGCTTTTCCGCTGTAATGAACAAAGCAACGGTGCTTATTCATTGTTCGAATGCACAATGCTTTACGAGTCAAGTTGGAGAAAACATGACAAAAGTGTCGGGGGGCAACACGTGAAGATGATCTAGTGGCGAGCAATCTCTCGATTTTTGACGACTGTCAGACCATGAAGAGCATTACAAGGCTTCTTTGCGTCGAATTCCACTATCGGTCAAGTCGATCATTTCCCTAAAGTCTGTCACGATAAACTCGAGAAGAAAATTGTGCGAAAGAATCGTTTGCGCGTTCGGATGTCATCGGAAGCTGAAATGCAGCTGCAGTATGTCATTCAAGTCTAACCTTAGTCTCAGTGGAAAGGCTTCGCCTGAAGACCTTCGTGACATGGCTTCACATCAAGCGAACAATCGAAGCGCAGCAATGCGCCTGTATGCAAGGTATTGTCCAAATTGACAGAAAGTCCGACCTGCGTTGAGACAAATACGATAGGCGCAGCCCATGCGCGAGAACTCACAAAATCAGTGATAATCCTGGTTTTATGTCGACTCTTATCATCAGATACAAAACACAATGTTCTCGCCATTCATTGCTTCGATAGCTTTCGCACTCTTCGCGATTCCGGGCTCGACCTTTCCTACAACATTACACCATCGCAGCGCACTCGACAAGCCAACAGCTGCCATTCGCAGCCGCGAAGCTAGGCCAGATGCATCATTGTCAGCGCGGCGAGTGTCCACCGAGTTGATAAGTCCCATTCATAGCCGTCAAACTAGCGATCTCGGCGCTCCAGTTCCAGTCCCGGGAACCGACTTTTTTGTCGAAGTCAGACGTGGCATATATCATGAAACCCTAGACCGGTATGCCATGTCTCGTCTACTGAGCAGTTTCATCACTCATCTTGAGCGTTCTGGAGATCACTCGATGACCGTACCTGAGGTGTGGAAAAGCAATTGGTCCCACCTGGAGGTCGTCTTCCGTCCAGAGAGAACCACGGGTCCTTACTCGTTCAGGTATAGCGGAGCTGCACGTGTCGTCGTTGTGTTGAAGAGGCTCGTTGACGAGGGGCAATTGACTACAAACTTCGAGTTCGTCGTCGGAACTGAGGGGTTTGCTCTTGTGCTGGCGACGGGAGAGCTGGATGCGACCGCTGGTGTTGTTGATGTGGGCTAGGCTACGAGTGCTGAGGCATCTGTGCGTGCTCCAGGCGAAACGGCTGTTTGAGCCGTGAAGCTCACAGAAGCAATGGTGGCAGATGGGTAGTTAGCCCAAAGGTGGGTGGGCCATAGTTAAGTATTGTCAACAAACGGCCTTATCAAAATCCAAGAACAACTCGTCGCGATGACTATCATGCCTCACGAAGCCAGGGAATCACAATTTTCGGTATTACTACCCTCTAGGGCGAATGACACGCTGGGTCCATTGCCAGCAGCGCCATCCCAATTTGTCACGCGTCTGCCAATTCCTCATCTAACCAATTTGCAAGGATTGAGTTTCAAGTATTGAAGACCAGATTCAGCGAGATTTCGACTAGTGGTACTCTCAATTGCAAGGACCTTATTTCTGATCGCAGTATGCTAGGGTAGCACTCTCACTACACGACTAAAGACATATCCAGCAAGACCTATTTCTCAAATCGCAACTTACTCGAGCAGAACAGGATGCCTGCCGTCCATTTACTCCCACTACTGATTGTGTTAGATGGGAACCTCTCTTGAAGAGCTCCAGCAGTTGAGTACCAAAGAATCCCGTGGCCGTCACGTGTCAATACTGACCTTGAAAAGCTGGATATTTGGTGTGGGTACAGCACAGCAACCCTCTTGATATATGCCCTCACTCAGTATTACTTCATGGCGTGACGATGTTCACCCTCTCGTCAATTGGTTCCAGAGGGAAATTTTTATCGACATGTAAACATCAGAATGTAGCAGGGATTGGGCTACACAATCAAACAATCGACTAGAAATCATTTTTTAGATGTAGGAAGACTTTGGTAGCTCATCTATGGAGGAATCTTGACGTGGGCCTTCCTGTCGAGTAAGCCTTCCTTGCGAAGGATTTTGTCAAATTCAAACCAAGAAAACGTGATACTCGCGCGGGAATACTCTGCAGTAAGACGGTACTGTCTACCTGAGAGCATAGCGACCATATTCGTATGGATAATGGGTCAATTCAGTGCTAATAAGGTGCGTAGGAGGATGCTACACTCTGTATTATCAACCAGGGCAGTTGGCCATGCATATCTTGAGACTTAGCCAAGAAGAACGGAAATTGGCCTACAAACACGCACAGAATCTTTGAACCGACGAGAAGAAGCCTCCTGAGTTCTATTTCTCGTCTTTGTTTTGCGGATAAACAGGTCTCGTGCTTCTCGCCATAGGACTTTCGCCGGGCGGCTCAAGAATACCAAATATAGAAGCGAAAGCGCGCCTGGACGAAAGCCTCGCTGCGAGTGCTGCTGATTCTTGCTGCATCATGAGACAACGCTCGTGAACACAGTGTATCGAAGGCTCAATCTTGGTCCAAAGGTATTCAGACCGCTTTGCGCGCTTTAGCTGACAGCCAGCGCAGTACAATGAGACATGCACTCAATTACTCCGGGACATGCGCGAACCACTTCATACTCCGGAAGGATACATAACATTTGCTCGCTGCGATTCATTCCCAACGGCTTAATAGTCCTAGCACACAACATGTTTTTACCTGCTGTTGTTTTGATATTCGTTGTTGCCTTCAATAATCTGGCCTGTGCCTTTCCCACCGGAAACGATGCTGGTAGTAGTATTGATCCAGATGGGTCTTTCAAAACGTAGACTACTTATGGGAGAAGCAGCTCGACCTCGGCTAACAATTGTGCTTGTAGGAACTTAACAGAACCGTTTCCGATACCGGGCACGCAGCTCACATTGGAAATCGTAGTCCCACAAAGAACGTATCCAGAAAGTGCTTCGGACATAGCCACGCTTCTCGAACACTTTGCCTTCGAACTTCTTCGGCGTGGCGAACAACAGATAGTTTATCCAGCGACATGGCTCAACCTTGGCCTCATAGGGGTCGTTAGACCGGTTCCTAGCGGGCATATCAGTTTTCTCGAGGCCTCAAGAGCCATGCTTAGGCTGAGGAATGAAATCACTCGCAGTGGACTAGGGAGCAATTTTGATTTCTTCATCCGTAACTTGTCCGGCTTTACCATGGCAACTGGAAGTGTGAAATCTGCTCTTCAGCCATCTAGCCTGGCGTCGAGGGATACTAAAGCAGCCATCAACTTAACGTCACCAGTCCCAGTCCCGGGCACGCAGCTCATTATAGAAATTTTGTCTCTACCAGAGGCTAAGCCACAGCGTACTGCAAACATAGTCACACTTCTCGAGCATTTTTCCTCACAACTCGCTCGCCATGGTGAGTCGCACATGACCAGGGCGCAGATATGTAAGAGCACTCGCCTTGGTCTTGAAGTAGCGATCCAACCGGACGCGACAGGGGAATATTAATTACTTACGACCAGGCCTCGAAAGCCATAGATGCATTGAGCGAGGAAGTCACTCGCACAAGACTAGCGAGCTCCTTTGAATTCGACATCCAGACGAACTCCGGCATCCTCGTGGCGATTGGGGTTGTCGACTCTGGCATTCAAGCACAGGCCATTGCACCTACCGTCGCCACAAGGGACATGACAGCTTCCAACAACTTGACAGCTCAATTGCCTTCGTTCCCAGTACCGGGGACATCGCTCCACCTCGAAGTCGACTTCGCGATGCAGCATTCCAAAGCGCCGACTCCCAAAATCGCCGAGCTGATCGCCCACTTCATCGCCGATCTTGACGAGTGGGGACGAGCGGAGATGAAACTCCCAGAGGGCATAATCGAAGGTGACTTTGAATTGCGGATTAGACCCAACCCAGGCCCACTCGGATTCCCTGACGCCTCGAAGATCATGGCCGAATTAAGGCGGATAGTACTAGATACACCCATCAAAATCACATTCCACTTCAATGTTTACAACGCCGCTGGCGAACCCGTAGCGACCGGCAACCTCGCCGTTAACGAGGGGGCTAGCGGAAAGCAGGTTGCGAACGTCATGACATCGAGAGATACGGAGCCAGGCCAGGAACTTGCAGCTCCGAAGTCCGACATGATCACCGCCCGTGATACCGCGCCTCCGCCAGGACTTGCAGCAGGGTAAGCACACCCCCCCTTCCCCCTTTCCCCTCTCCCCTCTCACCCCACACCATCTCACCAACACCCCCCACCCCCACAGCAACATCTCCACCCCCGTCCCCGTCCCCGGCAACTCCCTCAACGTCGCCGTCACGATCCCCCCCGACGCAGAACCGCTGGACCCCACACGCATGAGCCAGCTCCTCGGCGGGCTAATCGCGCACCTCACCCACCTCGCCCAGTCCGGCACGCAGGACATGACGGCGCCCGAAATCTGGGTCAAAGGGGATATCCAGTGTGTGTTCAGACCGATAAGACTGAGGGGGTCAGGCCGATTTGGTTTAATGAGGCGATGGGTGTGATGCAGGTTGTTAAGGGCATGGTGGATCAGGGGGTCGTGAGGATGAATTTTGAGTTTGTGGTGAATATTGAGGGGTTTGCGGATGTGGTGGCGAAGGGGGAGTTGGATGTTGGACGGGGGGGAGGAGGTGATGGTGGGGGGGTGGGTCTGGTAGCAGGGACGGAATCGAGCGGTGCTGTTGTTCCTGTTGCTACTGTGTCGGGTATTCCGACCGAATAGTTAGACGACCGATATTTGTACAGTCTATCCGGTTAGGATCGTAAGAACCGTGCCTACGGAATGCATGGTAGAACCAACGAGGAGCTCTGTAGCGCCCTCGATTGCTTTACGTCCGGTAGCAATTTCTGGATTTCTTTTCAGACCCCACTCGCTGAGGAAGGCGTGGCAATGAGGGAGGTGTGGACTGTGGTGGGGAAGAAATTGGGAGTGCCGGTTGAGAGCAAGTCGATGGAGGACGCTACGGAGGCAATGGGGTTTTGGGCAAATATAATTGCTTTGGACAACGCAACATCCAGTGAGAAGACGCAGAAGGAGCTGGGCTGGCATCTGAAGCAGCTCGAGCAGTTGGCAGATCTAGAAGAGAATTATTTCAAGTAGAACTAGTCCACATCATCCCACCCATCCCCTCCAGGAGCTCTTCCCCGAAACATATTCACCCTCCCCACTATCCGATCATTCCACTTCCACCTCCCAACAAACCCATGAAATCTCTTCTCGGGCGATTGCGCATACATGAACTCCGCCAACGTCTCAAGCGCAAACACAATCTTATATTGCGTCAAGTCCTGCGCCGCCGCCGCCGACGTGGCGCCAATCTCAAACGTCATATCCTTAGGAGCGTAATAGTATCTCACGCCTATCGATGGCTCGCGCGGCCCCTTAGTGCCGAGCTTCACGATCGCTTGCATGAGTATGATGTAGAATTCTGAGGGAGTGCATAGAACGGGGGTAGTCAGATCGAAGGGGATTTCCAACTTGACTTCGTCCTGCGTGAGATTTGCGAGCGATGAGAGAGAGGAAGAGAACAATGGTGATGTTGAGGTTCTAGTAGTGGATTGGTTGTACACCGCAGCGGGAAGAGCAATCCTGGATGCGTCGTCGTTGTTGTCGTCGCCCGCACTACTACTACTAGTCCCGATCCCAGTGCTGAAGACTTTTCCTCGGCCCAGCCGCTGTGCTGCTACCTTTGGTTCGAAATTGGTGTCGGCGTAACTTGGCCCCCCCGAGGGAGATTCCCAGAATCGAGCCACGGCGAGTAATGACCACATGATGTGCTTAACGAGCAGGGGCGGATCGCCGGGACGTGGGTTACCGACGACTTTAATGCTGACTCGAGGTGCGCTCGTGCAATCGAGGCGATACTGGCGGGCATTCCAGTCTTGGAAGGCGGAGGTGGCGAGGCAGTGGATTAGTGCTATCCATGCTGAGTATCTGTTTAGTGTTTGTCCACCGCTTATGAAGGTGGTATCGGTTGTGAAGTCTGCTGGTGGATCTTCTTGTGGTAATTGAGGTCTGGGGAGGATCGGGAGTTAGTATTTTGGGTTCAATATTGCGTCGGGCAAACTCCATACTCATTGTCAATTGATATTGCTGTTAATCCTTGATTCAAGTAAGATCTAGAGCAAGTCAGTGAGATCGAATTACGTGTATACGTGTACTCACCTACCCTTTTATTGAAGTGCCATACGCAATGTTATCTGTTGGTAAAGATTCCCCAAAGCACGCAAAAGTTAAGATGCAAAAGAGTAGAAAAGAAAGATGTCCCATACTTTATTCAGCTGGCGTCACTCGAGAAAACATCCTGCTATCGAAGTCTTAATCAACTCGACGAAGTATCTCGAAGTTTTCATTTGCAACCATTGGTACAATCAGCACAGCCAATAAAGAACCGCAGCGTGAAACAATATGTCTGGTCTATTCCTGTAGCTAGAGCGTGCCTTTTTTTAATTTTGACACGCGCGTCCAGGAATGGATATTTTGAGACCCTGTTTCGAAGCATTTATCTCGAAATTGGCATATTCGCCAGCTAGACCTTGTAAAACCGGAGCCAGCGGTGGCTTCCAGCTAACTTCAGCGTGGACTTCGACGGAAGAGTCAGCAGGATCACCACCGCGGCCATATTACACTTGCAAACCCACATGTCCATTGCCTACGTTACTGAATACTACAGAACCCATCAAGACGTCAAACCCGGATCATTCACCACCACCCTGGGCCTCGTCAAATTCGTTCCACCCTGGCCTCCCGCAGTGACCGCCGTCCCATTCCCCCCATTACCCCCACTCCCCCCAATCGCCCCCTGCCCCTGAATCCCCGGCATCTTCATCGTAAGCAACAGAGCATCAGGCCAGATAAACCCAGTCGACGGGCCTGGCGCACCCGTAAAGACCACCAACCCGCCACTCCCCGGACTGCCCTCCTTTTCCAAACACGTATAGGAGAGGATATCGGCGGCGGCGCGCAGGGCATCCCAGGGCACCTCGACCTCGCCCCTTGCTGCCTCGACGCTGAACAAACAATTCCCTTTCCATCTTGTCAGTCCGATTGCACATCATTTTCCATTCTCGAGGAAGGGGCAATGAAAGGAAGGATGGGGGGGGATGGGGGGGCGCACATACCGCTCTGAAAAGTCGGCGCCAAAACGCCCGCCTGCACCTTCAGCGCGCCCTTCCTAATGAACTCCCAGCTCGCAGTCCTGCACTCCCGCACGCTCAGCACGCCGAGAGCTTGCTTGCATTCATAGCTCACGCCCGTGGGCAGCATTTGCTTGAAGTCCTGGGCGTCCCACCAGGCTTTCTTGCCGCCGCTCTCCATCTGGTCGGATTGGTACAGCATTTCGTCTATCAGGACGGTGATCTTGTCTTTGTTTCTTTGGAGGAGGACTTCTTCGTCGCGGTACTGGGCGAGAGGGCCCGTTAGAGCGAGCGGGACGCGGGGGTCTGTGTCGCCGGGGGAGTGGGTGGGGAAGTTTGGGGGGCTCAGGGAGACGGTGAGGAAGAGGGGTGCGGCTGGCAAAAGGGGGGGGATGTTAGTGGTGTGTGTGTGTGTTGGATGGCCGGGGGGGGGAAGGGGGTTTGGAATGGGGAAGCGTACTGAAACCGCCCCGTTCGAAGTTCGTGTACAATCCGTATCCGGTTCGTTGGAGGCCAGAGGTTGCGAAGCCGCCAACGCCGTGCTTGTTGTCGACGCAGCCGACTGTGAGGCTCGATACCATGTTTCGGAGTGTGGTGCTGAGGAGCTTTACTGTAGTGTCTTTTGTGAAAGGGGGGCCAGCGAGATCGAGGGTTACAACGCAGGAGGGTCGCTCTAGGATGTTTGAATTAGTATAGGCCCGTAGTTGAGGGAATGAAGACTGGTTCGGGAAGAGAAGAACGAACGATCATTGTCTTTGTACTCGAACGGAACCACGATATTCGTGAGGAGTGTTCTTTGCTTTGTTTTTGAGATTAGGAGAGGTCGAGGGACGGTCACAGGGAATATCTTCGCAAGGGCTTCGCGGCAGGCGCTGCCTTGGAGACTGTCTCCATAGATAGGGCTGCATTCGCCGAAATCTGGACGAGGTATAATCGTAAGGTTTGTCGCGGTACTTATTGTCGTCCCGTTCAAATCCTGGGCGTTGGAAAGAAATAAAAATAAGGACAAGAAGAAAATACAGCGCAGAACTGTTGTCAGGGAGCTGTGACAGCCTGAAAACCTTGAGGTGACCATTGCCCACGGAGCTCAAGAAAACTCCTGGAGCTGTAAGGAAGAGAAAGAGGAACACTTGAAGTGTGACGGTGGTGAATAAGTCATTGCGAAGGTTGGTGGAGCACACGGAGGTTACGCGACGCATTTTGACAGCTATAGGCATACCTTGTGGGACCAGTAAAGGCGATAGCTTTTCTGAGTCATTGGTGTTGCGACACAAACACTGAAGCTTAAAGTAGAGACATGTCTTTCGCGCTACGACAACAAGCTGCGCGAGTTAGTTTGCATGCGATGTCACGTGTGCGATAGCGACAGTTCCTAGAAATATCAAGTCAAGCCACTATATCAGGCGTAGAAGCTCGCGTACCTGAGCTCAACTTCATACGAACGTCCTTTAATGTAGTTGAGGATTGGCTGCGCTGCCTCGCAGATCTTTATTTGTCCTTGTATGCTTGTGCATCAACATCGCTCCTATCACCGTTCAAAAGTTTGGAACTATTGTTGCTGATATCATGTCCGTCACTATTCTTCTCCCGCCATTCCTCCACAACACCCCTGTAGTCAGGCGCGAGGTATCCGCCTCCAGTGAAGAGCTCTCCAATCCAAGACCACCCTTTCCTCCAGTGGCGGAGTCCCATATCTCTCAGCAGCATGTCAAAGTACGGGATACCGTCGAAAGCGAAGTCAGGATAGAGTGAACCGTAGCTATATGGGGCGCGCCATTTGAAGAAGCGTTGCTGCAGAGCTGCTTCATAGAAGAACGAATCGGACTTAGCGGAGTCTTGAGATTGGTTCTTCGATGAATCTTTCGTTCCATTGATTTGGCGGCGTAGATCGACGGGAGTCTTCGAAGCACTGGCAAGGCTAAAAGCCTTCGAAAGATTCATGCAGCCCATCATCCATGCATAAGCCCAGAGAGAGCAGAGCTCGCATCGTAAACTTGTTTGGAGAAAGACCATCATGCCAAGGAAGACGATGCTTCGGTCTTCTGGGGGAGCATTGACCAGGCCAGGTGGCGCAATACCTCGCCAAAGCCTCCAAGGGGAAGGTCGTTGCTGAGTCTGCATTTGAGGATTTTCCAATCGAGGGCCAGCTTTGAGCATTGGAAAGCGCTGGAAGACTTCAGCGTCTGCTTGAGCATCCATATCAGCCCATGATTCCATTTCCGAATCAGTCATGTGGGTAGTTGGAAGTCCAAGGTCGCTATGCAGGCTGTGAGGCAAGACTTCGAAAGGTAGATCGTGTTTCCATCCTGTATTGCAAATCACTGCATCGGTCTCAAGAGGGGCATGATCACTATTCGCGAAGTGTACCTTGTTTGGAGCGCGGAGTGTATCGATGTCCTTTCGGATGACTTCCACCTGTCCACTAAGCACGAAGTCATGTATGTCGGTAGGATAATTGAGAATGCTGAGACCCGCGCCGTACCACAGGGCATTGTCATCAGGTATCAAAACTTTCAATTTCTCATCTTTGAGCAGGCCAGACTGCAGCAATGTCTCATAAGATAGCTTGCCGTAAAATCCCTTGACAAGCCATCTGCCAAAGCGCGTACCATGTAGGAGACTACGAATCCACCCAAATCCATCGGCATCGCCCCAAATACTTGGAGAGAAGAAGGTGATGAAGCGAGTCGTGGCCAATTTCTCCAGCCAACAGAGAACAGGCCCAATCTGCACATGAGATGGTGCCATCCAGATTGGACCATGGCCTGAGGATCTGATAATCCATGCGACTTTCTTCCCACGCGTCGCCAAGAGGTACACTGAGTCATAAGCACCTTTACCTCCCCCAACTACTGTGACATGCTCTGTCGTCTCGTCACGAAGTACTCCAGAGCTTTCTTTTGCAAGGTCTTTGAAGTTAATGATGGGGGGCTGGAAATTCGAATCGTACTTCAACCCAATTGGAGCAGGTGACGAAGTCAGACCTGTTGCGATGATAAGTTTAGAGCATTGAATCGACTTTTCGCTTGGTGAATTCCCTGTGGCGTTCGATGAAGATACAGTCACTGCCCAGCCACTTTCGGATTTCTCGACTCTTGTGACTTTGGTGCAGAGTGTTGTGATTCTCTGTAGATCATACTTCGCGGCATAATCGTTCAGGTACTGGTGCATCGCTGTTCCAGTGACATGGTCGCGTTGCTTTACGCCGTACTCGTCTGAGAATGGAAAGTCCGAGAATTCGAAGCCGTGCCGAATGTTGTTCAGGCGCAAGCCGGGATAGAGGTTCTCTTTCCTCCAGACCCCTCCGATAGACTCATTGGAATCAATTATCCTCAGCTTCAGTGTAGGGTTCAGCTGAAGGAATGACTTCGCCGCTGAGAGGCCTTGTGGACCTGCACCAATGATAATGACATCATAGTGAGGAGACAGCTTGTCCATCTTCGAACACCACTGCCAAGGATCTTGGAGGTTGAAATTTCTTCTGGTCGAGTACCAGAGCCTCACGGGCGATTGTGGCCTCGTATACGCTGATACTAATGCTTCAGAGATGTAAGCTGACCGCAGATTCGATCAAGTCAGATCTTTAAAAACATCTGTGAGTCTAGATCGGCGGGGAAGATGCAGATAGTTCTCGTGCTGCATCCTTCGCGTAAGCCAAGGACTCGTACTGGACTTTGGGGCATCCACACTCTAGGAGTAAAATGTAGCTATCTATTCCAACAACTTTTCTCGTGCTCGAGCGAACCTGGTTGAATACGGAGAAGAATTACGATACCAAACAAATATGTTTTGAAAAGCGTGTAGTGCAAAGAACATCACGGAATCCTTGAATGCGCAAGAAGTCGCCGCGCCGAGTGGGGAGAAGCGCTTGCGGGTGGCGCGTGCAGGAACGCTTCGGAGAATAAGACTAATTGACATACCTCTCCTACAATGGTATAGATTCAAGGCGCTGTCAGACATAGCACTTGCGTGGCGCAAGTCTGTGGTTGTTATGCGCGCCAATATGGAGGCAGCTCGCCGGCCAACAGAGGCTGCAAGGATTTGTAGCTTCGATGTTGTTAGGGTTTAATAATGCTAACGACAATGTCACCCCATGCATAGTCCAGACTTTCTATCCTGAGGTATCGCAGAAGTGACTGCGTTACTGAAAATTCCATCGCGAATTGCAAATGCAAGATCGTACACCACGAGTCTTCGGAAAAGCAAGCTGCAATTCGAGACATCCTGGTGCCTCTCTGTCATTACTCTTCATCAATCTACCTCACTTGTCGCAACCTCAGCGGGCATCTCAGGAAACACCCTGAAATACCTTTCAGCGACCACACCGTCGGCATGCACGGGATGTACTCTCAGGTCCGCGCCTGGGGGTTTCCCATCCCAAGGGGGCATTATCCCGTACCGGACCATGCAGTCCAAAGTCTCTGAAACATCGACATACTTGAACATGGTCCTGTCCGACGTCGCAAGACTGTATTCTTTCAACAAGAATTCATATCCGACCCCTGGGCGCTTCGGATCACGCGCTCGAAATCTGAACTTCCCGTTCTTAACATGGGCTAGCGACCATGGTGGTCTATTGGGTCGCTGTCGGAGTATCTCTCCGTAGCCCTTGTCTATGAAATCGGCCAAGTCCGTTCGATCAAAGTCGCCGTAATGCCAAAAGCCCCAGCGAAGCTCGATTAGGATTGCGGACGTTTTGCACCACACACAGCCGGTGGCGGGGTAAAGGGAAACGGTGCTGTTTTTGCCAGATGGACATGGCTCTAGCCCTACCATTGGACTGCTTCTCGAAAGGGCGATGAAAGCGACTGCAAATGAAAGTAGAGTATAAGATTTGCGCAAGATCATCTCAGAATCGATTCCTTTGCCAATGCTTTCCAAAAGGTCCTAAAGCAAGGTAGAAGTAATGTTCTAGCTGTGATCGAGAAATTTAATAAAGCACTCACCTGTAGAGGTGAAGCTTGCGGGGGAGTATTTGTTTGTAGTCGCGTATGACTTCTCTGCGATCCGACTAGGACCTTGTCTCTCGCGTGTTCTTAGATACATATCTTAGGCTGGCCAAAGATTGCGATGCTGGCATAAGACCTCCAAGAAGCATTATGATTGATCCACGTGGATCGGGAAATGGTTGATCTGCACTGCCGGCATATGACCGATGGACTTCACTGAATTGCAAGTCTAGAGCGTCTTCGTGACGAATTGGTAGCAACCACCTTCGAAACTGTAGAGGGAGAGCCTCTTGCTGCGGCAGGGGGGCGTCAAGTCATCTGAAATCCATTGACCCATGCATCAAGCATTGAGATATCAGTCCTGCCAATTCCCAGGGACGACTGCACAGTAAGCCTTCTGTGTGACAATTGTTGTGCAAGTGGCCACGCGATAAGTCTTTAGATGTCATCTTTCACGTCCTGATAATTGATGAAAAGCTCAACAACAATGAGAAATATCCTCATGCAAAGGCATCTCTGCTTATAAAGGAGTAGATTTACCAGAGATTGACAATCGTTTGCCTTGTTTGATGGTCTTTGGCACAAAGATCTGAGTCGACTCCCTATCGTCGAGAAGATGAGAAGGTCGGACCGTGAGAAAAGTCGTGAGGTTCGTAAGCTCAGTAGGTCTCAAGCATGAACAGCCTGTGCCTCTCCCGTATTGTATAGATACATACATCTTGGATGTCGTTGGACGAGAAGCAATTCAGATTATTGCGACAGCCAACACGCCAAGCCCGCCCGGAAGCCGCCCGGAAGCTCCCGCCTAGAGCGCGTCACTGTCAGGCGCTAGCATTCCTTGTTTTTGTCCATATCTATCCAACAATTCCATCACAAAATCCCACAGAACGCTTGCCTATTCTCTACAATTCCCGTAACTGCGGCATTTCCATAATGTCCAAATTCATGAACAAGCTGAAGGGCAAGCTCAACAAGGATAAGGGTACGTATCATCTGGCACAGTCTACAGAAGAGACCTAATGTGACGGGCCACATCAGAGCCAGAATCCTCCCCAGCAGCGCCTTCCACGTCCACCGCGGCACCGACAGCGTCTGCCCCAGCTGCCACCGGCGCCGGTGGGCAATGCTATTTCGATCTTTCGATCAATGGCGGTATGTTGCCACCCCCAATCAAATCTCGTGATTCGTGCTACTCCTCTGACACGCCATGATCAGGTACAGAAGCTCGCGTTATATTCACCCTCTACGACGACGTAGTTCCACGAACGACCGCCAACTTCCGCGCTCTATGCACCGGCGAGAAAGGATTTGGATACCGAGGCTCGAAGTTCCACCGCATCATCCCGCAGTTCATGATTCAGGGCGGTGATTTCACGAGGGGCGATGTATGTCATTCGATCGAGATCATTTTGCCGTGCTTGAATCAAAGAGACTAACTCCGTTGTTCGAAGGGCACTGGAGGCAAATCCATCTACGGCGAGCGCTTCAACGACGAGAACTTTCAGCTTAAGCACACTCGACCGTATCTGCTGTCTATGGCCAATGCGGGCCCGAATACGTGAGTCTCCCCCAAGAGCTTCTTCGCCTCTTTCTTGCTTGTGAGCTCGAGATCGAGAAATCTGCTGGATTGATAGTATTGTAAGGGCTAAATACCGTGAATAGGAATGGCTCGCAATTCTTCCTCACGACAGTTGCGACACCGCATCTGGACGGCAAGCACGTTGTATTCGGGGAGGTAGCCTCAGGTGAGGATTATGTCAAGGCAGTCGAGTCCATCGGGTCGAGCTCGGGGCAACCTAAATCTGAGGTTGTGATCGTGGAGTGTGGGACGCTGTGAAGTTTTGAGAGAGAAAATGACTCCAGTTCTGCGTATATAGGAGGCAACTTAGCTTTCGTCAAGCTGCAAGTAAAAGCTCATCGTAGGTGAACGAGCTCGTTCATCTATATATACACGACTATTAGATCCCCTAAACTTTGAGTCGGGCACGGACACGACCAATCCAATCCCCGGCTCGGAAAAACGTTTCAGCGACCCTCCACACGTCACCATTCACCCCCATCCCCATCCCCATCCCCATCCCCTCCCCCATCTCCCTCCCCACAAACTCCCAACCCCCACCGCCCCCAACAACAATGTCAACAATAACAACCGACCTATCATCCGCCTACTCGAGCTCCCAAGACGATCCGGACTACATCCGGACCTCCTTCCTCTCCACAAACTTCTCGCGCGCCTGCCCCGCCATCGAAGCGCGCTTCCCCTTCGTGCAAACGCTGTACCTAACAAAAATCTTCCGCGGCATCATCACGCCCAAGGGCCTCGTCTGGCTGGACCACGACAGGGAGGACATGACGCCCGCGGACTCCAACGACCTCAGTCACTTGCTGTACTGCTTTGAGGTGTATGGGCAGATTGTGGTGATGTTTGCCGCGGACGGGGAAACCAACCCTAACCTAGAGGGAAGTGGAAGTGGAAGGAGAGGGGGAGGGGGAGGGAGTGGGGGGGAAGGGGTGGGGGACGTGGAGGATCTGCAGCGCGCATTGGCGGATTATCGGATTCGCGTGCTGAAGTTGGCCAAGGAATGTACGTTTGAGAGTTTGAGGGAGTGGCATCAGCGGTTTGTGGGGGAGCAGATGCGGTTGGGGCAGGATAGTGCTGCGGGGTGGAGGGCGGCGAGGGAGGAGTTGACGGGGGTGTTGAGGAGGAAGATGTGAGGGTTTGGAGTTTTGGGGGTTGTTAATGTGCTTGGGTTTAGGGTAATCTGAGTGAGTTCTCTGCCATTATATATGTGTTGAAGTTCTGCAATTCTTGGTGATTCTGGCCTTGGCGCCGCCCTTTTCATATACAACTATACTTTGTCGTCTTTTCCTCCTGTGAAACGATATGCTTCTGGGAGATACTCGTAGGGGGAAGAAGCACTTAACGCCTCATAAGAGGAGGAAAGATTGCTCTAGGCATACATATCGCAACCGTGGATTTAACGGAATATTGTAACAAGTCGGGTATTGTCTCCGCCTGAGAATCGAACGACACACAAGAACAGTAATCTAACCTCTCGCTCTCCTGAATTTGCAATATATTGTCAATGGCCAAGTGAATCAAAAATCCCCTCGCTTCCTACCTCTCAACTCAACTCAACTCTCCCCTCACAAAACACCCCCGTACATTCCACTACCCTCTCCCTATCTATTAGTCAAATACCGTCCCCTAGCCCCCTCCCCAACCTCCCCCAAAATCTGCCCCATCTCCCTCTGTCCCACCCCCGCAATCTGCGCCTGCGTCACCAACCCAGCCGCACTTTCCACAAACTGCCTCCGCTCCCTCAAAACCTCTTTCTCCAGCCTCGCCTGCTTCTCCAAAGCAGCCATCTTGCCCTTCTCCTGCCGTGTCCGATGCCGTTCCTCCTCGTTCGCCAACGACCTTGTCCTCGCCAACCTGGCCTCATGCTCCCGCTTCTCCCGCGCAGCCTCCGCTCTGTGTCTCGCCTCCTCCGCATCCCGCCGGGATCGCGCTGCTGCTTCCTCTGCCCGACGTTCTGACTCTGCTGCTGCTTCGTCGGCGCGACGCTGTGATTCGGCGAATTCGAGCCGGCGTCGGTCTTCGCGTGCGTCGGCGCGCCGGCCTTCTTCAATCACGGCTTGGTGGTCGCGTTCGCGTTGGCGGTCGGCCGCTGCTTCTGCGTCGCGGATTGCTTGGGCTTCGAGCCGTTGGCGCTCTTTCTCCGCGCGGATGCGGGCTTGTTTCTCTTGTTCTTTGCGGATTGCGGCGGCTTCAATCTGAGCGTCGATGATGTGTTGAGGGGGTCTGCACGTGCCGGAGGGCTGGTTGGCGCCAGCTTTGTCGTTCCAGAAGCGGTCGAGGCAGCCGTGATGGTGGAGGAGGTCTTCGAGTGCTGGGCCGGGGCAGTTCGGGAGGTTGCAGCATCGGGTTTCCATAGAGAGATGACGCCTGTCAAACGGACGCCGGCAAAGGAAGTGGCGAGCGTATGCTGTTGGGCTATAGCGGAGATTCCCTTGGCCATGGTAGATGTTGTAGTCGGCGTTGAGATGCTCTCGCAGGGAAGGCCAAGCTGCAAACAGTATTCTAAGTATTCCTAGAGGATTGTCGTTCTCGAGTGCCAGAATGACGTGCGCTCTTCCTTTGGTCAATTTCCCGGGGTCAGGTTTTGCTTTCACGAGCTCTGCGATGGTCTGTTTGAGTTCAGCTGGGTCGTCATCCGGGGACGCCATCTGGCAAATCTCGCCCAGAGCAGTCCGTCCATTGCACGAGAGAGTGCCTGGATAGTCTATTGCAGCGCCATGTTCGAGGAGAGCTTTCACAGCCTCAGCTCGTGCTAATCTTGCACCCATGTGTAAAGATTCGTCGTTCACTTGTGCATTGTAGCTGATTAGGTGCTTCACGCTCTCAACGCACCCCGAACTGGTTGCATGTTGAAGGGGAGTTTCTCCCAAAGCATTCTCTGTCTGCGCGTGAGCACCGGCTTTCAAGAGCTGCATGACTAAATCGGGTTGACTTGCTGCAGCAGCCATAATCAAAGGGCTGTTACTTGAACAGGGAGTACGGAAATTTGCGTCACCTAGTAGTCTTTCTGTCAGTTGTGCATGCTAAGAAGGACGGCTGTAGTCTCAGCTTACCCCCTCGGTCAAGAAGCAGCTTGACTGTCCGAGTGTCAGTCGAGCGATCCGCTTGACAGATGAGCCACAGCAGCGCAGAGGTTTCCTCCACTTCAGACTCGCGAGAAAATTGCCATGTAAATTGAGCCTCAGTTGAACACCCGTTGTCAAGCAGGTATTCCAATAGTTCTGGCTTCCCGGCGTGCTGATGCAAGGCTGTGTAAAGAGGTCCGCTCATTGTCTTGTCTTGAAAGTACACAAATTTCTCATTTTTCGAGTGCTCAAGAAACAGTCTTGTCACTTTGATGATGTCCTTCTCTTGAGATCGGGATCGAAGTGCGGACATGAATGCTGATCGCAATGTAGCCTTACTTGGATTACGTTTCAGTAATGCCTCCACGATTGGAAACAAGCCCGCACTGGCAGCTATGCAAAGACTTTTACCCTTTTTGAAGTTGACGTCTAATGAACCTTCAGCTTTGAGCACCGTATCCACAAAATCGTTTTTGGATGGTTGACGGTCAATGAGCGCCTCGAGAAAGGCTGCATCAACGGCAGGACCTGCAGAACCAGCCGTGACAAGCATGGAATACACATTGTAAAGGCATTCGATACTGATACTTGGATGCTTGAGCTGCTCCTGCGACGCGGCTTCAAAAGCGACGGAGCAGACACCTGGGATCGACTTCACTCGGAGTAGCATCTGGAGAGAGATAATATCGCCATGTACAGCTGCTTCTCTTACACTTGCACCGTTATCGTGGTTTGGGTCCCCGCCGTTGTTGAGAAAATGTTGTGCAAGGAAATGATCACGTTCCTCCACGGCTTGAATCAAACCCCTATGGATTGAATCGTCGTTTTGTACCCCAACATCAGTAAGTAACTTGATGCAAGCGAATCGTTGTTCTCTGCTTGCATCATTCTCAGACTGAGACGCTTGCATGGCTGTTTGGAGAGCTTCTGATAGATATCTTAGCTTGCAAGACTTTGACAGTAGTGCCTGGAGGATCGTTGGATCCCCATTTTCTGCTGCGCATTTGACGGCCTTCGCGTGATCATGGTCAAGTGAAGCACCATATCGAAGCAATATTTCTACAGTGAGTTGGGACGGAGGGGACTCTGAGACAGCGGTCACCAGAGCGGTATCCACATCCGGTCCTGAGGCCCCTTTCTCGAGAATGATTTGCAGTAATGGCAATCTGACTGGCTCAATATGCTTCATTGCTAATGGCACCAAACGTGATATAACTTTTGAAGCTCCCTTCGACTCGATCAGTGTACGGAGCAATTCTATGCTTAATGGCACAGAGACTGTATGTTTCAAAGCCTGGCCATGCTTGTAGCTTAGATCTGCACCGTAAGTGATGAGCAACTGAACAATTCTTAGCTCGCAATCTGTGGTGCTACAGACTTCGTATGTTAGAGCTTGGCTGATTTTATCGCCTCTGGCACCAGCGTTGAGAATGAGGCCTACGGTGTCAAACTTGAAGCCCCTTGGAGTTTCTTTCATCGCCGTGAGGAGGATCATTGGCAGGATATCGACGCTAGGCTGGGTTCCAAGAAGTTGTTCTAAAAGCTTCGAATCGCCGTTCCGCGCTGCGAGCTCGAGCGCTTTCCCGTCATCGAAGGTGCATGAGGCGCCATATTTCAGCAACGCCTTGACTACATGCATACTGTATCCTGATCGGCTTGATATCTCTGATACAAGCGCTCCGTCTAAAGTCTCTTGGTTCACTCCAGCTTTCAGGAATAAGTCCAGTTTTGCCTCCCGTTCCCGCGTCCTTGGATTAATGCACATGGTCAAGGCGTGAGCCATTGTTTTTTGGCCTGGTTTGCCTACTTGAATTATCCTAGAGAGTATTCTTGTTGAGTACTGCATTGCAAGGTTTAGGGCTTGACCCTCTCGGTAGTCTACATCGGCCTTGGTGAGTAGAGATGCCATCAAGTCCTCATCCATTGGGTTCTCGGATAGAGAATCAATGAGGGCTTGGGAGACAGTCGGTCCTTGTGCGCCATGATCGAGCATCAAGGCGACGACCTTTCGCCTCAGCGCCGAGTTCGAGAGTCTCATTGCATTCGGAACGGCCGTAGAGAGTAAAGATAGATGTGATGATCTCTGAATGAAGATCTGCAACAACTCCATCACCCCTCGCCTCGCAGCAAGTTGAAAGCACTGTCCTTGCTGACAGTCGACGTTAGCTCCCGACGTTACTAGAATATTGACTAGATTATAATCGATTGCTTCTGTTTCCGAGTCTATAGCCTTCACCAACGCAAGATCAAGTGCGCTAGTCTGTAGCTTTGCTGGTGAAACAGCCTCGATGAGGCACCTAGTCATCTCGTATTTCAATTTAGGGGGGCTAGGTGGAATCATTGGAAGGACCTGGTCCATCGACTGCGTTTGCGGTCGCCCTTTGTTGGATAAGATCCGGAGCGTAAACAAATCGCCTGCGCTCGCGGCAATCTTGAGAGCTTGAGCACCCTTATAGTTCACACAGGCATTGTGGTCAAGCAGCAGTTTAACCAACGCAATGCAGCCTTGCTGCACCGTAGCTACAAGTGCATCGTCAAGCGGTCGACCCGTAGCACCTTTGAATATGAGAGCTGACATCAAAGCGTACGCTTGTTGCTCATCGTAAGGCTTGGTAATCTCATTGAAGGCTCCATTGATGCTATCAGCAGAGATGGACCCCTTCAAAAGGCAGGCTACGAGCCCAACATTGCCGCCAGCTACAGCGATACGTAAAGCTTGAGCGTTTTTGTATTGTGTAGACGCCCCATGCAGTATCAAGAGCTTAGCCAGATTTCGATGGCCGGCACGGACAACATGGATGAGTGTTTCAGCAACGTTGTTACCTTCGGCACCTCCACAGAGCAAGATCTCGAGGAGTAGATATTGTTCGACAAGGGATGCGGAGCTGTTTGCTGAAAAGGCATCTTGAAATGCGATGGAAACAGTCTCTTTGGATGGTCTTCCTTTCATGATCGGAAGAACAAGATCGACATTTTGCGATTGAACGGCTTTACGAAGTGCTGTAGCGCTCTCAGCATTTACGTCGGCTTCGCTCGAAACTAATATAGAGATCATCTCCTGATTTCCTTGAGAGACTGCGAGTGGAAGATTCGCCGTGATATAGGCCGTTTTCACATTCGAGCGCGCTCGCAACAGCAGCTTTACAATGTCTGGCCTTTGGGAGCTGATCGCTGCTTGGAAGATACTTCCACCAAGTGCATTAGCATCGACGTTATACTGTAGGAGGGTCAATACTACAGCAGGCAAGCTCTGTTTGACAGCTTGGTCCAAAGCAAGTTCCTTACTGTTTGAAGAGACTCCACGGCTCGCAAGAAGGCTCACCATCTCGGTGTCGTTGTTGGCAGCTGCCTTCAAAATGTAGTTGACCGACTTAGCTGTAACGCTTTTCGATCGAAGAACTTTACTTTTCTCCTCAACTTTGACCTGGTTCGGATCTGTACCCTTGTCTAGTAGAGCTTCAGCAATCCCTACAAAACCAGTGTCCACCGCCTCTTGTAATGCACGGCTTTTCTCTTCATCACTGAATATCCAAGTCTGTGTGTCTCGCTTTTTGTCTTTCGTAGATTTAGACCTGAGCTTTCCAAAGCCTTTGCTAGGGTCTTTGAATTGGGGGCGATGGATTCTGACGAGAGCTGCGTGCGCCTCTCCTTCATTAGCGGCGGAGACACGGGGCCCGGCAGATTGAATGACTGAACCCAAGGAGATGTCGGGGCATCTTGTTTTGAGTATGGTCGCCAGTCTTTGGGCTCGGGTGGCAGTATCACTCCGCACACTGCCCTCACGTAGAATGGTATCGAGCTCGTTCACTGCCTCTAGACCAACTTGGCTAAGCGAGGTGTTGTCACGCTCAGAGGAAGTCTGGTGGGAATGCCGGCGGTGTAATGATGTATCGGCATCAACCACAGAATTCCACTGGTTGGAAGGATGGAGAGATGTGGCGCCATGGGGTGCTGCCTGCGAGCGTGTCCGTTGAATCTCAGATGCAGGTATCTGCGGCATGGGTGGAGCAGTCTCGAAAGCCAATGAGGCGGCGCGAGCTTGCTTGTAGCTGGATTTACGGCCAAGCTTCTTTCCGGTCGTCAATGCGACTCCAGTATATAGTAGTGCCATCTCAGTAGACTCGATACGCGCATGTAGTTGAGCGAAATGAAGTGCCACATAAACCTCCAAAGTGGACCAGTACCCATCTTCTGATTCCTCCGACTCAACGCTTTTCGCAAGCTCCCATATCTCATCCAAATCATCTTCAGGAAGTTTGGATTTCGACAAGATGTCAACGACATGGGCATCTGGTGGACTAGGATTAGCTAGACCCTCCATCAGCCTCAGTGCGGAGCAGGGGTCTGACCTTCAAGACCGACTGGGGGAATAGCCCCAACAGTATGGTGGATGATATGATCATAAGCTCGCCGGTCCGCCGAGGATATGATGCCGGTCTCGCCATTCTCAAGGGCGAAGGCAATCATGCCCGCCAGCCCAGCTCCTTGGCCTGCAGCCGCCATTATGTTCAGCTTCAATCAAGGCAAGTCCAAGCCTTCAAGCGGATGGTGTCCACGCCACTCCCGCACTCGCAAGAACGCTGCTTCTACCATTGAAAGAGGAGGAAAACAGCAAAGAGGTATCGTCGCAATCGAAGTACCAACCCCCAAGATCTCAGCCTCGTGCTAGTAACCTCGGCGCCTGCCCTCGGCTTCTAGGCCTTGGACTGTCCATGTAACCCCTGAGCTGGCAGAGCATAAGCTAATGCAAGGACCCCACCCTCCTGTAGAGACCCCAATTGACTTCTGGTCGTTTGCATGACTGATATCACAGCAAGGAGCGTTGACAAATATACCGCGTAGCGATCCTCAAATTGGCGTACTTCAGGAGCACCTATGGAATTCGCTAAACATCCTTGAAAGTCCTCATCAACCTCAGCTTTCGGCCGTGACTTCATTCTCGTCGCTCAGGTCGCTAACGACAAGCGCAGCCTAGATCTGTCGAACGGCGTGCCGATCAGTATCAGTCCGCCTGCGGGACAGTCTGGCCTGCATGAAAGACAAAAATGTTCTAGACCATTTTCGTATAATTAGGCCGCTTTCAGGCAAATGTGAGTGAGCACTGGAGCGACTCCATGAGGCTCAAATGAGGGGTAGATTCTACGCACGCCTGTACAGGAGCCATGGACCGCCTCAGAGCTTGGCATCAAGTTTGATTGAGCTGCTAGACGGGACTTGATAGTCAACAGGAGCCTTCAATTGATGTTCAGTCACAGCTTGTACTAGTAGCTTGTTTGTTCACAAGATGACAGGCGCAGGATTTGATCCTCGACCCAGCGGCTCGGAATAACTTTCCAGCGGCGCTCCCTATCAGCGTACGAGCGTACTCAGGTTCGCAAAGATTGTCGACAGGAGTTTACTGCGTAACCCTCGTTACTCTCCCCTGCGATATCCTCTTACTGCGCATTACCATCCGCATCCATCTTTTTATACTCGTATTCCTTGTCCATATACCCGACCTCCCCCTTTTCATCCCCTCCCCCCTTCCCCCTTCCTCACCTTCCCCTACGCCCACCCCAGCCCCAGCAAACCTCTCCCCCCACGTCACCCCTCTCTCCGCGTCAAAGATTGGCCGTTCTCCAAACACCCCTGTGCGTTTCCCCTCCCTGAGCCTCTTATCATAACCCCCCGGCACAGCGCGGTGGGCGACGACGCGATTATCCCAAAACGCGACAGAGCCAGCTTCCCAGCGCCAGCGAACGGTGAGATCGTCCGCGGAGTGCATGTGCTCGCGCAGGAAGGAGAGGAGGTGGGCGCTTTCGGCTTCTTTGAGCTCGGCGATGTGGAGGGTGAAGGTGGGGTTGTAGAAGAGGGATTTTAGGTGGGTGATGGGGTGGGTGCGGATCTAGGGGAGCAGGGGGTTTTAGTTGTTAGGATGGGTATGGGAGGGGGGATGTTGGGTTGGGAGTTTGGGGAAGGAGAAGGAGAGGAGCTGAGGAAAAGGGTGGAGTGCGTACGAGTGGGTGTTCGCGACGCACAGGAGGGCGGAATGCTATGCCGCCGCCGTTAATGCTATTGATGTATGAAGCCTGCGAAAAGATATTGGTCAATCGGTCTACCATTAGATTGTCGAGGGAAGACAGCGGAAGTATAGCACGAGGGGGAATACTGACCTCAGAGCTATGTACACCATGCAGCGGCTCGAGAAGTTTCTGGTAGGTCGGGCTCAGCTTGTCAAAGAGAGCGACTTGGCTGGTGAAGATTGTGTCCCCGCCCGTAGGCGGGGCTTTGACCATGCGGAGAATGGTATATGCGGGCGGGTTCAGCTCGAAGGAATGGTCGTTGTGGAAGTCTTGCCCGAAGTTCGCGTAGCCTCGGTCACTGGTGTTCGTCAAGAAAGGCTCGAGTGAGAGCAAGGTGGTGCTAACTTATCGCGTCCGAGGATAGTAACGTGCTTGGGATCGTGTTGGTTGGGGTCGCGGTCTTGCTACAGCAAGTTGTCTTAGTTCAGGATGCGCCGAGATATTGTTCGCATCACTTACGACGCCGTAGTGTTTAGTCAACTCGTATTGGCCATCGAGAGTCAGATCTTGATCTTTGAAGAAGACTACACCACGCTGCAAGGCGTCAGCCTATTGCCAACCGATAGTTGCAACTCATACCTCCGCGACAAGGAGCGCCAGGTCATCTTTTTGGGCATCTGTCAATTGACTCAATTGCACCCCATGCAGCTGCGTGCCAATCCACGGTGTCAAATCGTCGACTTTCGATGCAGCGGCAAAGAGCGCGCTCTTCTTCGGCTCTGCGAAGCCTGCACGATCTGGTTGGACCTCGAACTCCAGTACCAGGGGATCGGGGGCTTTGTATTTCAGCACAGCAGGTGTCAATCCAGTGTGAGCAGTCATTGTCGAATCCGAAATATTGTGAAGGGTCCAAGCTTGTTTTGTGGATAGATCAGCGTGCTCAAATGGTCAGATACAATCCATCGGTGGATCGGTCGCGCATGCGTAATGGAGGGTGGGGGCTCCCTCCACTAAGTATCATCATCCCACAAGGTTCTGAGCATGCATAACACAGGGTCGGATTTCCTGCCGCTGCCCCAAAAAGGCAGGTTGACCATGGGGGATTTTGGTGGGGGCTCGAGGGCATTTCGACATTGCCGTGCAGATGACACCATCTGTAGATCTTCCGCCATGCCAAGCGAAAGCGAATGCAATTGGCCTGTGACATCCGCTACCATGTTCGGGACGACGCCTCATCGATAAGCACATGGAAAACAAGCCCAGAAGCTGGCTCCAAGTATACGAAATGCCGATATGTAGGTTTGCAAATCCGATCCATAGAAGACGTGATTCGGTTCCCGATATAAAGATCCCGTGCACCCTTGTGTCGCTTCAGCGTTATCAAAACTCTTTCTCAATTGTACCTGATATCGCATCATGTCTGTGGATGCTGGTTTGAAAAGTGCGGCCTTGTCGCATGACGAGAGAGATGGTGCTGCATCCAGCGACTCGAGCATCGATGTCAAGAATGAGGTCTTCGATACCAGTCAAATCGACCCGGTGTTGGCGAGAAAGATGGCCCTCATCAACGAGGCCATCGAGGAGATCGGAATGACGCCGTTTCAGTGGAAGCTCTTCTTCCTCAATGGGTTTGGATATATGGTGGATTCTGTAAGCGGCTGCGGACTGTCAATCACTGCGCATGTGCTGACGACGAAGGAAGCTTCTCATCATCTGTCACTCGATAGCCCAGCCGGCAGTGGCGCAAGAGTACGGAAGTCCAACCAAGAAAATCGCTGGGATTGCACTTGCTTCTCAGGTGGGTCTGCTCATCGGCGCTGCTCTTTGGGGCTTCTCTGCAGATATCATCGGAAGGAGGCTCGCGTTCAACACCAGTCTTTTCATCTGCGCGATATTCGTACTAATTGCAGCGGGCATGCCGAACTACATCTCGTTCGCAACGATGTACGTCACCCTTGTCGAATACTGTACCGCGCGTGGTCAGCAGAGCTAACACTGAGAAAGGGTCACCATCTACTCAGCAGCAGCGGGTGGAAACTACATTCTCGATGCCACCAACCTGATCGAGTTTCTTCCTGCCGCTTGGTCTTGGCTCGTCACGTTCATGGCTGTGTGGTGGGCCGTCGGATACACGATCACCGGGCTTTTGGCCTGGGCATTCATGAGCAATTATTCATGCGCGCCAGATGCTACGGTTGCACAGTGCACTCGCCAAAACAACTTGGGTTGGCGTTATCTTCATGTCACCTGCGGCTTACTCGTTCTCGCGCTCGCTCTTCTGCGATTACTAGTCATCAAGATGGTGCAAACACCGAGGTGGCTAGTCAGTCAGAACCGTGATGAAGAAGTACTGAGCAATCTCTATGAAGTGGCGTCGAAATACAACCGCTCTTTCTCACTCACATTAGAACACCTGCAGTCGCAAGGCCGCATCTCCAACACGGAGAAATCAGTCTGGTCTGGACTTCGACTTCGTAAACATTTCTCGGGTCTTTTTGTCACGAGGAAGCTGGCGTGGTCGACAACCGTGATTATTGCAAACTGGTTCGTGATCGGCATGGTCACACCTTTGTACTCGGTCTTTTTACCATACTACCTGAAGTCGCGAGGAGCCGACGTTGGCGACGATAGCAATTATACGGTCTGGCGGAATTATGCGATTAACCAGGTATCTGGTTTACTCGGACCTATCATAGCAGCAGTTCTTGTTGAGACGAGGTTTGTTGGCAGAAGAGGCGCACTTGCGATAGGTGCGGCGATCACAATGGCCTTGCAATTCGGATACACGCAGGTTAAGACGCCTGCTGAGAATGTTGGCGTCTCTGCTGCCATTACTGCTGCATCGTAAGCTTTCTCCCCTTTATATGATGTGTTAGATACTGACTTCTGTGTCCCAGAAATATCTACTACGGTACCATATATGCGTACACGCCCGAAATTCTTCCGTCGGCTCATCGAGCCACTGGGTACGCCATTTGCGTTGTTTTGAATCGGGTGGGTGGTATCTCAGGTGTCTTGGTTGGCAGCTACGCCAATGTTGAGACGACGGCGCCGCTTTTCATTTGTGCTGGATTATTTGGCCTGCTCATCATTCTCAGTCTGCTCTTGCCGTTTGAGTCGAGGCAGAAGAGGGCTCAGTAGATACCAGGGCTTGAAAAGCCATAAATCCAAGCAGCTATATACCTTCAATCGCCACTCTACGTACGTAGAATGGCTCTTGGTTCCCAAGACATTGGCACCTTAAGCCAAGTCTATTTGCAGTGGTCTCCAAACCAGTAAACACCGTCAAAGTCAACTCTAGCATTACTTTGAACGTATTCGCGACGGTATTAATACTTGGCGTTACCTTACAACGGCGGGACCTGCTTGTTGGGCGGCACTTTTCATGAAAGTTTATGGATTGGCGAATCTCGAATACCTTGGTACCGCTCTGTATGAATTGCCAACTAATTCTTGTTCCAGGATGTGTTTGTTGGCTTTGATAAGAGCAAGTCGTGTTTGTAGGTCAATGATCTGTCCTTTGGCGTCGGGATTGGAGCGTCGATTGTGAGTTTAGTTGGGTCAGAGTCATGACAACGCCAGCCTGTTGTGCGATAGCCGTCTGAGATACGTAGTCGCAATGGTCTTGACTCGTCATCATGAAAACATAATTTCTTCGGTTGGTGAACAATTTCTGCCCGATTTCAAAGATATACTGGGTTTGAGAGTTAGGCAGCCGACCAGTTGTCTTAAATCTACTTAGTTCCGACAAGGCTTGTAATCAAATTCTCCACTCCGCTTGTTTCCCTGCTCAAGCTGTTGAAGGGCACGCTCAATGTTACACATTGTGTAGAAGGGATCACTGGGAGGAAGCGGTGGCGTTGGGGGTCCACTTTTTGATTCAACTGGCGATGGCTCATTCTTTTCCAGTCAATTTCACTATCATGACTATCCACAGTGTCTGTGCTGCAAGCGAGGAAGCTGGTTGGCGAACGTCTTATGTTCTCAAGCCTAACCCCAAAAACGAAGGTTCAGTGCCAACAACCGTTCTCGCGAAAGAGATCAGGTTTTGCAGCAGCAGCAGATATCCTGCACGTTCTGCATGTTCACGTCTTCCGCACAATGTTCCGAATGATCTTTTGCCATGGCGGGAGAAGGCAGAAAATGACTGAAGCGAGTTGTTGGTTCAGGATGAAAGAGGTGTGACACAGGTAAATACTTCATGCCGCCAAGCCTTGTCGCGCGGGTCACGTACAGTAGCTAGCGTCTTGGCATGGCACTATCATTTAGTTGAGTCCAGAATGGGATCCTCTCATCATAGACTTCATCTTTCAGAAGCTTCATCAGCGGCTAAAGAAATTGAACCCTTTATGCTGCGTCAGACTGACTTGAATAACACACACCACGAGGCAGCTCGTCCAAGATGGTGGACATGGAAGACCAATCAATGCTACGCCATCCGGACCAAAAACCTTCAGCCCTCCCTACACTTGGACCTATTCCCCTCTGCGATCCTTGATACTCGGCGTGGAGGAGATAGCGCGACAAGAAAGAGCGGCTGGAGTGAGAAGAGAGGGAGTTCGATGACTGGACGGGGAAAGTGGATCACAACCACGCAAACAGGGTCAACCATCAAGAATTAATTACAATGGACGGGTGTTCAAGTCCAAGTCGATACCAGGCTATTCTGTGGAATACCAGATAGTTAGAAGTCACCCTCTGATGTTTAGCAGAACAAGACACCCTGACCAGCTGCATCATCATAACCCTACACCCTGGGCGACACCGTCCCCTTTATCAGGTGCGGCCACAGCCTCGATTCTATACAAATGAAGACGTACCATAGAACAGGACGAGAAATATACTCATGCAAAGGGCATTCAGGCGCAAGTTCGCAACGACACAGGATTGATCTGCGACGTACCAAACCACTTTCTGGAGAAGAGATGCGTGTGGCAAAGAAAAGAGCAATTTAGAAAGAAGTCAATCAATACAAGGTTCAAGACGACATGCCAAAGCGAAGAGTAAAGTAGGAAACGTTGTAGTCGGTCGATCCTCCTCCATGAAGAAGATTTCAATTTCCGGCGGCCGTCCATCGCAATTACGCCTCGCTTACTCGTAACATCCGACGAAGAAGAGTCATGTCTTCGTTATGACAGTAGACAATGCTGACGAGTGCTTGTCTTTTACTCTGTTCAAACCCCCATTTGAGTAGGAATGGGGGAAGCCAGGGCTTGTGCTTACCAATCTACATCCTACAATGAATCCCTTTGACTGTTACAGGAACACTTGTTATGATCAAATGGAAAGAGGAAGGCCGGCTCGCAAATACACGTCAGCGGTATTGCTTCGGATGGGCAACGCGCAGATATCATGCATAATATCATGCAGCAATGGCTGACTCGAGGGTGACATGAGCGCCACCTGAGAGCGAGCAGTAAGACTGGTGGATGGACGAGAACATCACAAGCATGTTTTTACAGCATTGATGAAAGAGGTGTGACACAGCGTCTCCCTCTACGAAGAATACACCGCTCGACAAGTATGGACGCTCTCAGACGCTACAACGTCGATCAGTTCCACATGAGCCCCCACTATCGTGTTGCAGCTTTGCACGTAAACACAGGGAGATCCCTCCTTCTACGCGTCAATCCTCATAACTTTCGCCAAGCATCTCGCTTCAGTCTCCCAACACACCAGCGCTCACTGCACTGGCCAAAGCAATCGACCAACTTCTCTTCAACATCCAGCTCTCCTCACAGCCACCATGCAGTCCAAATCCCCATTCCCTGTGCTCCTCACAGCAAACCTCGTCATCACCTCCCGCCCCATTGGTGTCGAAGACCCCTCTCTCATCTAGTGCTCGTCCACGCACTCGGCTGCCCCAAACCCCCCTCGTCAAGACCATCTACCTCGGCTGCTACTTCAATACCTACGAACACGCCGCCCCCCTTGACACGGGTGGAGTACTCTTCAACCACACCAATTCGCCTGAAAGCTGTCTCCGCTAGTGCGTTGAGGAATGCGAATTCACCTGCTTGCGGGTCGAACTACATTGGTGTGTCAGAGGGCAACAAATGGCGGTGTGGGGGCTTACTCAAAGCATTGAGGGAAGAAAAAGGAGGGGGAGTGTCATAAAGCGTGTTTTGGGGTGCCGTGCGACATATGTGGGGATGATGATCGGATCGATATTCATGTAAGGGAGGAGCTGGTGCCATGGGTGGATCCATTTGGTTTGAATTAAGGAGGTTGGGGTGGGAATATTGCGGTTTGGGTAGGGTACAATTGCAGCAATGGCAGGAGGTGTAGGGCATTGGTCGCGAAGAGCGAGCAGTCTACATTGAGATATATCCACCGCTCAAATAAAGCATTGAATCCGATCGACTTTGGCAACCAGCTTCTAGACTTCACACCCTCGTTCTAATAGCAAGTAGCCTGCGATTACGATCCTGTACCGATCGAGAAGCAGCTGTCTGTACCCGCTTCAGTCTCTCACCTTTCCAACAAAATGTCGAGGTCCGGCATCACGTTTCATCAACAATACTGAACGTCAAAAAGCTAAGTCATCTCATCCTAAAAATTGTCATATTGCATCCACTTCCACGATATCACTAATCCATCGTATCCCTTCCCTCCAGTACTTACTAGCCATAGTGGTACAACCCAGACGCCTCTTCCCCCCCCCCCCCTCTCACTCTCTCTCCCTCTCCTTCAATTCACCCATCCATCCATACGTACGTTGGTGTCTAAATCTTGCATCCACACTTACCACTTACGAGAGAGCGAGGGACAAGACAGCGAAAGGCTAGCGAACAAAGCTCTGAATATGAAGGACCGAGTAAAGCACGACGTCAAACCCGGCAGTTGTGTAAAAAGATCCATGGACAAGAAATTCGACAGCTTGCTTGCTTGCCTTGGGAGTCGACAAATCATATCAATGAGGCCGAAAACCCGTAGATATCGTCAAACTCGTCTCCCGCCCTGCCCTGCCCTGCTCACACAAATCCCTCTCCGTCCTTCATTTTCGTTACTTACACATAATAGACGGCCGTCCATTTCCTTCCCACAACCCCCCCCCCCCAACCCCCCCCCCCCCCCCCCCACACTCACCCCTAAAACTCCACAACAACCCCATTCCCCCCGACCGCACTCAACGCATTAAACGCATCCCGTCTAATATCGACATCCCTCCTCCTCTCCGTCCCCCCCACCAGCTTCATCCCCCTCCCCCCTCCCTCCAAACCTCCTAAACACGCTCGCCAAACACGTGAGAATCTCCGCCTTGCCCAACTCCATACCGACGCAAATCCTACTGCCGGCGCCAAAACACATGAGGTATTTCTGCAGCCTGAGCCCGTTCGTTGATAGGGGGATCCAGCGCTCTGGGTCGAATGTGTACGGGTCCACGAAGACGCGGGGGTCTTCGTGCGCGTGGAGGGGCGTCATTGATATGGGCGTGCCGCGTGGTATCACGACCACCCCCACAGTATCCCCATCATCACTACTATCGGTTTTCGCGGATCGACGGTACGGCAAATCGTAATCCGGAAAGATGCGCTGCAAGCGCCCACTAACCCCATGCGCGATCCGCAAGCTCTCATACATGATCGCGACGAGATACTCGATGGCCTCGAGCTCGCGCAGGTTTGGGGGATGCGGGGTATCGATGTCCGGAATGGCTTGCTCCAGCTCCTCCATCAGCCGGTCGCGAATACGCGGATTAGCGAGGATGTGGAAAGTAGCTGCCTTCAAGACGTGCGAGGACGTGAGCGTGCCGGCTGCGATGGCAGTTTGGGCTTCCGCGGCGAGGCGGGAGAGGGCTTTGTCCGCGGGGGGCAGGGCGGGGGATTCGTAGAGGGCTTGGAGGAGGGAGGGGCGGGAAGGTTTGGATTCAGAGTCCTTGGACGCGCTGTTGGAGAAGGCAATGACGTCCTTGGCTTGTTGGGTCAGTTCGCTTTTGAAGCTTTGGACGAGGTAGGCTTCTGGGCTTGTGCGCTTCGTGAGCCAGGGCGGCATGGCGTTCAGGAGGGGAAAGAGCCAGCCGAATTGTTTGAGGGTGTGGGAGAGCAGGGTCAGGACCATCCAGGCGTCGTAGTGGGCGGTGTCGAAGTCGGGCTGGGAGAGGTAGTTGTATCCGCTTGGGTAGCAGTAGTCGGATATGATGTCTGTGGTCACGCAGGCGTACGCGTAGATCATTGTGACGGGTTTTCCGGCGGCTTTGTGCTCGGCTAGGCGTGAGCAGAAGAGGTTGACTTTGTCTTGGATTAGGGTTGGTTGCAGCCTGCTGACGGATTGTTTGGAGAAGTATGGTCCCCAGGGCTCTCGTCTCAATCGGTGTTTTTCGTGGTCAAGGGTGTCGAAGGCTGATTCGTCGTACTGACCGAACATTTTCATCTGCCATCGAGTTAGATTGGCTACTTTGGAATAGATGATAAGCTCACAGCCCAAGCCCATTTGTTGGTTCGTCGTTTACTTCCTCCAACGTACATTTGATCGATGAAGTCGACGTCTTTGATGTGCACCTCGTATGGATTGATACGAATTACAGGACCTTATCAAATCAGCGGCGGCAGGATTAGGGCGTCATCTAGCACCTACCATACTGATTATGATACTCCAGGAGCTTCCAAGTATACTGGCCTCCACACACAACATCGTAGTAGAATTCATTCCAGAAGGTCAACTTCGCGAACCACGGGCCGGGAATATGGGCCTGGGGGCACAAGTATAGACGCCATACCGCTCCGTACAAAGTGTACAGGCCGAGACCAATCAGTGAGCAGCTCAGCAGTGCCTGAGCTACAGACCCTTCTTGAAAGAACGAGATGACGTTTTCTTTGAAAGCGATAAAGATACGGAAGCCTTGCAGTACATAAGCTCCTATCAGATCTTGGAAGAAGGACATGATGTTGGACTTCAAAGCAAAAAAGCAGCGAGGCGAGACTGGGCTTTAATTTCAAAAGATCCTGCTGTATTGACCGGCCTTGGCGAGGAGGGCAATACTATTTAGGCAGGTGGCTAGAGTCCATTGCCGTATGTTCCTGCTATGTCATTGGCCGAGCTGCAGGTATGAGGATAGTGCGGGGTTATGGCAGTCTGCTAAACGACGCCATGAATCAGAAGTACGCTATTACTCAAGCCACAACGCACGAAGGATGATAAGCGATCGACTGTAGTGTGGCATCTTCCCTAAGTGATGGTCACTATCTTCAGCCTTGTGTATGGGTGCCTACAACGTAAAGCTGCCACTCGGGAGCATGTTCGCTCAGCTCTTTCTTGCGGCTGTTTGAGCCCGGAGATGCTCTAAATGCAGGACGTTCGATGGCGATGCTAGTGGTCTGGCAAAAGACATGTCCAGCTGAAGCGTTCATCTCGTAAGTCTAGGTGACGTTAGGGTACGGTAGGGGTGTGGCTTGCAGTTCGGCTTGGAAACCTCCGTCCTCTTGTGCTGTAGTTGAGCGCGCCCGTGTGTGGTGGAGAAGATCTCTGACGCTCTCTGACGCTCGCAATTCTTCAAGACCAGAAAGTTGCGTTATTCTCGTCGTTCTGCTCAGTATGGTAGAGATCAAAGTCGATCGCATTCCAGTCGTAACCACTCTGTAGATTTTGATCCAGAGTTGACTCTGTGTGGTAAAAAGCGCAAGTCGTGCATTGAGGTTTCAATTGCCCAGATGCCTCTGCTCCTGCCATGACTTCTCGCTCAGCGGGCATGGCATTTTCAATCGAGCTATGGCACGAGCATAAACACGACTGAGAGGCGCTTCCGTAGCCTGAGTCTGCTGTCCTACTTTGCGTCGCGTTATATTTCATGCCATCATCTTTATTGACGACATCCGAGAAATCAATTGCAGGCTGTAAGTGCGTTGGCTCATCGAAGAATAGTTTGTTGGATTGCTCCGGAGGTGTAATATTTCTAGTGAGCGTATCATTAGGTTTAAAATTTGGTTGGGAATCGGAGGCAGAAGGACGACTTTGCGCTTCCTGTGTCTCTTTTGAAGTCTGCTGAAATTTCTGGAACTTTTCATAGACCATAGACTGGCACGAGCGTACCAAATCTCCAACACGTGCTTTCAACGTCTCCTCAAGAGGAGCCAAATCGTTGTCAAGGCTAGCGGATAAATGTGCCTCCACAAGCTGTGGCAGTACCCGTCTGCTGTAGGCTTCAAATTCCTGGAGCTGCCGACTCTGTGGAGACGAAGGGTCTTCTGCCTGCTCTGAGTCGGTTTCAGGTTGCCAATCTGTAGCCTATAAGTGTCTCTTTCGTGACTAGGGGCTGAAGACTTACAAGGACTGGGAATTCGTGCTCCTGGAAAGAGGATCTCGTAAATGCTCTCCCAGCTGACTCCGTGTTTGCTCTTTATCAAACTCATTTTGGTTTGGTCTATACCCTCAGGCTCTGGCATCTGCTTCTGACATCTAGTTTCCTCATTCAGGTGCTCTGTCAGCTCTTGCGTATTATCCATGACTGTCCAGCATCTTTGACATTGAACAACACGGTGGACTCTTTCGAGATGTGTTCTTGATGCGTTAGCCAGAGTGAGCATTGGTGAATAAATACTAATTACTTACTTCAATCGGGAGATTGAGATAAACCCTGGGCCAGCGCAAGTACGATAGCGGTGACCTCTGGATTCGTTGGTTCGGTACCTTTGGGAGTCGTATTTGTGGAATGGGCATGCGAATAATGGAGTTTTACGGCCCAAGTCTGTCATACTGTTTGCCCTTCGTCGTTTGCGCCTTTTTTTCTGATGGTTATCATTTTCGGAATCGCTTTGGTCGCCAAGCTGCTCTGAGCGCTTCGGGTAGCTGCTTTCGATGGTAGCTTTCTGAACGTTGACCTGATGTCTACCTTGTTCATCATGAGAACTGGTAACTTGCCTGCACTGCGACTCCCATCTATCGTCGAAAAGACTGTAGAAATAGCGCATCACGGATACCATTACTCGGTGCTTGGCGAAAGAAATCGTAAGCTCTTTACAACTTTGAGGTGATCTGGAAAGTTGCTCTTCACTTTCGTTGCTTAGACAGCTATCTTGATCTTCTGAAAGCTCCGCCAGTCCTGAACATTGAGGGCTTATACTGCATTCCTGCTGCGTGTCTGAGCTTTGGCTCGATTTCTCCGTAATTTTGTGGAAGCTGTATGGCTCGTCTTCGAGACCACAGGGACTTGCCCCCAACTGAGAAAAAACAGGCACTGGGCTAAACAGGGCATTGTTGGGTGCATCATGTTGTAAATCGCCAGCATGTGTTAAAGTGACGTCTGAGCCTAAGCCTTTTTCGACCACTTGTGAGGCAGCATCAAGCTGAATGTAATGAGCTTTTGCCAAATCCGCCTCTGACTGCGAAGTGAGAATTTGGTTGTCAGTTTCGGGTAAAGGATATCGTCTGAAGGATTCTTGGACACAAGGTGGATCTGACGCGTTGGTTTGGTCTTCAAACGGCTCCTGCCAACTCTCTGCAGCAGATCGATCAGAACTGATGTGCTGGCCTCCCCAATCATCAACCATGTCAAGCTGAGGGCCTCTAGGTAGAAAGGAGTGGTTGATCGGTAACTCATGGGAACAATATGGAGAGATATCCAAACTAGCGTAAGCACTATCCACATAGTCACTTGGACTGGACTCATGGTTCTTTGCAATGTGAAAATTAGGCTCATTCGTTGTCGGCCCCATTATCATCTCATTAGCATTGTTTGAACACTCTTGCGCCGTTGTAAAGTCTTTAAATGCAAAATCATCTCCGACTTGCATCGGCATCAGTACATTCTCTGCCGTCGCCCGCCGTCGTATTCGTTGTGTTTGACCTTTCTCAAAGACTTCTGGAACGGATTGTTCGGGCCTTTCAGGTCGAACCCATTGATCGTCCGAGCCTCCAGTGAAGGAAGATTTTCGTTTTGGGAACCGAGGATCCATTATCCAAAGCGTATACTCGGGCAATCAGCACAAACCAGCCTACTTATTCCTAGTTACTCAGGGTCGAAGAATGATCTGGCTTTCATCCAACCCCCACCAGCCCCACTTAGAACGGTTGCGAGACTCGGCAAAAGGCTCGCTCAGTGGTCGCCCAAGATGATACTGCAAAAGCGCAAACGGACTAATATAAAATCTTGATGGATAGGTCAGAACATATGCTAGATGTGAGGTTGGGAAGATGGGGAACGCGCAAGACGCTCAAATGTGCAAATTAGCTCCCCTCAGCCTTGTGCACGTCTATCTTTAGACACCTCACTACTAGCCAATGAAACAGCAGTAAATCTGTCTGAGTCAGCACTCCTGGGCTCAAGGACATACCAGACAACTCCAGAATAATAGCCCTCGTCCGCCTCCACATTCCAGAGAAATATGTCCAAGGCGAGGGCCAAGCCAACGATAGTCTGAAATATCAATTCTGTACTTTCTAAAGCTGTAGAGTCGCTTGAAATCTATAAGGGGTTGAACTTGCCTCCTGGTTCTCTAAGCTGCGTTCCCTTGTGGACCATCGTGCCTAAACTCTGAAAATAAAGTCATACACAGCACGAATTCTCAACGTTCACGGCCAAGTGGCTCCGAATTCGCGCCCTTTGCAACACCGCCACGACCACCGCGACCGCCCCCGCCATTTCCACGACCACGTCCACGTCCACGACCACGTCCAGGGTTACTCCCGCCTGCAGGCTGTCGCGTCGGAGCAGGCTTCGGGATTGCCTCCGGCATATCTTGATGCTTGAGTCGTCGGGACGGAGGATCTGGCTCACGCCTCGGAGCGACCCGTTTGGCGTCCTGGTTCTGAGTTGAGAGAGTGTTTTTGGCGTAGCGGATACCAGACACGCCTTTGAGACCCATTTTGCTACAGAGGCAATTAGCATATAGTACAAAACGAAACGAAATTGATGATTCCCACCCAACAGTCTTTTTGTCCATCTCAGGCACCTCATCACACATCATGCTCCGTACCGCAAACTCATTCGCCATCTTGACAAGGCCTTCTGGCTCGATTCTCAGCTTCCTCACAAACCCTTTCATAAAACCCAGATATGCCGAGTAGGCCTTTCGCTTGACGTTGGGATCAATAGTTTCCAATCTCGCATTGATCGAGTGAGCGTTGGTTTGGGCAGAGTGGCCACTCAAGATACGATCGGCATGTGGGTATGGGTTGATTGGAAATTGAGGGTTGGTGTGGAGAAAGTAGCTTTCTTGTTGGGTTAGTATAATGACTGCCCGTCCATCTTTGCCAGCGCGTGCTGTGCGGCCCACACGATGGGTGTACGCGTCTGAGTCCAAGGGGAGTCCGACTTGGATGATCAAGGAGACGTCTGCAAAATCCATGCCTCGCCCGATCACTAATATCGTCAGTACTCGGAGTTGAGGAAGCATTGAGCGATGTCTCACCGTCAGAAGCAAATAATACTCCAGCATTCTTACTATCTTTGAAAAGATCCGTCACTCTGGTTCTCGCAGGTTGCGACAGCCGGCTGTGCAGCTCATGAACAGGCAGGCCCAGCTTTTCCTCAAATACCCTTGCGAACATGGCCACAAGGTTCGCAGTAGTACCAAATACGATGATTCTTGGCACTCCATCTACAGCTCTCAATTCCTCCTTGAGAAGCGAGAACAGACTTGTGAAAGTTTCGGCGACGGTAGGAATAATGACCGAGTATTGAGGCACCTTTGTTAGCGTTGGTGGCTCCGTCTTGTCGATAGTTGAGATAGTAGTGTGACCCTTCGTCAACACATGAGAGAAGACCTTTTCCATCTTGGGCGGTATCGTTGCTGAGAAGCACATGCCTTGCCATTGACCATTGTGGCCCGACTTTGGTGGTAAAGCGTTCAGGATCCGGAGGATATCAGGTAGAAAGCCTAAAGCTCTCAGTCTACGATCGCTTGACTGGTATTAGACATTACGAGAGTAGCATACCTTGATCAAGCATTCTATCAGCCTCATCCAAGATTAACGTCTTCATGTTCTTGAACTTCGCCCTCACATTCGCCTCCGAGAGGTAATCATTGAGCCTCCCCGGTGTCGCAACCAAGATATTGGGATCTTCGCGCTTGAACTTTTCCAGTGCGCTGGCCTTGGCTGTTCCACCGAACGCGGTGTGTACATGAACCGGTGGCTGAAACTTCGACGCTAATCGTTGGGCTTCCGAGGCAATTTGTAATGCCAACTCTCGGGTAGGAGACAAAATGAGGATGGAGACTTGTCCTTTGACCGTAGATGACTGTCGCAAATTCTGCAAGGCAGGAAGCAAGAAGGCAATAGTCTTCCCGGTGCCGGTCTTTGCTTGAACTAGGCTGGAAGGCGGTCAGCGAATGAACAACGAGTATCAGTGAACCTACCAGTCACTGTGCATAGATGGTAATTTGCTGAGGACTGCTTCCTGTACCGGAGTCATGAAGTTGAATTTCATTGCCGCAAGAGCTTGGAGCAGTGCTGGCTCAAGCGTGCCACTCGTCGAGCTGAAAGGTGTTGCATTGGCAGCCTCGAGCGAAGCGCTTGAGTAAAGTGCGACCGGATTCGACATGACCCGCTTCAGCTTGTGGGATTCAAGTTGGGTACAAGAAGTTGTTGTAAGAGGCGTTGTGTTCCTGTGGTAGGAGCGACTGGCTGCGTCTTGACGGTATTTGTTGTTTACAGTTAGTGCTGATGAAGTGTCTGGCACGCTCTTAGCGGGGTAACCTTTTGTCACCAAACGTTGATGAGGGTGATGATAGTGAAAAGGGAATATTTACATAGGCGAATAGAATTCTTGACATGTAGCTCTACAGCAAATCTGTAGGGTTGTGGGAGACGTTCTCTGTAACTCTCGAACCATTTTGCTTTATTAAAATCACGAGCTAAACTACGTATGTGAACGGCAATGGTTCGTTCTTTGTTCATTGGTCGACCGAGGGAGTACAAGATCAAGTGAAAAATTTAAGATGGGGAAATGTGTTCCGCCATGTGCCAAGCCGTCGCGTCCCGAAGAGTTCTTAACGCAACGACAAGCCGAAAACAAGAACAAAGTATAAGATGGAGACGACCGAGTTTTCTATATACGGTAGCACATTACTTCCAGGAAGCCTTCCTTAAGGCCGTTCCTGACCTATACGAATACGGCGCGAGTTATATCTTCGGTATCAGGAAGACACCAAGACTTAGCGCTGTAGCTGTAGTATCTGGCCTCAAGTCTGTTTGTCTTTCTCATCATCGTGCACAAGATCGGTCATTAAATCCACCGGGATTTTGAGTTCTTTTCGCGGAGGAGATGGGCAAGTTGGGATAAGGGAATGACTTGGCGTTAGACGTACGACCTAGGAGACATTCGAGGGAGAGAAAGAACGTTCCCCATTCAAAGAGGAGATAGTGGTACGAGTACAATCGTCAACAGGTCGTAGATCAGCATTGCAGGCCATTTGTTTGTCCTCCTTCTGCGCCTCACCTGATGGCGAGTATAAGCAGCTGAAACGCTCAAGCGCTATGATTTCATCATCAGCAACTCCCATTCGGTGACATCGTCAGCCCTTGTGTCAGCCGCTCTTTCCATGTGGTCAATACTATGATCTGTGAAGTTGCTGGATTCGCATACCTCCTTGAGATTGTTCCCAACCGTTAAGTCTGCGCCTAAAGTCGGCGAAGTATTGGCCACAACGTCATTGCCATAGAAGTTCTCCGGAAGCCATTTCCAATCTAAAGGCTCACTCACATAGCCAGAACTCTGATCGAGTCTTGGGAGTTCTTCCTCGATGTTTAACGTAAAGTCATTAGTAGAGGTGTTACGTCTAGAGCTAGACCGTTGCATCTCTGCGGTAGGCTTTGCAAGGGGCAAGAATTGCGGTGGTGTTTGGTCACCTGCATTCTCCGCCTGGCTCATCGAGTGAGCTTGGCCTTGGCTCTGGAAGTTGGTATACAGGGTTGACTGGCATTCGCGGATCAGGCTACCTATCCGTGCTCTCAGTGTCTCTTCTAGTGGAGCCAGATCGGTGTTTATGATCGCCGATAGTTGCACTTCCACTAATTGAGGCAGAAATCTTCTGCTGTAGGCGTCGAAGTCTTGAAGGCGATCACTTTGATGAGGTGGACACAGGGCACGCGTAGTGCATATCTCAACATCTGGACCAATCAGCGCGTGTATTGGCAACGGAAGGGGCTTGACGAACGAGGGCCAGGTACAGGAGCACCAGGGAACAAGATCTCATACATCTTCTCCCAACTGGTGCCATACCTGCTAATCAAGTTCATCTTCTCCTGATCTATGCCTTCGGGCTCAGGTAGTTGCCATTCGCAATTTCGTTCCTGCACGTGTTCTAGGAGCTGTTGGGTATTTTTCATCACATGCCAGCAATTTTGACACTGGATCGGGCGGTGAATCCGATTGAGATGTTGCCTGTACATATTCTGATTAGCTTTTCCTAAAAGATTTGTATCGTGATGGCTACAAACCTCACGTGAGAGATTGTTGAGAAGCCTTTACCTTTACATGAACGGTATCGGTACTTCGTGGATTCATTTGGCCCGTATTTTTCTGGTCGATACTTCGAAAAAGGACAAGCAAGGCGTTCAATAGCGGCGTCTGATCCCAGGGATGAGCTGTTTTTAGGAAATTTCTTTCGGCCTTGATCGCCTTCTTCTTCACTTCGAGAGCCATCGTCATCTCTTGGGCGGCGTCCACGCTTCCCTTTGCCTTCATTTTGGCGACCATCTCCCTGATGCAAAAGTGGACTTCCAGAATTCGCTTCCTCATTTGCCACACATTGTCGATACTGCTGAGTATCTTGGTCATCTCCAAACATGGCATAGACCTGTTGCAATACTGCAGCAATCAATACATGTTTAGCATAAGCTATGTTTGTGTCCTGAGAAGCTACAGTCTCCAAAGAGTCTTCAGAGGCAGCATTCAACGGGCTTCCAGGGTCACTAGATATGTTTTCGGTGGACTGATCGCTTGGTGCTGAAGGGGTCTCTTGACCTGCGTGCTCATCGTCATGTGAAGCTCCAGAATGCTGTAAAGAGGTTTTGCAACTGATGATATCGTTTTCATTACTCAGAATAGTAGGCAGGGCTAGAGCAGGGTCAGTCATGCTAAGTTCATGACCTTGCGCATTCTTATCCTCTTTGTCTTCAGTTTGAGGCTTGTCGTCAATTGCATTATGATCCGTCCCAACCATTGGCAGTCTGCTGGTGGTGCTAGCCGGCACAGTGAGTGACGCCGCTTCGGCTTTGTTGTATCTATCCATCTCACCCTTCATAAATACGCAAGCGTCACATAATCGTGTTTCAAATTCCAAACGTTGAGATATCGGGCTTCGAAATTTTACAAGACAGACATCGCACGTGGTACTGTTTATTTCCTCTCCTTTCTGTGTAGGTACCAAAGGCAAATTGTGTTCCTCGGTAGTGAAGCGGTCCCTCCACCGCTTTAAGCTTGTATTTGGGAGCGCGCTATACTCTTGGATACGCATGAGACTTGAGTTCTTGACCTCCCCGAGAGGAGCAGCGGAGCAGTCTATTGAGGTATCTAGTTCTGGGTGGTACGAAATGTTTTCTCGGTGCGTCTGTAGCAAGCGAACGGAGACAGGTCGTGGTAGGCTCTTTCCTCAGCAATTGAAGTTGCCCTCAAGCAATATCGTGATCACTTTAGTGTTCGGCTTTGTAAATGTTGTTGCAGGATTTTCACTACCTGTAGTCTCACAAGCTCCAACAAATTTCAAAACATCAATGCCCAACCTAGCAGATCCAAGTTGCACAAATGTGCAATTCAGTTCTTCAGCCTTGTCGAAGAAGCGCTAATGTACACCCTTATGCACAACTAGACAAGGATCTTTTTAGCCAATCACAAGGCAATTTGCGAGTTGATCTTGAACTTATGTGCATTTCTGGCCTTTGCTGCTCCTGCACATGGATGTGCGCACACATCATCGACAAGTCCCACAAGACCCAAGTCACATCATATACGAAGCTGGAGTACCAGCGGCCTGAACATAATACGGAAGAGCAGCCTTGGCAGGGCTCCGAATCCCGATCCATCCCTTCTGTTGACCATCCTAAAAACAGCCTTTCCCTTCCAGGTTTGTACCACAATGGTGCCAGATTGTGAGATATCAGCGGCTCAAGGTCCACCACGCAGCAGGAGATGCAGCATGATGTTCGGTTTGGTGATGTCAACCCTGGTCTTCATGATCTCATTGCTCGCTTCAATCACGGTCGGTATTATGACTAGGCGCGTCGAGCTTGCACTAGCAACAATGGCGACCGTGGCGGCGTGGGTGGCGTGCGCTGAGGGCGCTTTGCTCTTTAGCTGCATCTAACGAGAACCGGGAGCGACCATCGAAGATTATGAACAGGAGAGCACACATTTCGGATCATATCGGTTTCAAACCCGCTGGATATTCGTCAAGGAAGGCTACTTCCTCGGCCGTTGAGGTTCGTCCTATGGCCTTGTTTCTCGCAGGGAATCTCCCAAACTTCAAGATCACATCGACATGTGCTTGTGCGGAAGCAGACGCTACTTTTGCTTGTTCGTGCTCCTGGGTCCCCAAATCGCAACGATTCACCAACCCTTCAAACAGTGCTTTGCTAGCGATCTGGCCGAGTATTGACTCATGGTGCATCAACGGGAGGTAAAGGAACATCTGTTGGATGAGGGAGACTCGTCTATCAAAGCCTTTGGCTATTCCAGTAATGGCAACCTCTCGGGCCTTTTCATCGGCTGCGAATGAATCAGATGTGCCCCGGTAAATGTTGCGACTGAATTGGTCGAGGAGCACGATTAGAGCGAGGGTTCCTTTTGGATCTTTGCACCACGTGTCGAGCTCTGTTGTGCGGGCTTTTGCCACCAAGTTGCCAAAGTTTGTCTTGATCCGGTGGTCCAACGTGTCATCCTTCACGAACCAGCGAGTCATGGGGTACTGCGGATCGAACCAGAATTCCAGAAGGCGATCGACATTAGGATCCGTTATGGATGTCGACATGACCCTGGCAAAGGTATCTAGAGGACGATTGCAAGCCAATGGATGTGATCTTGCAGCCTTGGAGACCAGTGGGTTTGGATTAGTCCAGTTGATGAATCGAGGTCTCAATATTCGCGACGCAATCGAGGTCGCTAGCAATCTCATCAGAATGCAAGCAGAGAATGACTCAATTTAACGAGCTGATTGAAATGTATAGACCTATTACTGACGCAGGGTTGTCAACTGATGATGGGAAGAAATGGGGTAAAGTTTAAAGTTATGGAGTTCAGGAGGGAAATGAAGTCTTGGCAGTTGCGTCACAAATTGCTGACAAAGCACTTAATATCAGCACAACAGGTTCTGAGTATTCTCCTTTCTTGATTGTGATTCTTAGGTGTATATAAGATTGCTTGGACTACCACAATGTTTGTCTCGAGGGGTAAGCCGTGGTTCGAGACCCGCGTCCAAGCATGTGCAGGCATATCTTGAATTAAAGAGACCACGAGAACGCATGGAAAGAAGCTTCCCAAAGACCCAATTTGCATCCACGTCGCTTCACAAGCCCACAGAGCAGATCATTCATTCACTCAACCGGCACCACCTGGACAGTCTGATTATCTCTCGATGCGCCAATCTCATCATTCCCATTCTCCCCTGGAGGTGCATTCTGAACCTCGACCCGAAACACCTTCTCCAATCCCACAGTACTAACGCCCCCTAAACTCACGCCTACGCCTTTCTTAGGCGGACAGTTCCTGAGGATGTTCCGGATGACATTTGCGATGGCGATGAAAGCGAATCGATCGTAGTCCCAGTAGTCCGCCCTCAACCTGACTTGGCAACCCGGACCCGACCATGGAATTGGCAAATCTTTCCCAGTGTGTAGTTTGACATGGCGGTAATCTATAATCGACTCAAGGTACCTGGCTATGTGTTCGCAGCCTCCGGGACTAATTGGAAGGCCCATAGGTTCGTCTACGACGGTAAAGCATCGATCAAAGTTGCTTTCGAGGGTTGTATTGGTGGCAGTCAACGCGTCTGGAGGCTGCGCATTGGTGGGGATCGTAGACGCATACCCTGAGATGGCAAAAGAAATCACGAGAGCGGTGAAGATTCGAAATTCCATGTTTATGGCGTACAGATGCTGAATAGGATGACACGTGGACTTTACTCGTATGTGAACAGGACCAGACATTCCTGCATTCAGACATTACAGCCCTAAACATTGAGGTCTCTGGTCTCGGATGAGTCCAGCCAACAAGCGCATCTCCACATGGTCCGCGTAGAAAGGCCCAAGCCTTCTATTTTTAGATACCGGCTCATGTTCTGGTAAGGAACTTCAGAACCGTAAGTAAATCTATGTTCATATAGGTCAACTTTGACAGATGCCAAAGAGCAATATCCTCATTGGTTAAAACATGCCACTGTGAATGCGTCAACATCATTATGACAACAAAGCCAATAACTTTTCACCCTGACAAAGATTCAACAAAACAATCGATCATCATTTTCGAGTCACAGCGTATCTCAGAATCAAGTCGCACTGCCCTCTCCACTCACACCCATTCTGTCCTTCTCTGATCCTCCACCAGCCCTAAACGTCGGATTACTCACATCAACAACGAACTCATCACTCGCCCCAACCATACCAATACCCCCACGATTCAAATCCCAAACCTTCATCCCACAGCCCTTCACCACCATCTCCGCCACAGCCCCAATCATCGCCTTCGAAAAATGATCAATAGAGCCTTCGTTCACCGGTGACACGCGAATATAACAATCGGCGACCGAGTAAGGCATTGGTGGATACTCCGCGGACCAGATCTGCACGGTCTGAAACTCCGTGTTTGTTTGTATGAAGGTGGCGAAAGAGAGGCACGCGGCCTTGTTGATGAGTTTGAGGGTGGAGGATTCGGAGAGGGTGTGGCAGCGCGAGAATGTGTTATTCAATCTGGAGTGGGTGGGGATTGACGGCTGTTGGTTAGGAGAGGAAGTGAGGGGGTTTGCCCCCGTCGTCGTGCAGAGCGAGAGTGATGCGAGAGTGATCAATGAAAGATACATCTTGGCAGCCACTCTCATACTGAGTATTGAAATGACGTAAATGTAGTTCCTCGTCTAAGGGCACGATTGACTGCTTAAGAGCTCGTGGAGACATAGGGCGGCTATCGGATATACGGGCCTGCGACACGAGCAAGCTGCATGAGCAACTCTGCGAACTTCTCCGGATCAGAAAACAGGATTGAGCCATATTTCACCACATGGCTTTTAGATCTAGGATCAAGGTCAAATCGTGGAATGCCGCAATCATCTTCTTACGTTTCTGATACTCATCGAAGCTTTTGGTACTTGCATAGCAAATATAGGGCGGCTTAGATTGTCTAAGACATCCTAGATTCTCTTTGATCCCCACCTCAAAAGGTCAGGAAAACACCAGAGAGTCTGCGAGTAAAGTCATCAGCACTTTCAAGTATAGAAATGCGAGACTTCTCAACGTTAATTGCAAGACTCCGCTCGTTGTATGTGTCCAAAAATTTGTACTCTGCTTGAGGAATAGTGTAGACTTGGCAAATGGGCTCCTCGTTTTGGATCTCCTCACCTGAGGACAAAACAAGCCAGGAAGGTGAACGCATTCAATTGAAATTTCTTTTTGTAATGCGGACATGGGCAATTTTCTGTTTGTGTGGCGGAACGAAGGCGACTTGTAGACTCAGTCTCGCTACTCTTGTTTGGATTCCACACATCCAGCGACTCTTAGCAATGGACGTAAAACATGCTCAATGACCTGATTAATATGACGACACTGGGGGCGCAGTAATTAGGAAATGAAATCACAAAGGTCTTACCACATATCTCTGGAGATATGAAACATATACTCCTGCCTCTTTCATTTAAGGTTGATAATGCAAAAGCAGTCCTTGGGTGATTGAATATATATGCCATTTTCAGGAGTTTCCCTTCGCCATGTTATTAGTGTGAGAGACCTTTCGGCGTGCTTGCGACCCTGGTAAAACACATATTTCACGAGGACAGCGCTGATCCATAGTGACGTAGAATTCTACACGCATAGCAAGACGTCAACAGCACTGACGAAAACTCCACTGCTCTCGACTGCATGGATATCGTTCAGCCTTATCAACTCGGCAGAACCTCGGCCCGGCATGCCTTATTTCTTGGCATCGAAATGGTCTCACCACTTGGCAACATCTTCAGAACAGATATCCTCCGACATGATAGATCGATGACAACGCCTGAATGCCTTCGGCAAATATGCTCATACTGAAGCCTGGGTTTTGAAGTCGTGCCTATTCTGATTGGGCTCTCTCAAGACATGCGCCAGCGGCTCCTCCAACCTTTTTGCAGTAAGCAAAACCTATGAATTCGCCAACTAAGCTGAATGCTCTAGTCACAGTATGCATAATCCTCATCACCCTGCGCGTCGGCGCTGCCTCCTTCTTGGAGCGTTTATCGAAGGATGAACAAAGCTCTGTTGCTGGAGACCTTGAGCTACAAGAGCCTGAAAATGCAGTCGCAATTAGACCACGTGAGGATACATCCTGCGCGTCAATTGGGCAGTAGAGACTAAGATCAGAGTAGTATCTCCGGCCGTTCAAGAAGCTCTCCAGATCCTTAGGCCTTTGCGACCAAAGAACGGAGCTACCTCGCGCGAAGCTGGCTCCGGTGCCCTAGGAACTACACTTTACTACGCAAGAGAAGCTTTCTACCTCCTGTTCATGAATGGACCGAATGCTTATTCTGCACCTCGGAGACTCTCGAAGCCCCTCTCAAATGCCCACACAGTCCTCGACAGCGCAGCAGCAGACGAAGACCCGGATGCCATCTTTCTCCTTGCCGAAATGAACTTTTTTGGCAATTACACCTACCCTCGAAACTATAGCGAAGCCTTCAAACGCTACTACGATCTAGCTGCTCTCAATGGTAATGCCTCCGCGCAACACATGCTCGGCTTCATGTACGCCACTGGCTACGGAGGAGCAGTAGAGCGGGACCAAGCAAAGGCTTTGATGTATACTACATTCGCAGCGAAAGGGGGAAGCACGAAATCAGAGATGATAGCCGCGTATAGGCATCATACGGGCATAGGCACGCCTCGAAATTGCAACGAAGCGGCATACTGGTACAAGAGGGTGGCGGACAAAGCTGTGGCGTATTCGAGGAATGGACCACCCGGTGGACAATCGCTGCAGAGAGATGCTTACAAGATCGCTGATGAGGCTGGTGGCGTGTATGGTGAAGGAGCAAGCGTGTCTAGCTCAGGCATGTTTGCAAATAGAGCAGGTCCAAATTCGGATGCTCATGCCGCTTTTGATGATGTGCTTGAATATTTGGATCTGATGTCGCGGAAGGGGGACTTGAAGGCTACATTCAGTCTGGGACGGTTACACTATGAAGGATCGAGGAGCATGAGGCGAAATCTGAGAGTAGCAAGGGCTTATTTCATGACCGTGGCGAGGAAATATTGGCAGAAAGATGGATCTATTCGAGAGGAAGATCAGGGCGTCGCAAAGATTGCATCAAAGGCTGCAGGGTACATTGGACGTATGTTTCTACGCGGTGAGGGTATGGAGCAGAGCTTCGAAAAAGCGTGGACTTGGTTTAAGCGGGGAATCAAGAATGGCGACGCTCTTTGTCAGTATGAGATGGGCGTCATGCACATGCAGGGCCTAGGCGCGAGACAAGACGCTCTTCTGGCGGCTGATTACTTCAAGGCATCGGCAGAACAAGACTTTGCATCCGGCCAGGTCAACATGGGAAAACTATTTCTTGACCAGGGCAATGTTCCTGAGGCGACTAAGTACTTTGATCTTGCAGCTCGTCACGGCCATATCGAAGCATTCTACCACCTCGCAGAGATAAACAACAACGGTGTCGGACGTGATCGATCCTGTAACATGGCCACCGCCTACTATAAGCTTGTCGCAGAAAAAGTCGAGCTGATTCACTCCTCTTTCGATGAAGCCAACTCGGCTTTCGACGAAGGCGACATCGAATCCGCCCTACCACTCTACATGATGGCGGCAGAACAAGGCTACGAATCTGCTCAAGCGAATGTCGCTTACATCCTCGACGAATACAAATCGATCTTCTCTTTCGACTCGCTCCTACCTTGGAAGCGACAGCGCTCATCATTGCTCCGAAACACGGTCCTCGCCCTCATTTACTGGACACGCTCCGCCAAACAGTCCAACATTGACTCTATGGTGAAGATGGGCGACTACTATCTTGGCGGCTATGGTGTGGAAGCAGACATGGAGAAAGCTGCAACTTGCTATCAAACGGCAGCTGAGACGCATCAGTCAGCCCAAGCGTTGTGGAACCTCGGCTGGATCCATGAGAACGGCATTGGCGTCGATCAGGACTTTCATCTGGCCAAGAGATTCTACGATCAAGCGCTTGAAACGAATCAGGAAAGCTATTTACCGGTGAAGCTGGCGTTGATGAAGTTGCGGGTACGGAGTTTTTGGAACACAATCACGCACGGTAAGGTCAATAGTATCCGTTCTGAACCTGGTGAGTCCCTCCTTAAATCACTTCACTCCCACCAAGCGATCGCTAACCAAATTCTCAGCTGAGGAGCCAGCCCAACCCTTCTCCTTCAAAGACTGGCTGTCCAAATTCCTCGACGACCAAAACAACCCCTACTATGGCGACGGACCGGATGACTACGACGACGTCGGTCTCGCAGACGGTATGCCCGGTGGCGACGACGACTACCCCGACGAAATGGACGAGAGTATTGTAGAGTCTTTCATGATCGTCGGTCTAATGGCTGCGCTCGCTTGGCTAGTATATTACCGCCAGCAGAGGCAGCTGCAGCATCGTCGGACGACAGAAGCGGCATCTCAAGGTCAGGGTCAGGGACAACAGGGGCAGCAAGGACAAGGGCAGGCTGCACAGGCAGGCAGCGGCGAGGACAACCAAGACCTTCAGCAGCCAGGGCAGCAGCCAGATGGAGGCTTCTTCCCGGCTCCCGACGATCCGCAGTATGGCGCATGGGTCGCTGGTGGGGTCGGCCACTGATAACGATGGCAAAGCATAGCGTTGGCGTTGTGATGCTGGATGTACATTATGACAGCGGTTTTATACGATGAAAGGCGCGAATTTCAAACAAGCCCGTACTGAATGACTTCTCATTCTTAGGGAAACATAGATAGCGGCATATGCACTTCTTCGTTCCAGTCTTTAAGACCTATTCCTCTCGCAGAAGGTTTCCCAACACAATAGCAGTAGATATAACAGCCGCGCAATCTAACCCCCCGCCCCGCAAACCTTTAGCGCTCCCCAGCCTAAATCTCAGGGCGCTTTAAGCCCGGAGTTGCAGCTTCCAAGGCCACCGCACCCCTCATGACGCCACTCTCCATCTCTCCCTCCATCACACCCAACCAATCCTCCAATCCTCCAACCCCCACAAAAACAATGACCTCCCCACCGCCGCAAAAGCGGCCCCGTCTCCAGTCCGCCAGAAACACACTGTCCCAACCGTTCAAATCCCCGCTCGCCCCGGCGTCCGCGAACGCATCCCTTTCCTCCCCCGCCAAGCCTCAATCCTCCCCTCTTCGCCGCGGTGCAGATTCGTGTGGTGATGGAGGAAGAGGAGGAGGTGGTGGAGGTAAGAGGTTGGATGCGTTGGTGGGGGGGAGGGGAAGGGGAAAGGGTGTTGGGATTGGGGGAGGAGGAGGGAGAGGGGCAGGGAAAGGAGCAGGAGCAGGGGAAGGGAAATGGGAAGGGGGAGGGGTAGGAGCCCTCAAGAAACACGCAACCCGTCTCCTTACCCAGCTGGCGGGGTTGCAGACAGAGGTGCAACTGGCGACGCAAGCGGTTGGGATCGAGGCGCCCTCCCCCTCCCCCTTCCCTTCCCCCTCCTCCTTCACCCCCCAACCAAAACTAGGACTGGACGATCTAACACACAAATGGAAACTCGCCAGCAGGGCGGCGGCAGAGGAGGTGTACGGTAGTGCGAGAGAGAGGGTTGATAAGATGGGGGGGTTGGCTGGGCTGAGGGAGCAGGAGAGGGGGAGACGCGAACGGTTGGAACGGTTTGAGAGGGAGGAGTGGGAGATGGAGGTTCAGAGGAGGAGGGAGGAGAGGAGGAGGGAGAGGGGGGTGAGGAGGTGGAGGGGGAAGATACAGCAACGATTATCGAGGCAGAGATTGAGGAGGGGGAGTGGGGGGGGAAGGGAGCGCGAAGAAGTAGCAGCGCGGGAGATGGGGAGGGGGGTGAGGAGGAAGGCATGCTGGCAGATGAAGAGGGGGGGTATACCATGGGCATGATGTTGAGGGATTTGAATGTGGAATGGGGCTGTATTGGATGGGATGAGGAGAGGGGTGCGTGGGGGGATTGAATCGATGGTGGGCGGAGCTGGCTTTTGCTGAGGAAGATGCAGGGGGAAGAGGAAGGGGGGTAATGGGGCGAAGGAAATGACGCGGAGAAAACCAAAAGCGGCTTTGCGTTATGATTGCTGATTCAGAGATACCCAATTCGCGAGGCGGGCTGTATGAGGGGCGTTTGGAGCTGGAATTTGCTGGGGTGGAGAAACTACATTGATACGCTTACGTGGCTATGGTAGACTGAATGCGCTACATTATGATTGAAGAAAAACCATTTCATTGGTATACAGCTACAATACATTCCTCATCGTCACCCAGCCTGTCCCTCAACAACAACATCTCCTCCTCTTCTTCCCATCTCTTCTAAGGAAATACCCCGGATGCCAAACCCCCAACAACGCGATAGCAACAACCACAGGCGCGAACTCCAACACCCCGAAGAACGCCTCGTGGCTACTCGCGTAGCCGAACACGCCTTGCGCTGTCTCCGCTAGCCTGAATATCGTCCTCAGGTATACCAGTCCGCTTGCCACCGTTGTTGCTATGACGAACCCTTTCAGCCCTCCCACCTTCTTTGATCTGGTGGTGTTCTTCTCCGCCTCTTCATTGACCGATGTAGTATTTGTGTTGGCGATATTTGTGCCCGTGGATGTGGATGTAGGGTTGGCGGTGGCGGTGGTGTCAAGGACGGCCCATGCGCGTCTGATGAAGATGCCTAGCAGGATGAGGAAGAGCAGGAATGTGAAGACCTGAAACGCCAGTCCACCGAGCAGGACGTTATTCGCCACCACAGGACTCTTGCCATCGCTTTCTGCGGTGCCTATACTTGCTGCCCCTGCGACCTGTATGCCCGTCGCTATGACGTCGCTGATCACGAAGACCCACACTATTCCACGCCTGCCTTTGCCCGTCGCCTGACCTAGCGGGGACACTCCCGTCTGTAAGATGAGAGATGTCAAGATTGTGTAGATTCCGGCGGAAAGGAAGACTGGCGCCACGACGATGAAGAAGTATTGGATGACGAAGTTTATCACTTTGTAGGGATCGCCGACTGGCGGGGGCGAGGAGAGCAGCCGGAAGGCGTAGCCGATGAGTTCGCAGAGGGTGGCGAGGAGGGTGAGGAGAGTGAAGGGGAGGTTGCGGGGAGGAGGATCTTTGTCGGTTGTGGGAGAAGTTGTTGCGGGGGTTGAAGTTGTGTTGGCATTGGGGGCGTAAGGAGGGAAAGGTAGGGATGGTATCAGCCGGAGGAGGAGAGGGTAGGTATGTAGGAGGAGGAGCAAGGCATAGAGAGCAAGGGCGAGAGCGGAGACGACGAGGTGAGGTGTGTACCTGGCCGGTCGTTTTAGTAAGGTTTGATGTTGAGGAAGGGGGAGGAGCTTGTCAAGGGGAGAGTGTACCCGTAAATTATGATGTCGGCATCTTCTTCTTTGCCTGGATTGGGGATGTTGGGGTCGACGTAGCCGCTGGACATTGTTGATAGAGAATCTTGGGTGAAAGAAGGGAATTGTTGTTGTGAGGCCGCTGTATGACGACAAGATCAGATTCCTCGCGAGTGTTTGACTGGCATTGTAAAGGGCGTTCGATCCTGACGTCTTATGAATCGAAGGATTGAAAGCTCGTTGACCTGTGATTTAGCGATTCTAGACAAGGTAGACAATGATCGCAGCGCATATGCATCGTGGCTTGCATGCAGGAGCGAATACGCGTGATTAGCAGAGCAACGACCTGGATATACAGCAATAATTAAGACGGCTGGCTGCCAAGAGTACCATTGACACGCCAGCCTTTGCCATTCAATGTCAAGAAGCGAAAGAGACGGAGGATAGGTCCGACGTCATTGGTCAATGAGGAAGCAATTAATCGCTAGCCAATCATGCGCGCTGCGTATTTTCGTATTCGAGACGGGTATGGCTTGGCTACTGATCAAAAGGTGGGACTTAACGATCCTCTCCAGACTCCGCGATGACAGAGATACTTGAGATGCTGGCGAGAGTCATTTATCAGAAAGTGCAATATCACAATCACAACAGATCTGTGTGATGGGATGACTGGATGACAGCATTACCTAAGCATGATCTGCCGCTAGTCACTCGGAGATAGTTGTAGCTCAGTATCTCCGACTTTTGTGAGCTCGGAAGGAGCGAGGAAGCTTTGCCCAAGTCAACAAGCAGCGTCAACCTGCTGCCCATCACAATGAGCCATCTTCCAGCTTATGCAGTAATCTTGAAACCATCTACAAGTCCAATCCCCAATTACATCTGCCCCTCTGCAGCAAGAACCTCTCCAGAAGCTCCGCTATGGCTCAAAGCTACAAGTCGTTGAAGGAAGAGTTCGTTTCTGGTCTCAAGGGAGGTAAGGTCTCGGAGATCAATTATGTGACAGCGATTGCACCAGTTCGTATTCATTCTTTGCTCCGAGTCTGAATCATACTGACAGTATCCAACAGGCATCCTACCTCCTCTGGTCGGTCCTTCAAGCCCGCCATGATTTCTTCACCAGCCTCGACATCCGAGCCTTCCTTGCCGACTTCCTTCTACAAGTCGTCACCATCCTTCTCTCGATCACGCTTTATTCCTCCATACCAATCTTCTTCAATATTCTCCTTCTTACAATCGCCGTAGCTGCCTATCTTGTTTCCTCGACGCGTCGTAGATTCCGCAAACCTTCAGCTTCCGCAAAAGAAAACAACTCAGACAAAAATCCAGAAGATGATCTTGATACTATACCTGTCCGTCCTTTCATCACCGCCTACAGGGGCGGTATGATCATAATAACCTGTCTCGCAATCCTTGCGGTCGACTTTCGAGTCTTCCCTCGACGCTTTGCGAAGGTTGAGACATGGGGTACGTCCCTCATGGACATGGGTGTGGGATCCTTCGTCTTCAGTGCTGGACTGATTTCAGCTCGACCAATCTTGAAAGCTTCAGAATCTCCTTCAATCGCAAGCCAGCTCAAACTGTCCATTAGAACTTCCATACCTCTTCTCATCCTTGGCGTCATACGCCTTTACAGCGTAAAAGGACTCGACTACGCCGAGCACGTTACAGAATATGGCGTACACTGGAACTTCTTCTTCACACTTGCCTTGCTTGCTCCTGCTGTTGCCTTGCTCAAGTGCCTTCCAATGATCAACTACTTGAGTCTCTACATCGTAGGTTTCTTCATTAACTTTGGCTACACATTCTTGCTCGACAATACGCACGTCGAGATATTCATCCTCACAGCACCGCGCGGGCCTACATTCTTCTCAAAGAATCGAGAAGGTATCTTCTCCTTCCTCGGCTACCTCGCGATCTTCATTACCGGCCAGGCCGTCGGTGTGAGTATTCTTCGCCGTAATACTAAAATGTGGTTTTGTGCAGACGATGCTCTGGGAAGGCGCGTCGCACTTCTTGCACTTCTTGTGATAACGACTGTGGGCTATTACAACCAATATCGCGTTTCAACCGGACAGAGTAAGATAGCCTATAAAGCTGAGGTGTCGAGAAGATTGGCGAATGCGCCATACATTGAATGGGTTGTCTGGTTCAATTGCATGCAACTACTGGCCTATTGTGCGGTCGAAACTTGGATTTTTCCTGCAGTGTATAAAGCGACTACGAGGAACGGGGAACAACGAGCCGTGAAGAAGGCTACTAGCACAGTGCTCAAAGCATTCAACAGAAATGGACTGGCCATCTTCTTGGTGGCGAATTTGTTGACAGGAGTTGTGAACCTCAGCATGGATACGCTGAACGCTAGTAAGACCAAGGCAATGGTAGTGCTTGCTACATATGCGCTTGTTCTGACCGGACTGGCTGTTGGATTGGACCTAAATGATATTTCGATCAAGCTGTAGAGCTCGATTATGTCCAGTTCAAAAGGGACTTCTTCATGAATATATGTTAGCGGCCGGTATCCAGTTAAAACACAGCATTCAGATGTACATATGACTATGACTAGCCAAGTCTGGCTTGGTCTTCTTTGGCTGCCGACACGGCATTCTTCAGCCTTATCTCTACATCAGTAGTTTGCGGATTCACCGTACTTCTTCAACTCTATATAAATTCGTATAGAATCAAGTTCATACAAAGATTCATTCTCGGCTTAGTACTCTACCCCAAGTTTATCGGTCCACCTTCCAGCCTAAACAAAGCGGTTAGTGGCACGAACAACGCCTCAATCATTGGTTTCAAGTCGAAAAGGGCAGCGAGTACTCAGTGCGGACTCCAAACCAGACCAGCCATCATAGAAATCAATCAATCATTTTATTCAAGCCGCTAGCAGTCCATTATACGATAGCTAGCACTGTTCTCTTCGGGTCTTCTCTGACTTCCCCACTTAGGCTCCGATGCCTTTCGCCATCAACATCGGCGATATCATCGCCCTCGGCAACCTGATCAAGGACATTATCATTGCGCTTGAAGACAGTAAAGGCTCTTCTGCAGAATACGAAGAATGTATTCGAAAGCTCGAATGTCTCAAGCGAATACTGCGAGAAATTGAAGTACTCGATGACTCTCTAGTCAATGTCACAGAATTACACTCGCTACGCCAAACCATTCATTGCGTCATCAGACAGTGTCAGCAGTACATCGATCTTTTCCTGGATAGGATTGCAAAATTCGATCCAAGTCTACGCCGAGGTACTTCTCGAAAGCGGAAACGAGATGCCTTGAGAAAATTGCAATGGCGCGTCTGTCGGTCAAAGGATCTGGTCAAGTTTCGGACCGAAGTCAATGGGTATTGCTCGATCTTTGGCGTTCTACTACAGATCACGAACATGTATGTATATTTGACTGCCTTATGAGCCATTCTCCGTTGGTAGAGAGGTTACTGATCTACATAAGGCGTCTCTCAGAACTCAAGGAGCAGAACTTGCACTCACGCTTAGCGACCGCCGACGACAACGCGCTAGCCTCTACAAAAGAGGTCTTAGTATTACTAAACGAAGTCAAGAACCACCTCCGGGACAATACGAAGCAGATCCAGGCTGGGAACGCAGAGACGTCGAAAGCCATCGGGTCACTCCGGACAGACTGGCTAAGCACCGTCAATGTCGAACTCAAGGGTCTCCTTAAATCTATCTTTCTGGCGGCCTTTGCGACCTACAAAATTGCAGTCGATGTACGGAAGGGCTTGTCTACTCATCTTGAACGCTGGGTCTGCCAGCAACCATTTCTGCTCATTGATGCCCACGAGCGACACATGCCAATCCATATGGATACCATTAATTCATGGGGCGCATTTGATGCGTGGCTAGAGTACCGATTCAAGGCCAAGTCCGGCGATGAAATGGTTCAAAATCGACAATATGTCCTCCACAACAGCGATGCGAATGTGGACATTGATCGCGATATCCCCTTTGAGAAGGCGATATCAGCGGGAAGCAAGCTTGTGATGTGCATGACATTCTTCAGTGATAGATTATTTTCAACAGATGGCTGCCCCGTATGCGATTTTCTTAGCGTTACATTGGAAGATGAGGATGTACATTGGTAAGAGGACTGTCCAAGTATAATTGCCGAGACTAATTTGCTCCCGTCAGTTCCGAATGTGGCATCTGGTGGCGGAGGGAGTCCAGGGAGTTCTTTCTCTATGGGAAACCGATGGTGGGCAATTCAATATCCTCCAGCAAAAAAAGGTACCGTGTCGACAGAATCCCAGCTTTATCGTCTTTTAAGCGAGTCCGTATGGCCAACAAGGTGGTTCCCCCTCACTGGAGCTCGATGATATCGTGAGCTCGTTTCAGGTATTATGTCAAAATCTACAACACGCTCTGAAGACTCCAAAGCTTGCGCCAGGTATTGGAAAATTTGCTCTGAGTTGCCAAAGCTCATGGAGATTCTACCGATCTCTCTCATATGCCAGCTTACGACCTTGAGGCCCAAAGGCCCTTACTGTCCTTTGTTCCGTCGACTAATTGGCCCAAGAACTCCACCTGCGACCCTACACTTGATGACATCTGGAATGCTGAGCTCAGAAAGTCGATGCCAAAGGTCCTCTGATAAACCAGTACACATGCCGTAAGAAGCTCCCCTGACTTCTCGCCGTACCATACAGGTTGAAATACAAGACACAGGCACCAGCACTCAGAGCAACTGCCCGGTCTAGTTCCTTAACAGAGAAACTCATATGCGGTACAAACCCAGGTGCCTCCATACACTCCCGGACTATCTGCGAAATGTGCTGCCTTAGCCATAGCCTAGGGGCGTGGGATGTGGGTGGGACATCAGGTAAGCTGTTGTTACATGGGTTGCTTGTCAAGTTTCCGCACAAGAAAAGACTCTTCATAGCCAAAGGCAAACCATTCTCAAGATCGTCAAGCCATTTCTCCTCGCTCTCTTTGGACTTGCGCCCGAAGCTTCGCAAAAGAGGTTCTCCATCCATGATACCGTGTACGTAAGACTCGCCTTTGAAGTGATAGCTTACCGGCTCGGTCTGCAGCTGCTGAAGTACGAAGGGCATGTCACCCGCCCATGAACAGCCACGCTTGATCTCAGACCACGCAGCTCTCGTGGTAGAGACCCATATATCCTGTGTCAGTGAGGAACAGCCTTTGACTGCAAGTGAACTTCACAACACGTCTAGTCACTCCATCCTCTTTCCTAGTATCCAGTAATTGCTCCCCATTCGGTGTGCTTATCAGAGCGCCTACATCAGGCTCGGATAGTTCGTCACTTGGATGAGTGCGAGCTGCACGTCCCGCTCTTCAGGAAGATAAGTCGGCGATTCGCAAACGCGCGAACGCGTGCTCAAATGGTTCCTTAGTGGGAGGATTTGGCCTTTCGCGAGCGCAGAGTTCGGCCATCTGTGACCACGGCGCACCTCTTAGCACATTCTGTCCAATTGTACCTAGCCGATCACCTCTTTGGCAACAGTGTCAATCAAAAACTTACACCAGAGCGATGTGGTCACCAGCAAGCCCTAGTCAGATGACAACTTGAGAAGCTTCCCCATATATTTTGCCCATCAAATGGACTTGCTATGCTTCCTCCCCTTCAATCCCCTGATCAACGCAGAGCTGATCTACCCATAAAGCGACATCTTCATCTACACCTCGAATCTGCTCGAAGCCTACCATAGATTGTTACTAGCCAGCAGACCGCTGGATGAGGGTTCGTCCTCACAAAGGCATTTTCTGTTGATTGGCCCTTGTCCCCAGCAATAGGATAGGTACCGCGTACGATAAAACGGTAACGCGTCTACGTCCTGAGCTCATACTCTGATCCTGACTACCCTCTCCTCTGGACCCGCAAGTACGGTGGACACACGAACATAACTACCTACGAGCGGTATGTACCTCTAGTCTGGTAACGACTACCACCCCACCGCCCCATCACGACGAGATAGATCTGTATGAGGTGACCAATAACCATGGTTCTCCTTAATACTACGTCCGGCAATATCAACATCATGATTTCCGCCAGTCATGCAGTAGATCCCCTTTCCTTTTTGCCACACTCCACTCACTCACTCCAACACATCGTGATGCATTTGTCTAGTGTGTGACATCCCCCCCCCCACTCCACCAGCCCCGAAATTAGACCACAACCAACGGGCCCGAGGAAAAGGTCAACCACAGCCAGGGTCTTGAAGCTTTTGTAAGGACTCGGGGACGTCTACTCGATCTCGATGCAATGGAAAGCGCGTGATAAGAAATGAACTGGATTCTGCTTCCCACTCCCCGCAATAGTAGTGTATAGAATCTAGGCATGGGATATGAGATATGCAGCGTATGCGTATACAGCGACAATGTCCTCAAAGCCACTTAGAGCCCTGATCCTTTACCCATGTTGCCCTGTTGCCCTTCTAGCAAATACAGTCCCCCATTCCTACCTCTCTCAAACATCTCCGTCACGCTAGGTCGACAACAAAAACAACCTTCCCCCCTGCTCCCTCTGATAGCTCATATACGCCTCCAAAATCTCATCCTCATCGATCTCCCACGCGCTACCCAGCTGATTATACACCGTCCGCCCATCCGCCAGTCCCTCGATCCGCACTACTGTATACGCGCCCGTCAATTTCCTTGCCATGACTGCTCGCAGCACAGGGAGTGCGTATGGCGGGGTGATAGTGTCGAGCCACAGCTTCGTGATGTTCGGGTACTTCTGCAGCGAGGCGGGCGATGGCCGGATGTAGATACTTGTAGCGTCGGAGGGTTGGCGGTATGCGGTGGGGCGGGTTCCGAAACCCTGCGTGGAGGGGAGCGCGGCGGCTTCGAGGAGGGAGGGGTCGATTTGTAGATCGGCTTCCGGGAAGGTGAAAGATGCGTCGACGGTTGGTTGGCTTGGACGAGATGGGGGAGATTGATCTTTGTTGGGTGTTTGGGTAGGAAGAAATGTGAGATGTTGAGTCTGTGGTGTTGGGGCTGGGAAGGGAGTCTGCCCTGCTTCGCTTGGGCTCTCCATGGGTACCACTCTTGCTTCTGGCGCGTTGTTTGTCGGCGCCGATGCGAGCGAGGGGGAAGATTGAGGGGGAGGTGTTGCTGGCATCCAGGGAGGACGACCACTTGGGGTTCTATGCTCAGGCCCATGTGTTACTCCTTTTTCTTTCGGCTGCTTGAGTGGCCGCTCCTTCTTCTCCTTCTTGTCTTGCTTGCCTTTCTTGGGCTTAGGCTCTTTCTTTTTGCTTTCCTTCTGAGCTTTGTTAGGGTCTCGCTGAATTTGGTCGTCTCGGTTCCTCTTTTGTACGTCTCTTGCAATAGCCTCTAAAGCTTTGTGCTTCATATGCCAAACGTCGCTGTCATCGAGATTCTGAAATTCACGCTGTAAGCGAGGTGATTGTTGGATCCATTTCTCCTTCAGACTTTCCCAATGCTCCTTTGTGACGTCCAGCTTGATAGTGAAGAAGTCTTCTTTGAGAACGTCGAAGAAGATCTTGCGTATATCACGGGACTCGTCGGGTGTGAGACCGAGTAGATTCTTAGAGTCACCAAGGGACAGATACTTCCCTGTTGTACGTATCTTCTTGGTCACGTCCATACAAATCAGATCAAGAGCCATTGGCTCTCGGTTCGACTCGTATGATGCAGCCTCAGGTATTCTGAAAATATTTTGTAGATGAGGAACGCGACTGATCAATTCTTCCTTCACCCATGGCCAGAGCCCAGGCGCACAGGAAGACTTTCGATTGACCTCGTGTGCTTTGCAGATATCCTCAAACGTGCTTCGAATGTCTGTATACAGCTTCTTATCTAGCCCAAGGAGGGTTCGGCCTTCCTCCAGGGTGAGCTCGGAAGGAAAACGTGGCGGCAACCCGACGTCTGGAGGCAGACCAGCCCATCCTTTAGTACGGCGACGTCTCGTACGGTTTTGTAGACGCTCTGCACTCTCCGCCCACAGCTGAGCTTGCCTACTTTGCCGTTTGATTTGCACTTCCAGAGGTATGACACGCGGTTGTGGGGGTGGTTCTGCTTCAGTGAAATTCTCATCATCCAATCCAATATCCGCGTCTGCGTTTTCCTCTTCATCTGCCGCTCCATCTTCAGTCTGTCTCTTCCGCTTCAGAGATGGCTGGTCGCCATTCGGATCCCTCATCTTAAGTCCATCTTTCCTGCGTACTTTTGCGAGTTGCCTATCAGAAACATTGAAGCCTTCGGCATTAAGGATCTCGAGCATCTCTTTGTGACTGACATTCTGCTCCCATAGGTATTTGACGCGGTCGTGGATGTCTGGTAGGTCCACGTAGCGGGCGCGTTTGGGAGGGAAGCCCCATTCTTTGAAGCGGGCTTGGTAGGCTCGAATGCTGCGTAGAGCAAGTTTTGTCAGCGTATAGATTCATGCAGCTTGCCAGGGAAAGTGAGCGAGGGGTGATGTATGCGAGCAATAACCCTCCGTACTACGGGTGTCCACTTACCTGGCCGAAATGCCTTGTTCCTCATAACGATCTCTTACTTCGTCCAGAGTCTTATTTTGCGTGATGTACATCTCATACATCTCATCACGCTTATCATCGAAGAAATCGCGATTCTTCTTCGGCCTACCGCCCGGCATCTTGATGGCTGATACTGTGTAGGTGATGGATATAGCTGGAAGTGCTGTTGTGACTGACGTACACTAGTTTCTTGGCAGTCGCGTTCAAATATCTTTAAATGAAGGACGAGACTTAAAGAGCAGACATGATGTGTTTGATGAAAGACATTAGAATTATACCACACCGGTTGCTATGTACATGCTTCGCGTATATATATCATCACCTCATCGTGATCGTGATCGTGATCCCCGCCTCAGGCCAAGTAATGCTGCGCCTTTCTCCATGATTCCAGTCTAGGACAAAACAATCTCAGCAGGTCCAGCGAGTGCGCCAAACTGAGCCAATTGGTCCTCCGTGAGCGCAGCCTTGTCATCAAAAGTCGTCAGGATAGCAAAGGCAACACCTGCCGCGCCCTTAGGGACGGGGACTGTTGCGCAGCCAGTGCCACAGCTAGTGACCTTCTCATACGTCACGTTAGTAATACTGTTGATGATGCCGATATATAGAGGCGCGTTGGGGTCGACTGCAACGAAGAACTTGCTAGGGTCAAAGCTAAACTTGAGTGTTGTGCCTGCAGCGACAGGAGGCATCAGGTCGGGCTCTGGAGCCGGGCTTTCCAATGTGAGTTTTGGAAGGATAGGGAACGATAGCTGTTGTGGGCATTCGACGATGAACATCTGAGCAATGTTGTAGGCGAAGACTGCGGTCAAAGCTGTGTCGAATGCTGTTGGGAAGGGCGAGCCTTTGACTCCGGCGCGCAGGAAGGCGTCATGACGGGATTCGACCGTCAGAATGCTGGTAGCAGCTGTGAGGAGCGCATCGTTGTCTTGCAGAAGTTCCCCAGCACCGAGGAAAGCGCCAATGCCCGTTGAGGTGACCATGTTGGCAAGGTCGACGAAGGAGGTGGGTGAGTCGTATGGGAATGTGTATGTGCAGCTTGGGACTGGTGTCTTGCCAGCTTTTTCGAGGATGGCGGTGATTGTCTGGATATGGGTTCCTTCATGCTATGAAGAGGATCAGCGGTCCAGTCACTTGCGTTCTTCGGCAAGTACTCACCTGAGCAATCAAGGCAACATTATCACGGAAGCCTGGCGGGAAGCCTTCGGCTTCATATTGTTGCTCGTTGAAATTGTTGATGCCACCAGAGTACAAATTGAACTCGAGATGCTCGAGGTAAAGGGCGAGCTGGAGAACAGTCTCGTCATTCGCGCTGAGCACGGGTGGCAAAGACTGCCTCTTCTCTAAACCGGTGGGATGTGCGATCGCAAGGCCAGCGAAGGCAGCAATTAAGGCTTGTGCGAAATGCATACTTCACGCGTTGCTTGTTGCTCGATTGTTTGTTTTGGTGCTTGAACTCGGTGTTGGAGGTGAAGAACGCGAAAAGAGCAAGCTCTGGGGACTTTAAACGTCCCCAACGCGCCTTCCTGCATTGCTCCCACACTCGAGTTCGTCATGGGCCAGAACTGAAGGCCTTCGGAAAGAGAAGTTGCCATGCATCTCACGAGCTTTAGCTCTAATCAGGTTTAGGGTGATCGAATAACGCGGGAAGATGTAAAGACGTGCAGCAGTAGTGAGCCGAATGTGGTTTAGTTTCACCATCTTCTGCCAAATGCGGCCATGGCGTTGCAAAGCTTTGCGCACCCTTCTACTAGCGCACCTGTTGAGGTTTAGTAGAAAAGCCAAGAGATTCTGGTTGGCCAAAGAGCCCCTTAGCGTCCTCAAGCTCAGGCCCTAGAATGCGGGGTACCGGAAGCTGAGCTCCACGTCAGGCCAGACCTTTGAGTCTTGATGTCACTGCTGCACGCCTCCAGGCTATCGTACTGATTGGTGGCGAAGGTGAGATGATCATGACCTTCAACGATGTCGCTGCCACTTAGCCGGCCAAGGCCTGCGTCTGTTGCCGGAGATGCGCCTTCACTGTCCATCACGGCAGTTGTGCCTTAGTCGATATGTCTCGCCTGTCATATCAGATTGGTAGATGCGTTTGCGTATTGGAGCTGCCTGATTAGGCTTATCTACCGCAGTATGCAGTTCATGCCATCATGGTCGCCGTCGTCGGTGTCGCGTGCTCAGATTTGTTTTAAATGCCTGGAGACCCACGATACAGTTTACAAATATTGATCTCTCAAGATGCAGCTTCCGAGATTTGTTCTGCTCTTTTGGCTTGCGCTCCTCGCCTCCGCCGTCCCTGATCCCCAATCAGGTAGTACCGGCAGCGGCTCTGGTACTGATTCTAGCACCAATACAAATATGGGCACAGGAGCTGGCGGCGACTCCACTACGGGCGGAGACAGTGAGAGCCAGAACAGTGCAGCTCTGTCATCTTCCATATCGACAATGTCGATGATGCCTTCGTCAACGATGGCCTCTTCAATGATGGCCTCTTCATCCATGACGTCATCAAGTTCCGGTAGATCTCTCTCGAGAATTCAATGCTGAAGGCGCATGGACTGATGAATGATACTCTTTAGCATCTGCCCCTACCTCTACCACTGGCAGTGCAGCTACGAACAAAGGCATGGAAGGCCGAGGCCATCAATTGGTTCCAAGTTGGGCAACGATAGGGGCACTCGGCGGGCTCGTTGTTGGTGGTGCTGTCATTGTTTGATGGGTCGTCCGACTATTGTGAAGAGTACAACATCATATACTGCTTGAGAGAAGCTTCTTTGGTCGTCCGTACGGAGGGCGAGGGTGTAGATGCGGACCTCAATCTTCAATCACATCACTCTAGATTCGTGGCCTGGGTGATCGTCTGAGTCATCATTCTTCTTTGCCTTTAAGTACTCGTGAGGAATGCCATTCAGCTGCCACAAATATCTCTGTCATTGCTCGGCAGTATTGATATCAACACGCCCAGACAACGATCTTCGGAGATACAAAACGAATGATCTACCGGGCCAAGCCGGCCTTCAAATGTGCCATCCAACCTACGTGCCTCCTCCAACCAATCGCGACAATTCCCTTGCCCTCGTGCTACGCGCAGTTGCATACATTCCCCCTCGGCTTTCCTAACTCAATACCTCGCTACCCCGGATGCGCAGCTCATGCTGTCATCGTTGCGTCTCCTCAAACATGTCACACGAGTGGGTTGGCCATAAAGACCGTACTCTTCCTGGGTATGAAGTCAAACTCCGCCAACCTCCCCACCAGTATTCTCAATAGTCTCTTCATTAAGGAGCGCCCATCATGAATATCTTCAACTCCCTATTCCTCTTCTTCTGGCTCACACTCCTCGCCACCGCTATCCCACAGGACACATCCGGCACCTCCTCTTCGGGCACAGGCAGCGATTCCTCCGGCAGCGGTGCGGGCGCACAGGCAGGCAGTAACGATGGCGACTCGAGTTCCAGCTCCATGATGCCTGCCTCATCAATGTCCAGTATGAGCATGGACATGTCGTCGACGTCCGCGATGAGCAGTATGACAAGTGAGACGTCCGGTGAGTTCGCTTGATCTTTTTCCGTCCATACAAAAAGAGGGGTAGTACGTGGATGGTGGGATCGGAAGGAATAGAGATATTGATTGGTGGAGACAGAACAAACGCTGACATGGTGGTTCATCCAGTGGCCAGTCAATCCGTCGTGCCCACGCAAGGACCAGCTGCGGGGAGTGATACCGCTACTGGTGCAAACGCGTCTGATGGAAAAGCAGGGAGGTTTGAGGTCAGCTGGGCTTTGCTTGGTGCCGCCGGTATGGTTGTTGTGGGGGGCGCTTTGGTGGTTTGATCGATCGAGGGCGGACATAACTGGTGGATGCTGTGGAAGCCATGGTGTATAGGGTTGGTATGTTGTAGAAGTGAATGACGAGCAGATGTCATATACCTTTCGATCTCGTCGTCTGGTTGCCTTTTTCTTTCGCGGGTCTTTTGTGCACAAATTGATACAGCGTTCACACACACTGCCCGGCGCTCGGGAGAATATAAATCCGAGTGTAATTCCACCCGGTGGCAGCTTCAACGTAATCATTATTTCCAGCGTCCTGAGAACTCGGACAAAGATCGTTCATCTATCCATGTCCAAGGATCTGAAATTAGGGAAATTGATGCCATTGTTCCCGTGATGTTATCCGACCCGCACAATGTTCCTGGTGCTATCCTTACGACCGCCTTTCTAATTTCAATGGTTCCAACAAGGACGAGGAAGAATTACTGCAGAGAATTTTTGGCTTCGAGACGACATTTTTTGCGGCTTAGATGATTTCGAAACACTATGTTCTCCTATTTATACACTTCTTGCAAGAATCAATGTCGCAGCGGTCACTCGGTCTGCGCGATTCATAGTATTTTGGGTGTCTCTGAGTATGTTTTGCGCTTAGAATTGACGTTGATACGCCTCGCGAGCTAGGTACAAAACCATGCCAGGGCTCTTCGCTTGTTTGAATTTCGGCTTTTTACAAGAGGGTTGTTCTTGCACCTTCAAAATCATACCCTCTAGCAGTCGGGAGCCATGCTTGCTGTACTTCTCCTATGTCTACATCTCTTTGCTCTGGCGGCGAATACAGTGCCTGCTGCCTTTCTATCCGGTACTGCCACGACACCGCTCTCACCGGGCGCTACCGATACTCCGAATGTCAGTCTCAACAGCTCGTCGCCCCTAAGCGCCAATGTATCCTCAAACGACAATCTAGCTACTAAGCTAGGCGATATTGGAATGCTTTGCAGCAAACCCAATCCAGCTCGTGTCCTTAATCATCGCGACTTCTACCTCAACTCCATGAGTATAATTCATCAGCTCGCGCTCAAAGACTCAGGCGGACCGGGCAATCGCCCCACGGAGCCTGCAAGAGTCATAAGTTTGGTTGGTGCGGACCACGTCGTGATTCGGATTGGTGGGGGACCAGAAGGCACACAGCGGCTTAGGCGCGACCATTACCTGAAAATTACCTCCGAGATGATGGATACGGAGAGTCGGGTGTACGGGATGTCGGAGGTTTACTGCACCATGCGAGACCAGGTCTTTGGGTCCATCATTGCGAGATACGAAGTCACACCCAGAGATCCAACAGAGGCCCTGCCTTCATTTGATGCGAACGTCGAGTATGTGACTGAAAATCCCTTCACCATCACCACTGAAGCCGATGGAGCGACTGACGGGAACGTGCTTCCTAACCCATTCGTGATCTCAAACTGGGCAGATGACTCGGAGATCGGACCTGCAGCTTTCTACGTGCCTATTGCAGCAGCTATGTTCACGCTTTCGATGCAACCTAAAAGTATGGTGGAAGCAGAGTGTTCCCTGACTCTGGCACAGTATCCGACAAATGGCGAAATAAGAAGTGTGAGAGCGCCGTATGGGCCCACCAGACGAGCGATGGATGTGAGGGAAATGATTGAGGCACTGTTCTATCTGGTGCATCAGGCTGTCAATAGGGTTGACACACAGGGGAAAAAATATGTGTGTGTGAGCAGCCAGATTGTTGAGTCGACGTCGCAGGGAAAAAAGATAGGAGCGCTGACAATTCAGAAACGGAGGGTTGGCGGACAAGTCTTGAATGCAGGCGAGGTAGATGTGTCATAATGGAGCTCTATGGGAGCAAACAAAGTGTGTGAAGGTCTTACACAGAGATTGAGCCGCCCTGAAGGCTTAGCGAGGGTTTTGGGACGGTCTTACTTGAGAGATGGGAGAGCGTGGAACCTGGAATGGTATGGCACCTTTCCATTGTCGAGCTAAGAGGCTGACGAGCCTCAGAAAGTATTCCCATTCGATGACGGTGCTCGAATATGCCTAGGCCGTAAATATATGCAGGTAGGCTGACGCAGTCTTGAACTCTTTGCGCTCATTGAAGCCAGCTATACTAGCACCAGACTCAAACAGAGGCTCGAGAAGATGGAAAGTCGTGATCCGCAACCTTGGCGAGAACGATTGACGCTTACGTACTTGGTTCTCGGGGGCGTGGAGATCGCTTTGACGCCCTATGGGTGGAGTTTCCAATAAGCTTCTGGCCTCATTTTGCAGGAATGCCTGGGCGAAAAAGTCGTTTCCAATTGTTGTCAGACCGGACCATGACTGTGGGGTCCACCGTTACCATTAAGACGTCCGGGTGTCGCAGCCGTCGGTCAGCTGCAGATATTGGGCAGATTATTGGTCTGCCTTATCTCACGACGACAATTGAGCTTTGCTCTAATGCACCGACAATGCGGACAGTATTACTTTTCGTCTCCAGGCTGCCACCTGTCCCAGAAATGCTGACTCTAGGCTGTTCGGATTTAATAGACTAGCGGGGGCAACGACCTCTCAGAACGCGAGTCCTGTCAATTTGATTCTTTTTCATCTCAGTGTAATCGACTCTATAGCCTCAGAAGGAAACCACACCTCCCATTTCTGCCTGAGCTCGGCGACATCGCATTCATGGACGGGGCTTCCGGCGCCTTCGCGGTGGTATCCGTGACCCTTCAATTAGCAGATACCGTTCAGAAGGCGGCGCAATTCTTGAAAAAGGTCAACAGCGCGTCTCATGATCTCTCTCGGCTCATAAATTCTACAATTCTACTATCTCAAATCTTAGTATATGCAGATGAAATCGTCACGAGGCAGAAAGCAATCTCGCCTTCCTCAGGTGCAATTCCAGCCATCGAGAATGCTGTGGAAGATTGCGAAAGGCATGTTGGGGAGCTCAATAGTATTTTGAAGCGTTTTGAGAATCTTCAACGCCAAAGAAACGGTATGCGAAGAAAAATGAGCCGGGTACAATTCGTCATCAAAGAAGAAGACATCGAAACCTGTCGAACTAGGGTTCAGGAAAGCTACAACCTTTTACAGAATGCGATCATAATCAATTCATCTCTTGTTCTGTGAGTACTAGAAGCTCACTAATGCTAAAATTCTAACATGCCCTCAGCCTATCAGACGTGCACATTACTCGTCCAATGAACACACTGACCCTCGCCATCAACGACGCTGAATACCAATCAATGAAACCCACTAAGGTTGAAATGCCTAGCCAAGACTCTTCTCTTTGCAACACCTCCCTAGATCACATAAGGACTCAAGGTATTTCAACCGAGCAAAGAAGTGTGAGGATATACGAAGGCATATTCGGATCAGTCGAGATTCGCAACAAGACTAAATCGCTGAAATCCTCGCCAGACGGGTGGGCTCACACTGTTTCGCAACAAAAGAGCTTTTATATCATGTGCTCATTTTTTAGAACTGCTCTCGACATACGCTTCAACAGCAGCTTTGGCTATATCTCGAGGAGCTTGAGATACATTCCTGTGCTCCCTTATGGTTCGCCAGTCTTTGACATGTGTAGGTCTGGTCAGCTTGAAAGATTACAAGCGGCTTTCACATGTCAACAGATATCGCCATTTGCAACTGATCAGTGGGGCAACACCCTCCTGCATTATGCAGCCCGTGGCTGCCAGACAAATGTTGGTGCGTTGCTAATCAGACTCGGCGTTGATCCAGAGCTTCAAAATCATTTCTCCCTGAAGGCTCTTGCATGGGCTACCGAAGTCAAATCAATTTATGAAAGGACTACAGACGTCTTCCCAATTTATGATATCAGTCGGGAACAGCGGCAGGCTAGCATGTTACGCCTTCTAGTGACAGCTCAGGGTGGAATTACATACGAAGACAGGCAGACATTCGAAAGCAAGTTTTGTGGCTCTCCGGAAGGGGCTGAAGTCTTCCATTCGAGTGAGATCATGTCCGAGCCACTCGATGAGTATGACTACTGGTGGTATCCGCCGCTAGTTTTTGCGGTCTTTCGCTATAGCAACGGTCAAAGAAAGTGGGCACCTTACATCAGTAAACTCCTCCGTCAAGGGGTCGATGTTCACGAGTTGGCTTCGAAATGGGATCGATATAACTATACGGCTCTCGATTGGCTATTCATTTTCGCTGAAAGTCCACTTGCCTCCTATGACACCGTCAGTGATTGGCTAAGGCTACCAGAAGAAGCAGGCTACGATAAATTAGCATACCTGCGCAAAGAATCGGATCTGCATGCTCCACAACAATACCAAACATTTGAAATGGCAGTTGAAGGTCATCAACGCGTGCTACTATTCCAGTTGGGCGAACTTTTAACCGTCACGTGGGATTGGTTGGTTGATCCAGAGCTTCCAGGTGGGCTTATCTGCTATGAGTTTAGACATGCAATTTTGCCACAAAGTACACTAATATATACCCTAACCTGGGAGGAGCAATGGCCATTCTTCTATCCTGAATGGTTAATGGGAGGTCAGATCTTCCCAGATCACTGTCGAACGCTCCTTACGAATTGTCGGGTTGCCTCGTGGCACAAGAAGTATGATGTTGCCATGCGACGTTCTGTCTACAAGGTCCAAAAAAAGCCGAGAAGCAAGAACGCATCCATGGCACCTATCAACGACGGCGTCGAATGCCTGGTACCTGGATTGCATGAACTTATTTTGCCGCATCAAACATCAGCATGATCAAAATATGGGGCGAAAGAAGGAAAAGTCCCATCACTTGACGAGAGACGCTTGATCCTCCAGAAGTCATTACTATCACCATTCAGGACCAGATCCTCCTTCGTGCCGCTAGGACCGCACGCGATGAACCATTGGCAATGTTGTCGACCTCTTTCCACACTCAGGTATATCGATCATATTGTATGTCAACCATCCGGATAGTTTGACTACTGTCTATAAGTTCAAATAAATAAGGAGCTAGTCGATGTCTACTCTTTCTTCATGACGCTCAATGATACCCCTCGTCCCTTGAACTCATCAGCTGAAAAGTACAGCATGAGTCACCTTTACACACTCATCTGCAAACGACTTCATCTCCTTCCACCCATCAGGATCCGTCCCTTTGCCTCCGGATCCCATACCACATATCTCCCCCCCTTTCCCTTTCCCTTTCCCTTTCCCTTCCCCTTCCCCTCCCCTTTCCCTCCATTCTGCTCTGAATACTTAGGCACATACCCCCTCCCCACTCTCTCCCTCGGTGACTCCACCAAGTCTGGGGGCGCATGAAGGCGTTGCTGTTGCCGGCTCCAGCGTTCGAATTTCCACGATGTGTGAATCTGGAAAGCAACCAGAGAGACCATGAATACGCGGCCACAGCCGCGTATGTTGTCGGCGTGTTGACGATGGAAGCTGCGGAGGAGATTGAGCATGGTGATGAAGGTGGTGTGGTGATGGGGTGGTATGTAGAGTCAAAGATGTGGAAGTCGAGGGTGATGGAGATCGCGGAGGTGGTGCTTGATGAGGAGGAAGTTGGTGGCTGCGTTGACGATTCGCGGCTTCTATGGGATATGCAAAGTTTTAGGAACTAGGAAACGATGGAACTTTTCAATCGCTCTTTATGTGTTCGGTAAAAAGGGTTTGGTGGCTGCGGCGGAAACTTAAAGCTTGCTTGTGCAATTCCCATGGTGTGAGCTCGCGTCCACTACGAAAGTTTTCATCTTCTACCGCGAAGGAAAATTTTTTATGCATCTCACGCTGCAATATAAAAGCGGATCTTAAAATAAATATATCGAACTTCAATTTCACTAGCCCCTTCATTCTCCATTTGCGTAGTTCTATATATCAACAGACCTCACCCCCTGACACCTCTTAATGATTCGAGATTTAACATCCCCTCCGCGTTATAAATCCTTCTCTTTAGCTCTTTTTACACGATCTGGATTCAAATTTTTTTAGAACGCCTCTCCTGCTCTGTTTGGTTCCTGGGTAAGCCACTCGAAGCCTCGGTAGTGGATTGAATGTCTTCTACAGAACCAAGGCTTCTGGTGCGATCATATGAGATGTGAGATCCTCTTCTTTTCAAACAACAACTCCGGCCCCCTTCCTTGCCCTTCGCTCAAGCACATCAGCCTCTCCCCACACCATCTGCATTTTCATATCCTCTCTACCTCGCATTCACTACTTCGCAGGCCTTATTCGGGAGCGATAGGTCGTGACTGAGAATCAAATCGTTTTTGAAGCAACATATTTTCGTCTGACTCATACTCTGCACGTCTTTTATAGATATTCCAGACCAGGTATACTTTAATTGCGACAAAGTAGAATAGGGCTAGTAGGCAATAGGCGAGACGTTTACGCCTCTTGCAATAGCTGGTTGTGCGGAAGAAACGGGGCATGCTGGTGATGATGTTGCGAAGTGGAGAGCAAAATGTAGTTTATTATTTCTTTGGTGGTGGTAGAATGTTTAAGACTGTAGGTTGTGTAAGTCGTAATGCAGATTTGTTTTCTACAGTAGTATGTCGCTGGAAAAGAAAAGAAACATTTGTGAATGAGGCGTTAATAAAGTTCAGTGGAGAATGATGGGGTGACTTGTATGTAGAAGACAGATGTATATTTGGTACAATCATCTGCCAGACATCAAAAGGGCATTTATTTATTAAAGAGGCGCCTTAAAGGCCTGCAGAAAGAGACATTGTGGATGTATCGGGAACTTACGACTTTTTGAGAGTTTCGCTTAGGATGCCACAATTTATCACAAGACACAAAAAAGTCTATTTAAACAGACATATCTATGTTGAGGATCTGCTCCTTACTTCACGCGTCACCTTTCCTACGCCACTCTGCCCGTCATTCCTCCTCTTCGTAACATCGCGGAATGTACCCAGCTCCTCTGAACCAGAGCGCCCGTCCTGATCGCCAGCACGTTCCCTAGCCCAATCCAATGATGGCGGTAGCTGTGGCCTACTTCCCTTCAAGATAGTGTAGATGTACAACCCAGCGAGAGGATTTCCGATTACTCGATAGGTGGCGAGAGGCCATCGTTTGTGGCTGTGGACCAGTAGACGCAGAGTGCTGACCATGGCGAGTATGATAGGAGGAGAGGTCGGGCGTGAGATCTGATTCTTGAGTTGGATTGGGGCTAGATGGGAGAATGGAGTCGTATGAAGTGATGGGGTTGTATGGAGTATTGAGATTGATTTGGAGATGAGCGAGAGTCTCAATCAAACTAAAGGACGAGGATTTCAGAGGGTCTGTGAAGAAATAAACTCAATGGCGTCTCTCCTATCGTTTGGCGTGATGTCTATCTCCTCAAACCATAAACCACCAACCGGGAAGTGGTGCCACAAGCACCCAAAGCTGGCTTGCTAGAACTAAACGCTGGTATCAGAGGGTCGTACCTGTCCTTTGTAAGAGAGCAGCCACAACCTCCGTCACTATGAGGTAAGGTTTTGAAAAGAAGAGAAGGTGGCTGAACCAGAAAGTCACACATTCCATACGCGAGAGTTCTCTGGATTGTGTACAGAAATGCTCATTATCTAGAAGAGCCATTCAACAGAAGCCGTTATTTAATAAAACCCGATAATCTTTGCATACTCGCTTACAAACGACTTTATCCTATTGCACATATCATAATCTGACCCTTTGCTTCTAGTATAATTCCGATCTACTTCTAGATTGCATACTATATATCTCCTACGCTTCTCCTTTCTCTTTGCCTTCGGTCTGCTCTGAATACTGAAGCATATATCCACAACCCAACCTCTCCCGAGGCGAATCTATCAGCTCTGGAGGCGACTCCAGGCGTTGCTGTCGCCGGTGCTGCTTCCATATACCGTTGATATGGTAAGAAAGTAGAGCAATGGTGACTAATCGGCTACAGCCGCGTATATTGTCGACATATTGACGGTGATTCCAGGTGAATCTACGGAGGATTTTGAACATGATGGTGAGGACGATAAGGCTTGGGGGAGATGCGTGGAGTGTTGGATATGGTAGGTTTACCTAATATAGAGGATTATGGGTCGTTCAGATCGCTTTGACGAAGTTCTGTACGCGAGATGCAGTGGTGTCTGAACTCAAGGAAATGATGGTGATCACGAGCGCTTTTGAGTTATTTCTCCAGTAGAGAGGGTTTGGTGGCTGCGTTCGAAACTTACGGCTGCCTTTACAGTCTTCAATGTTCAAGCCTATGACCAAATTAGACAGTCAACCAAATCCTACCAAAACTTTGCGCTGATCGTTGCACACAATCTCAGTAGCTAACAATTTTTCACCAATTACCACGGACTCTACTTTCTCTCTAGCGCCTCTTTTGTGTCATTCACATCCGCATTCCTGAGCACATATCCACTGCTTAATCGCTCCTGGGGCGAATCCATCTGGGAGGCGATTTAAAGCGAGACTGCCGCCGATGCACTCTCCATGAATTCCAGATCTGGAGAGCAAGGGTCAGGGACCTCTACACCCCTCCTCTTCCCCTCCGGATAAGCCATAACGTATCAAGTCTGACGGATACCGCTGGTGTCCAGCCTCTCATTACACGGATTCTGATCTGCCTGCCGTTGTGTGTATTGTTGCTGCAGCTTATTGTGCCACCTCTTGTACGGTCTTGGGGCCAACAGGAGGATCGCAAAGGTGTTGAGTACGACCGACTCGAGAACGTAACCATTACATCGCCATGCCCAATTTAGTTTGCGCAGAAAACCGACCATGTTGTGTCGAATTATTAGATGATAAGTGAATTGCGAGAACCTGACTGGATATTTGAAACGCGGAAGTTTGAATTTTCAGGACGAAGATTTAGCTCAAGTTATTGAGGATTATGGAAACGATAGATCCAATATTTAGATGTCTTATATGTTCATGGAGCGACTGAAAGAGCGGAAGTACGAAGAAAAGTCGGGTGGCGCTCGGTACCTCAACGCCTCAGATATCTTGCAAAACTTTAAGGAGGTTTTCATGAAGTTTTGACAGGTGGCTGGTGTGGGAACCTACACCTTCTGCGGATGAATTAATGACCGCAAGCAAATGAGCAGAATATAGTCAACCCTGTGATCGACTCAGCCATTTCTCGGCCTATACCAAGACTGCCGCAAGCCCGGATAAGAATATTTACAAAACACAAGTCTTCCTCTTTGCGAAGATGAAGATCTTTCGAAGAATCAGTTTGCAACGAATGATTTGATCAACCCACATCTTTCCCGCTCGTTGTTCTCCATCGTCTCTTTTTTTCGGCGGTAGATCGCGGTCTGAGACTTCCATCGGAAGGTAAGGCGGCATCAATTACCCAATTTAGAGAGGTGAAAGCACTAGATACCTTAGACTTGAGAGACAAGACCATGCGTAGATTCTCTGTTGAGTAGCGCAAGATGTCTTCCTCGATTGGTATTGACAGCTCGCACGTCCAGTCTATCTCCATCGCTGGGCCATCTGATTGCTTAGAAGATTGTACCCCATTTTATTCATGAAGACATTCATTGCCTCAGAGCTGTGCAGATTACTCCTCTTGACTAAATATTTCGAGTACTGCGCATGATCCTAACCACTTGCGGAAAGTATTAGATACGTCCCTCTTCGAGGACCTGACCACTTCCGCAGGTACATCTCGGATCCAAATTAGTGGTTCGAATATAAGAAAGATGAATAGACTAATTGCATTGAATTTGGATAAATATTTATTGCGAGATTCGTTTTGATATATCTAAGGGAGATGCAAGGACTGAGTTTTCTTCGCCATAGAGAATGATTACCTTCGGAAAGGACGGCTGCTGATTGGAGCCTACAAGTAGGACTTGGATCGTCGTCGCGTGCCAAAGTTAGCTGTCGCGGTCATAGGGCAATTGAACCTTTTTATAATGAGGATATATATATTGTACTAACAAAATCTTCGCTTGATTGGTCGTCAGAAAAATCGACTTCCACTTTTCAAAGGTAGCGTGGCCGAGTGGTTATGGCGCTAGTTTCAGGCTTCATTATTCAAGACTTTACTAGTTCGAAAGAGCGTGGGTTCGAGTCCCACCGCTATCAACATCTTTTTGCAATCAGCATACGTCCTCAGATTTGGAGAGAATCTTTTTGAAGAGAGAGAGGAGCCAGGTCCGGAAAGAGAGAGCGAGGACGTGACTCTTACCTCTAGACGGATGCTACCAGCGAAAACGAACTCCACGTCAGAAGCACCAAACAAATGGTGCAGGCTTTGGTGCAAAAAATGGGAGATTTTAGAATGCGTATGTAGAGAGAATGGGATTCCCTTGTCATGTACGAGGAAAGGGTTGACTTCGTCACTTGACTCTCTCCTTTGGCCCTCTCAGTTGCCAATGAACAAAGCTTAAAGTCATGCACACTCTATTGAAGTGGATACTCGGTCGGCAAAGATCGGATCAAGCCACGTACATAATTTTCATATGTCAGGAAGAGAACGAGCTGATTGGCTTCGGTGAAGGCTACACTTTAAGTACCTGAATTCTGTCTTACATAGCTATCTATTCTCTATGAGTATTGCTCATCGCTGCCATAATTTCAATGGAAGGTCTTGACCGTTGAAATCGAGGAAAAATTTTGAGGCTCTAGGATGCTGCGAGATTTCTGATCTTCACGACGTTCGATCTGCATGTCCAAGATGTTACCTTATCCGTCGGAGCTCATCTGATACGTTTTGGAGAAGACACTGGAAATTGGAAGAGATTGAGGGGTCGCGAGCTAGACGTCGACCCGGATTTGGCTTAATTAAAGGGGTTTTCGTCAAGAAAAGGGCAGACTTTGCCTGTGACATGTGCTCTGATATTTAACGCATCATGAAAGCTGAGCATGTAGGAGGCGCACTTGATGAGGATGAGTGTCGTTCTGTGTCGGCGATTTGTCCATGGATCCAGTATTCGAGTCAATCCGTCAGGAACTACCTAAGATAGCGTCACTACCTTACATGATCACGTTCTCCTAACGTCCTCTGTGTCCAACATATACCTAGAGACAACAATTATTACACATCTATGTATTCATACCGACCGTACACCTCTGGCTCCTCTTCAGCAAGTCGGCCTCTGACTGCTTGACAATACAACCACTTAGGCAAAGCAGTATGACCTCAAAAAAAAGATAGTAGCACAGGGAAAGCACAAATCGACATCCCACCCTCCAACCTTCCCAATTCGAAATCCTCCGACCACTCAACACATCATCCGGCCGGCATTCAACCTCCTCAAAATGACCCATACCTCAACCCTGGCTTTCATTCTCCAAAGCCGATGCGACTAACACCTCCAATTCCAATAGCACCTTAACCGCGACCCTTAGACAAGGACTCAAGCTTCTACAGCCACCTCCCATCTGACTCTACACTGCGCCCCACGGGCTTTGGAAATGTAATCCATGATTTGATTGAATTCCAAACCTCATACCCCTAGCGTATCATGCCCGTGGCGAGCACATGACCGTCCCTCCAGCTGGGCTGGGCTGGTGGTTATTCTATTGGCCACTCAAATACCCGCCTGCGAACGTCCCTACAAAGCCTAGCAAGGCTTTCCCTGGAAACAAGACTTCGGTCGAGAAGGCGCTTTCAAGCCCCTGTGAGAATATAGACAGCACTGACGCCGGCCAAGGGGATATATCGTGGACGACACTATGATAGAAGCCGCTTTTCTTTGTCTCTATCTATATCACAAGGAAAGGTAGAAACGTTTCTTTTCGATTCAGCCACATCATTGGCTCAGTCCGGTAGAACACAAGCCCACGAAGACGGGATGTCAGAAGGGAAGATCAGATGAGATATTCTACCAGTTTTCACGCTATGAAAGTATAGAGAAGACATTTCACGTATAGAAACTTTTCCAGCGCGGGGGTGGCGCAATCTGCCATGCAAAGAAATTACATCTCCTCCATCATTGTCAATTGAAAGCATCTTCCAGTCCAAAAGGGCTCAGTCATAAATAGCCACAGCTTCTCCCTCCCCTCCACAACTTACCCAACCCACGCTCCAACAGCAAGCACGACCATCCAAAAGTCCTGCAAACCCAAGAAAACCCATCTACAGCAGCATGAAAAACGCCGAAACCACAGACATAGCCAACAGAGCGAGCCTCCCCTTACCCTGCATCTCCGCCGCAGCGTCAGAACTCTTCCCCGTCTCCTTCGCCCCCACCGCAGCCCCAAAAGTCTTCTTCTTCCCATCCCACTTCAAACACGCCGTGCCCAAAGTCTGCACCGCACTCGCGACCGTCGTCGTCGCGCCGACATCAAAGGTATGAACTTCAGCATCTAACTTCGCATCCACGAGCAAGCCCACATCGAAGTCTACCTTGGGCACGATATTCAAGAGCGTGAGGTCTTTTTCCGCGCTGGAAGCGTTGGGGGGATTGCAGTGTTCGTCGACGTGGCTGACGCGTGCCACTGTGGCGGAAAGCTGGGGGAGGTCGAGGAAGGCGCCTGCAGCGAGAGAGGCGGAGTCGTCGAAGACGGAGAAGGCGAGGAGGATTTGGGGGTTCAAGGCCGCGGAGACGGTGAGGTTTATGCTGTCGATGCCGGCTTGGAAGGGGAGGGCCGTGAAGGTCGTGTTTTGGAAGCCAGTGACGGTGGAGTTGGCGATGGGGTCGTTGATATCGATGTGGATGGTAGAATTATTTGGGATTGTGAGGTCGAAGCCGTATGTGAATTCTAGTGTTGTGGCTAGCTGCACGCCGAAGGTGATGTGCGGGCGGAGGATGGGTCCCACGGTGGCGATTTTGGGGATCGTCCAGCCGGGAATGCCGATGTCGGGGAAGGGCGCGATGTAGGTGACTAGGGAGGCGGAGGGCGTGACGTGTGTTTCGAGCTCGATGTGCGCCGTGAAGTCGTTGACGGCGAGCTCGATGTAGCCGTTGTCGAAGAAGTTGATGATGTCGGTGACCTCGGATTCGAAGATGGAGCCGATGCTGTCGTCGTCGTCGGATGTGCTTGGAGCGGCACCGTTGAGATAACCGTCTGAGAGGTTGATGCTGCCTTGGAGGGAGCAGTTCTTGCATTGGACGTTCAGGCCGGCGGGGAGGTCCGGGACGAGAAAGTTTGAGCCGGGGAATGTGGGAGGCAGGATAGTGGTGCCAAGCCAGGCTGTTGTGACGCTTGCGGCGGCAACGACGGTGGCTGTAGGCGAGGAGGTTGGTGGAGGGGGTATGGAGATGGCAGGGCCTACGATGACTGATGAAGTCGCCGTCTCTTGTCTCCTTCTGAGGTCATGATCGTGGCGCTTGAGTTGAGCGTTTTCTTTGTGGCTGCCAAATGCAAGATCGATCGAATGAAAGCATTGTTTCCATGAGGCGTGAATCACAGAAAGAACAAGCGAATGCTCTCTCTTTTCAACACTCGAGACACTTGGAAAGTTAGATATCTTGCCACTATTCCCAGATCAGGCGAGACTTACCGGTAAGGTTTACGTTCTCCGTCAGGATTGCAGCCAACATGAGAGGTGATGACTAGCATTTCAGGATGCTGCTGCATTTCTGCCCATGCAGCAGACAGCACAGCACTGTTATGGAAATCGAGCTCGACGATGGATTCGTGGCAGGCGATACTTTCGATAAAGCCTTCATGCTCTTCTAGTAACAAGGTCGGCAGGACTGATTTCAGTAAGACGTGGGCTGCAAAGGCCGGTGGAGAGCCAGGTACAGATCCGCCGGGATGAGAAGCCGAAGCATCATCTCCAAATAGTCAGTAGAGGCGAAAAGTATTCACTAGATGCGTACCGTCAATGAAAGGCAACACGTGCTCGTGCTTCAGGAAGTTGTTGATATCTAGCTGGCGACGCTCGAGACTACGCGCGGAGCGTGCAGCAACCATCTGCCGATGAGGGAGTCCATCGCCCTGATAGTTAGCTGGCGAGCGACGCTCAATGTTGGATGCGGCGGGGTTTGCTCCGACGAGGAAGCTCCGTGAAGCGAATACGGACAAAGCAAAGAGCGAGCCTGCTCTGAAATACATGTTGGCGCGATCAGGGCAGAAAGCTATCAAACAGGAAAGAGATGAATGGAGTCAATTGTAATATCAGATCACAAGACAGTGCAGAAAGTTTTCATCTTCGGAAAATCTTAAGATCGACCTTATAAATATCCCTCCACGTATCAGGCTGTCAGAGCCTCGTCTCGCGTTTTCCCCGCTTCATCGACGCCAGTGAGTCTCACGCTCTAGGACCGTGGGTTTCTATCGAAACGGGGTGCTTCCCCGACGCTACTACAGCACCGCCCACGTCGCTCAATTGGCTCGTATGCACGCATTGTGCGAGTTTCCGTCATCGCATATGCTAGCCTAGCGAAGCAAGTGGCACAATGCCCACGATCGATGAATTGAGGTCCAGAGCTGCAACTGAATTAGCATGGAAAAGACCGTAGTCCAGTAGCGTGAAACGCCGTCGTTGGAGTACCCCAGTAAAGTCCCTGTCGGTGAGGCTCTAGAGTAGGATTGCCAAACGTGTCGGCTGCGTTCCTGCACGAGAAGAAGGGATGCCCCTGGTCAAGAAGCTGATCATGCTTCTGTCCGGCAGTAGGCTGTAACCTTGTGTAAGAGAAAGGCGAATGTTATTGTTGATGACCCATGGCGTCGGGTCAAGCGACCAGTCGCGAACCAATGCGCGCCTGGCGCCCTCCACCACTGCACGTGAAGGCGGAGGGACTAGACAAGGCTCTGTGGGGTCCAACAGTTGTGCTGCAATATGATAAGCGGTCCGAGCTTCATCACTGCAGCTACTAAGCTCTTTCTCGCGGCAGGCTGTGCTGCAAGCGCCGACAATTTTGTACAGGCTAGGAATCCTACGCGGCACAGACCTGTGGCCTTCTCTGAGTGGCCAGCCTTATGTGAAAAACTCCCATGGTAAGATTCTTTTGCAATTTGCCTCTGTCAAAGAATGTAGCCGCTGTAGGATTGTGAACCCCGGCGCCTATCACGAATGATCTTAAAGATGGAGGGCGGGTGAGCACTCTGCCTAAGTCTGCATGGCGTCCGTACGCTAAGCAATACCTCTGCCTTTGGACGAAGCGCTGAACTCGTTCCCCGGCCATCTCTGTAGGACTAGACTGGACAACACCTCGCTCGAAATCGCCGACACCAAGGTTGTTCACCCTTAATCAGAATGTCAGTAACAAGCGAGGTATATGTTTTGATGCAAAAGACCGAGACGCTGCTATGTTGTTTCATTGCGAAACGGCTTCTTAGTGTTCCGTTCTAGGTCAATTTCGAAGGGCCTGGTACCCCAAGGTTTCAGGCGAACAAGCTAGAAAAGATGCCTCTTGGTAGTGAGGCAGGCCCAGAGAAGGCTGTTTTCGAGAGGGATGCCATCCCGCAATTCCGCTCCTAGCGGCATTGAGCTCCGGGGATATCGGCATCAAGCCCCAACTCAATTGCCTTGGGGCTCTTTACAACCACAGACTAATGACGTCGAGTATCTCAGAACCGCCTTATCTCCACGCCGTCATTACCGAGTCGCGGAATCGCATTCCTCAACGATGGCGTCAAGCTTTCGTTGGGGCGCCGATAGCGGCCTGAGTCATAGGTATTGCCTTCTCCCTTCAACGTCTTTCTTCAGCCCTTGTCAAACGCTTCGGCCGAGCAAATCCGATGCAGTCGTTCTTGCAGTACCGCCGTTTTGGAAGGCAAGTCGAAGCGCAGTATGAGCGCGATAAGGGTGAAGCGCATGCGCTGAAAGCGCGTGCGAAAGACGGTGGGAAAGAGCAGAGGCAGGGTGTTCGGGGTGCAACGAGCTCGTCAACGTCGTCTTCGTCCTCATCCTCCGAGTTCTCGAGCCCATCCCCAAGTCCGGCCGGGGTGAAAGAGACAGAGCATACTACACTCTCCGTCCAGTCGCATCCTCACACAAAAGATCCAGAGAAAGCTGAAAGGGCAGGAGTCCTTGATCCAGCGACGCAAGAGACCAAGGGGAAGGCGGATGATGACGATTTGGCTATGGACAAGGTGGACACCAAGAAGACAATTGGAACAGCTCTAGGCACGACCTTGACAGGTATTGAAGTCCGCAGTCGCACAACTAGAGAAGGAGGTGGAGAAGGCGTGCAGAAGGTGTTCGTAGTGGGATATGAAGGCGCTTCTGATCCCATGAATCCACACAATTGGAGTCGCGCCACCCGAATCGGTGCTACAGTCAATATCGCGAGTATTGGATGGATCGTCGGATTCGCCTCGTCCGTCGATAGTGCGGCGTTGATGCAGGCGTCGAAAACGTTCGGGGTCAGTGAGGTGGCAGAATCGCTTGCGACGGGCTTGTTTCTGGTCGGCTTTGGGGTGGGAAGTCTGTTTGCTGGACCGATCAGTGAGACGGTGGGAAGAAATCCGGTGTACATTGCTACTTTGGGGGCGTATATGCTTTTCATAATGGGAGCGGGTTTCGCAGGCGATGCGGGGAATTTTGGAGCGCAGCTGGCGACTCGTTTCTTGGCCGGATGCTTTGCAAGTACACCCTTGACTTGTGCAGGAGGGAGTATCAGCGACTTATGGAGTCCTTTGGAAAGAGTTTGGGCATTTCCAGTATTTGCTAATGCGGCCTTCATGGGACCAATATTTGGTAAGTAAGCCCCTGTGTAGGTGAGGTAAAGCTGACTCTCGTGGCGTCACAGGGCCTGTGATTGGCGGATTTGTGGGTGAATCAAAGCTCATAAGCTGGAGATGGACCGAGTGGATCACACTGATAATCTCTGGACTGGTTCTTGTGTTAGTTGTGCTCTTCCAGCCGGAGACGTATGCGCCAGTACTTTTGGCATGGAAGGCAAAGAAATTGAGACAATTGACCAGTGATGACCGATACCGCGCCGAAATCGAGATTAGGGATATTGCCTTCATCAAGAGGCTGGGACACGCATTGTACAGGCCATTCTTGTTGACCTTCAGTGAACCGATCGTTGTCATTGTCGCATTGTATCTGACTGTGATATACATCATTCTCTTCACATTTCTGGATGGATACGCATTCATCTTCACGGAGACATATGGTTTTAGCGAGGGGATCACTGGTCTTTCATTCATTGGAATCGGTATCGGTTTGTGTTTTGCTTCTTGTCTCGTCCCACTGATCAATCATTGGACCAAGAAGGAGTGGGCCAAGGTCAAAGACCAGGGAGGCAATCGTTTAGCGCCTGAAATCCGGCTCTGGTACATGATGTTCGGGTCTCCAGCTATCCCAATCAGTCTCTTCTGGATGGGCTGGACAGCCTATCCTTCGATATCGTACTGGTCACCACTGGCGGCCAGTGTGCTCTTTGGCTACGGCATTCTTTGTGTTTTCATCTCCTGCTACCAGTATATCATTGACAGCTATGAAGCGTATTCGGCCAGTGCGTTGGCGAGCGCCACATTGATCCGCTATGTTGCTGCGGGTGGTATGGTCGAAGTCGCGGTACGTATCCTGGAACATCGGTGTTCTCTTGACTGACAGCATGTAGATACCTTTCTACAAGAACCTGGGCGTTCACTGGACATTGACGATACTGGCTTGCCTGAGTGCACTACTGGTTCCCGTTCCATATTTGTTCTTTTATTTCGGTCCGAGGATCAGGAAGCGAAGTAAGTTTGCCATAGGATAGGCTGCTCGAGGACGAGATGGGTCGTCTCGTATCATAATGTGTAATTTGCAAGGGTGATAGCGACAGGCGTGTACATAGACTTCCTGCAATTATTTCTCCCTCATTGGCTTGATGACTGAAGAGGATGCAATCTCCAACTTCGGCTCCCTTTTCTTCTGACTGGGATTACCACCTGTAACTTTGACCATGGTGGCCTTTTGACCGTCTGTCGTGCGAGTCTTGTCCTCAAATCTTGTGTTTGTGAGCTCCGTTTTTGAGTCTGTCTTGATTGCATGTTTCGGCTCCGTCACTGTTGGCTTGTCCGCTTCTGTAGGCTCGAGCATCTTTCGTTCCAGGCTGATGGTGACCCTGGCCTTTGTCTTGACACCAATATTACCGTTTGTATCTTCCCAACGTATCTCCCAGCCTTCAGATGTCTCGATAGCTACAGCACCCTCTTCGCCATCTAATGCAACGCCACCCGGCCCACCTTCTTCTCCAGCCTCCCAACTCCACGGGCCTACGATGTGCTCTTTACTCGCAGTCTTATTGCCATATTTGACTTCTCGTGTATTCTTGTCCACATAAATCCAATTCAATGTGGGCGGGTCACTGTAGACCATGGATACCATTCCCAAAGGTAAAGGCTTGGGGCGATCGTTGTCCGCGTACTCGATGTACATTCCCTCGAACGGATGCGACGTCCTCGGCTTGCTCGGTTGGTCAATGTACAATTTGTCGTTCCTGAGGACTACCGTGCCTCCATTGATTGCTTTTGCTTTGCCTTGTGGACTATCGCAGTAACACTCTATATTGAACTTGCGCATTTGTTGCTCGATCCTGTCCTTTGCATCTTTGTTGGCTTCATCACGGCGAGAGACACCTTCAGCTACACCAATAGTGGTAGGTATCGCAGCGAGCGTGAGAAGGCCGATCACCATATTCACGGTTGATTGATCCTAGGGTTGTGAATGCGAAGAGAATGTAGCAACGACGAGCTCTTCGCATTGGAAGGGGCTCAGCCGGCGTACGGCGACGTCATTGGTCTAGATCCTTTAACGCCAACCACAACAATGATTTCAACTTCAGTCATCCCACCATGTGAGCTTTGTACATTACCACAGTCGACTCATAAATATATATACGTGATCGAACTGCCTCAATTTTAGAGGTCTCGCCCATTTGAATCGCCACCACCGTCACATTCACAATGTCTTCCCGCCGCATCAACATTCCCTTCCGCGCAGGCAAACACATTGCGGGCTCCCCGCCAACAAAATCCCCAAAGAAAACCCCAAGACGTTCTCCACAATGGCAAACGTACTCGAGACATCCCAGCTTCACCTCACAGTCCTCGACCTGCCACAACTTCACTCACGCCCTTCGTTTACTACCCTTCAACAAACGCTGGATCACTTGAGGCTTGGTCCTTCATCGTGGGAATTGAATGAATCTGAGACAGTCAAAAGGCAAAATATTAGTGAACAGGGCATACCATCATACCTCACCCGCCTAGTTGCCTCCTCTTTGACTTGGCTTCGTGAGGAAGAAAAGGAAGAAATCTGGGAAGCAGCAAGCAAGAGATTGTCAGAGAGATCGGGCAGAGCAGCTATGTCTACCATTGATAGGACCTTCAAGGTGCCCACGAATGGAGCTTTCGAGCCTTACATCAGTACATCCTCAAAGCCCGTCGCGTGGCCTTCTCTACAAATCAAAATCAAGGAACCAGCTCTGAACGGTGATCAACTGGGCAATAAGACGTGGCTTGGGGCACATATCCTCGCGAAGAAGCTTCCAGATGTCCTCCCAAGACATTTCACCAGCATCTCTACACCCATAAAATCGCGCCGTAGCCTCCAGGACAGCAAGACCAAACATATGAATGGGGTCAACCACACCAACAATAACAGCAACCAAAAGCCACTGAGAGTACTCGAGCTGGGCGCCGGCACCGGTCTCACAGGCCTCGCATGCGCCGCTCTCTTCCCTCACACCACAAGCGTCCATCTGACCGACCTGCCCTACACCGTCCCCAACCTCAAAACGAACATCGCGACCAACGCGCGCCTCTTCACGGCAAGACAAGTAACAGCAGGTACGATCGACTGGTCGCTGATCCCGCCACCGACCTCAATCCGCGCCATCCCCCCTCATCTCAGAAAACTAGTCAAGCCCCCTCTGAAGGATAGCGAAAGATACGACATAATACTAGCCGCAGACTCGCTCTACGCGCCCGAACACCCGGGGATGCTCGCAAACACCATCGTCGCGTACCTGCGCCTTCCTCCTCCTCCTCCTCCTTCCACCACCCCCACACCCACGACCAGCGCCGTAATACCAAGCAAAGCAAAAGTCCTCACATGCCTCCCCTTCCGCTCCATGGACCGCGACTACCACGGGGACCTGCGCAAAGAACTCACACTACGGGGGTTGGAGGTGGTCGAGCAAGGCGAGGAAGAAGGCGTGGAGGACTGGCAGGAGTGGAATACGGAAGGGCAGCTCTTGGTCAGGTGCTGGTGGGCTGTTTGGGGCTGGGCGGAAGGGGCGGAAGAGGCGGGGGAGAGAGTGGGGGTTGTGGAAGAGGGGCAGAAGGAGGGGGAAGGGTCGGTGGAAGGGGGGTGGAAGGGGTGATGGGCGAGATGGTGAGGGAGGAGATGGAGGCGCTGGTGAGGTGGATGCCTGAAGTATTGGAGATCTGGTAGATATTATTAAGAGGAGAGGGGCGGGTTGGTTTAGTATAGAAAGAAGTATGGGTTTTGGTGGTTTCTCTTGTTGGGAAGGTAGAGGAAAAGTGACTTTGTATGGAATACCGCCGACATGTTTATCAGCAGCTCTAATCTCAGTCCTCTAATACCATTGCTCAGACAAATATATTCCTGCCGTCTCCCTTATCATCCACCTCATTTTCCACCCTCTCCAGCCCTCAAACCAAGAAAGTCCACCACCCAGGCCACACCAACTCGCCCTCAAAAATCCTCCTCACCTGCTCGACCACAAACCGCTCCACTTTCCCCACGTTCTTCAGCGGCGGCTGTTTCTGCTCTGCCCCGCCCGCCCCGCCCGCCCCGCCCTGCTCTCCGCCTTGCTTCCCGATCTCGCTCTCCACGTGTATGGCATTAATCAGCGCGCCCAATCCACTTCCACCACTCTTTCGTTCTCTAACTTGATTCGTAGAAGGAGCATCGTCAGAATTGAGAGAGGAGGTAGCGGTGGTGGCGGTGGATGTTGAGGCGAGAGTAAGACGCCCCTCCTCAGGAGGGAGGAAGGAGAAGATAACCCTCCGCCCGCTTTCATCGCCCTCATCGACCTCATTACGACCACCGTCTCTTGCGTCTTTGGCGGGACTGGGATTGGGGTTGGGAGTGGGGTTTAGGTAGGCCAAGAGGCCAACACCATCGAATTCCACGTTTGTGACCGTGAGTCGGAGGGGGAGGCATACGAATGAGGGCATAGGGTAGTCGAGGAGAATCTCCGCCGTTAGGGAGAGGGAGAGGGAGCCAGAATACGAGATGTGCAGTGTGAGCTGTAGGTCGAGCGGATTTGGCGTGTTTCCATTCTCTTCACTTCTCCCTTGGGTTTTCTTGGGATTACGAGAATTGAAATAGCCGTCGACTTGCGCGTCTGGGTCTGGAGACTTGACTTGTGGTCGTGAGGTCGTGCGCGGAGGCGAGACTGGGTCTGCCCATGGTGTTTGCGGCGGGGGAGGTGTGGGAGGCCGGTTGTGGTGGTGATAGGGTTGCTCGCTGGTTGCGTTGTGCGGCCATGGAAATGTAGGGGTGAAAGGTGTGGGCGTTGCGGTGCCGCTGCCTAGACCTTGTCGAAGAGGTAGGTGGAAGTATGAGAGATTGGAGGTGCCGCCTGGTATCCCTGGTGTACCTGAACGGAGCGGGGAGGTTTGGCCTGACTGGAGCTGAGGTTGGAGATTGGGGAAGTGGGTTGCTCTTGCGTGCGGAGGTTGTAGTGGTGGAAGCTGGTGGTTGGGAGCTCGACGGGGAGAGGTAAGCTCTTCGCTGTGGGCGTCTTCTTGTGAGGAGGAGCTGTCGCTAGAATCATCTTCGTAGAAGGCAGGGTGGGGGTCTGTGATGTCGACTATGTCGATGGAAGGGCATTCTGAGCCGAAAGAGAAGCTGTGGATTTCGACGGAGCGGATGAAGCGGGGGAGCTGGACTTGCTGAAAGCGGTCGTGAATAAAGTCGCGGACTGTGTGAGCGAGGTCTTCACCTTGAGAGCCGGAGGTGAGAGTCTCCCAATTGATGTCGATTGACATTACATGTTGGGCCTGCAGTGAGGTATCCCTGTAATTTATACGTATCTAAGGGCTTTTCTAAATGATGCATAAAAACGATAATTCCGGTGAAAAGCACCACAATTAGTCTGCAGCTACAAAGCTGTAGTCAATAAGGCACGATTTCCAAGACTTATTATTGACATAGATGACAAATAGTTTCCAAGTTTTAAGAGCAATCAGGAATATGGTTGTGGTTGAAATCCAAGGAGAAATTGAAGAAGACTAACCCAAAAAGGCTTCATTTTTTGCATCATTCAAAAAGCCCCTGAGCTTGCAACCTATTGAAATTATGTAAAGGGACCTCTTGTCGTTATATGTAAACATGAAAGTTCTCTAAGGACGTCAAGAGCACAAGACATGCGTTCGCAATACGCAAAAGCTTTTGTTTATGTGGGAGCTACACATCACTGACATTTTCAACCCCTCATATCTACATAGATCACACCCACAATCGCCCAATCTAAAACTCTCTATTTAAATAGAATAGATACACCAAAGGTCTCCGCCGAGGGTTATCGCATTGTATGCCGCCTCTGCACCAATTTTAAAGCATACACGATTGCTTGACTTTAGAAAAGCCTCCTCCGAAATGCAGAAGTCGCTGCCAACCAATACTATGTCGTTGATAGCTGAAAGGGCGCGATTTCAACCACGGGTCCTTTGTACACCTTCTTAGCATAGAGCAGGTAATAAGCAACAGCAAAGAAGATGACGGCAGCTGTGATCAAGCACGCCCAGTTCATATGCGCCGGATCCGGATTCACTTCTGCTGGAAAGAAGCAGAAGATGATAACAATGGTACCGTAACAGACCGCCCAAGCGTTGAGCATAATGCCCCAGATTCCAGGGATATGGAAGGGTCCCCATACAAGCTCGTTGGCTTTCCAGACCTCACCACTCATCTCGCTGGGTCTTCGAATATCGCCACGGATACGGCGCCAGAGCAGGAGAGCCTCTGTAATGGTGTAGGAGGAATAGAGGGAGGAAATACCGATAGAAAGGATAATGTTGAATGCCGTGGCGGAGCCTAGATTGATGATGCCGACGAAGCAGGCGACACCAGCCATGACATAGATAGCGTAAAGCGGGATTGCGGTCGTGGAGTGCACCTGTTTGTCGATGAGATTAGCACAGTTCGCTTAGGAGCAATTTTCCGACGGGTCCAGACTGTCATGAACAAGAAGAGAGGATGGACAGATCAACAAAGCAACTCACCGTTGACATGAGTTTCCAGTAGGGAAGGCCCTTGTCTCGGCCAAAGGCGAAGACGATGCGGGATGCTGTTGCCAGGAAGGCGATGACGGCAAAAACAAACATAGCAATGACAATGCTTATCATAACGGTCGCGCCGGAATAAGAGCCCACTGAGTCTAGGACCACCTGCATGAAAGGGAATCCAAGTTTACCAGTCGGGCTGTCGAGAACGGCGGTAATGTCGACGGTGACGTAAAGCATAGCAAGGAGGGTACCGAGGCCAAGAACACCATTCAGGACTGACGTCGCAACCACGCACCAAGGTACAGCAAAGTCAGCACCGGTGATCTCTTCAGCCATCTAAGGAAAAATTCGAGTCAGTCAAAAAGTGCGGAAGGACAGGATGGATATTGGTATATTCACATGCACAGCGCAGTCGGTACCTGGGAAGACCATCGTAAGCCAAATGACTATTGCAAAAAGATACTCAAGAAGGGTATTAGTTACCGTTGTTAGCAAAAACGCTGCCAATCAGGCCAACGAAAACGGAGAGAGCTTGCGTCGGCCAGCCACCGCCGTTATTGAAATCGGTCCACACCTCCTTCGAGGTAGCTTTTTTCGGCGCCATCTAACGCGCCATCAGCGAGTGCAAGGCTTCACTAATATGTCAGAGTCAACTCACGTAGACCATTGGAATCAGGAAGGCAAAGAAGCCGAGGACATGGAGGGCCAAGATGAAGAATTCCAACTTTGGCAAGAGCGTGCTGGAATACATATTGACGAGTATGGCAAGGGTCATGATCGCCCAGTAGAGCAGGGTACTCTGCCATTGAGTCCAGGTGTAGTCGGGGTGATTCATCGAGATGAGGGTCAAGATCAAGTTCCCGGAGAGATAGGCACTGCTGGCGACAAGGGCTTGCCAGCCGCATATAACAAGCCAACCTGTTTGTCCCGTCTTCAGCATGGAGTCTCTCTGACTTTCTCTTCTGCGAAAGTGAGGGGGGGGGCGTACCCATGATGTAACTGAAAAATTTCTGGCAGGATTTGGGCGCAAGCATGAAGGTCCAGTGGTACTGTCCTCCCGAAGTTGGAGCCCTTTTGTCTTGATCAACACGTCTGCTGCTACGAAGATTCGCCCCGTCAAGGGTACATGTTCCGATGATGGGAGGGGGCGGCGGGGAGGGTTCCTCACAGTGAAGCCATTTCACCCATGACGGTGAAGAGCGAGAGGCTGCCCACTAGGGCGAACAGGTAACTATATGCGAAGCCGGCTGCACCACCGCTAGAGACGCGCCATCCGTGTCAGTGTGTACAGGATCGACGGGTGAGGAGGCGTGCAGAATGGCATACTTGGTGAGACCGGTGGTGTATATGCTAACAACCCATGTCAGTGTCTCGCCTCATAGACATTTCATGTGCGCGTTGCACGGAGAGAGAGGCTTACATGGGAATCACCTCCCACGTCACCAGAACTGTGCACGTGAAGCCCAGCATGGCCATGAATGAGAATCGCCGCTGTGGATAGAGAGTTCAGCTTTGCCATGACTGACACGGACGTATCGTCCAGCTCAGGACGAATTGTACCTTGAGGACGGGCTTCTTGCCCAAACGTGCCAACGCCGCAGCATCGCGCTCGCTGGCCTCACGCACTTCCACCTGCGTTGTCGAGGCCGACTTCTGGTCCTGCCCAACATGGCCGTTGACTGAATGAAGCTCCATCGAAGGTACACCCATAGCTGCGAGCGGAGGGGCGCAGCAGTAGATACAGAAGAGGTCCTCGTCGCGGAAGGTGGAGGATGGGGAGAGCAAGGAACGAGGTCGAGGAAGGAGCACATCCCACCGTGCAGGAGGAGCTCCAAGGCTAGGATGGAACAAGCTTAGCTGTCCATAATTTCAGTAGCTTATAGCTGGGCCTGGCTAGCCCATGTGTGAAGTTGTACTACTGTTCGTCGTGGGACGCGAACAGTAGTAGTATATGCAAGATCAAGTTTTCCGTGGGGGCTTGATTGCTGCATGAGCCGGGGCCCCATTCCGGGGGTTTCTTGCGTGACTGCTATGGTCATTGGTCAATTGGTCTTGCCCATGCGTCGGATTGCTCAATCTCATTGTCGAGAACCTAGGGGGAGCCGTTCACCAAGTGGGCAGAAACGTGAAAATGATCTTCTCGTTCAAAGTCAATTGCGATACTAGTAGTCCGCCGGGGGCTCCGGAGGTGATGGGCCGGCGCCACCGGAATTCCGGGCCACCAGGCTGGATGGACATCTTGACCCGAGGGCGCCCGGTGTCAGTAGTCTATCGTCTTAGCGTGGGCGCACTAGCCATTTCCCATTATTGCGGCAGGATTGGGTCAAGTTGCTCCAGCAGCACCACATCCTATCGTGCTGCTGATTAGATGCATCCCATGTGGGACCCGGGCAGGACCCGGCCATTATTGAGTCATAACAATTGCGCTCAACGCCATTTGATCAACTCGGGTGGCTTGCGGTCGTGTGGAGGGACGAGTACGGTAGTCGATAGGTAGGCTGGGTGGCTTGGTTCCTCGAGCTGAACAATACTTGAGGTTAGGAGAATCCCCTGGCCGGACTCCCAATGCAGTTGGGCGCACGCTAAAAGACTTACACTAATACACTATGCTGGGCTATCACACCTCGTGGCTCGGCAGTCAAGCTACCCTTGTCGTGATAGGCACCTCAAGAACTTGTTCCCCTGTCCGCCCAACCCCTGGAAAGTCTCGTGCTCTATCTGGCCGACGGAATCTTTACATGTAATTATTTCCATGGCACCCTCTGTTGTCGACTGTTGTCGACATCCACCACCTCGGGGGTGAAGAACAGCGTGTCCGACGGTTCGACGGCCATGGGCAGCGTCATTACATCGACGAATATAACAGCAGCAGATGCGCCATTGTGGAATACACCCGCACACCATGGACCAGCCGTCAGTGTCGTGTCCTGGTTCTGCATGGTTGCCATCGTGCTCGCAATCGCCGCCCGGACAGTGATCAGGTACGCAACAATTCATACGCTGCGATGGGATGACTGGGTCATTCTTGTGGCCACGGTAGGACCCTCACCATCTGACGTGCAAGTACATCCTTACGAGCGTTGACTACAGGTGGCATCCATTGGGCAATGCGTCGCAGTGACCATTGCATCAACCGACGGTCTGGGTTCTCATGCAAATGCCCTTGATCCGAACAAGATTGAAAGTATCTATATGGTACGTTGCCGCAAGACCTGGAACGTGTTCTCAAATCATAATTCAGCACTGACGTGAACTCACTCTTCTAGTCCTTGTATGCCAGTCAATTCCTTTACGTCCTTACTTTCGGCCTCGTGAAAATATCTATGTGTATCCACGTGCACGGACTCTCCCCGATTCGATCCAGTCACCTGGCCAGCACAACTCTGTTAGGTGTCGTCGCCGCGTGGACAATTGGTTCAGTCTTCGTGATTGCGTTCCAGTGCAAGCTCCCGCATCCGTGGACTCTTTCTCAGGGTCCTGACAAATGCATCAATCTGCTGGCTTTCTGGACATCCTATGGTGTGATCAATATTCTTACAGACCTGGCATTGATCGCCTTGATTCTGCCGATACTCCTCAAGCTGCAAATAGCTTCGAGTCGAAAAGCTGTCTTTATCAGCTGTTACTCGACAAGACTCTTGTAAGTACAACCATGTTCGCTCGCCAGTAACGCCCCGGTCTCATCCCTTTGTATCCATCTGAACGCCACTACTAACTGGAAACGTCCTTGTCAGTGTCATCGCGGTACAGGTTATTCAACTATACTACCTCGATACCCTCCTTCCCTCCTCCAATCAAGGCACCGATCTGATATACGACCTCTGGAAACCCATCCTACTCGGCCAGGTCGTCCTCACCTGCTCCATCATAGCCTCCTGCTTCCCCTTCCTCAAATTCCTCATTGATGTCATGGAGACGGGCATGGTCCGCGCCGATGGCCTCAATAAGACCCAAATCAACCTGCGCACGGGAGCTAGCAAGGGCGGCGGCTCGACCAACGGCTACTTCAAAGCACGGGGCTCGCAATTCCACAAGGGTCCTGCGAACAGCAATACTGAGGCCCCTTCTACAGAGACGCCGGCGGACAGCGAGGAATTGGCGACGCATAAAGAGATTGGAAATGGTGAGGTGTTCCGGATGCAGAGCCTGCGTAGCGGGGCGAAAGAGAGCAATGGCGGGAAAGGTGGGATGGGAAAAGGGTACAAGGGTAATGCTGGCCAGTTCGAAACTACGGCATACAAGGGCAGTGACGTTGAAAGTCAAAGTAGCCAGACACACATCATGCGCAAGGTGGAGTGGTCGCTTACGGAGGAGCAAAATCCCGGACCGACGGCTATTTGAGCAAGGCGCTTTGGAGGAGTGTTCCTCGTAGGCTTGCAGGAGGTGAATTTGCACGATATCCTTGTTTAGGTGTGAGATGAGAGCAAAAGTTGGAAAAATAGAAGATGTCTATGGGATGTAAATGTTAAGTAGATTAGCTATAGAGATTTTATATAGATGTATAAGTTTACTGCCCATGACTATACTCTCGCTGGAATATCGTTGGGAATCGACATCGAATTCCTTGCCTCTGGCCCTTTCTTCGAACCATCCCTGACAGTGACCGTCTTGCGGCACTGGTCAAAACAACCGTAGATGGCAAAGTCCTGGCAAGTACGAAGTCCAGACAATATCATCATGACGGTCAGAGAAAGCACTCATCAGCAATGCCTTGTTGTAAGCCAATAATTTCCAATTATCCCAGGAAATTACAGAGATTGCTCAGATACCGTGAGTGAGAACGCTCTATTGCCCTTCTTGTGACCTGCTTGCAGAATCCAGTGATGTTGGAGATAATGGAAGAGCAAGTATCGCACCCGCCATCATTCGATCCGCCCTTCCTATTACCTTCCGAATGTAAAGAAGGTTGTATAGGGCTAGTCGAAGAGACAAATCTGCACCAAGCGACGGTATTCACAAGAAACGTCCCTCTCTCCTTTCTCTTCTCTAGTCATCATGTTTCCGGCTAAGGTAGATTTCACTTTCAACATGAATATATCGCTGCGTTTTAGAGACTTTCCGGCCGATCTATTGCGATCGCCACCACTTAAGGATGCAGCAATGAGCGTTAGTGAGCTCAGGAAACTACTCATTCTACACCAGGATACGATCAAATCTCTTGATACTTTCCGCGCTTGTGTCTTACAAGGGAGAACATAAGGTCTCTGTACGATTTACAAACATCCAAATCTCTGAATGTCCAGCCAGGCGCCCTCCTGGACGACTGAACGGGTCCAGTCTGAGGCCTCAACTGGACTGGTAGGAGCAAAACCAATAATTTAGCATTTGGTTCAAAGGTCAAACTAGATCGCTAGCGGTTGGATTGGTTCATTTGTTAGTTTGCTAAGATTTCAAGCCCCCCTGCCCCTTTTTAAAGTATACTGAATCTATATAGCTTTGAACGGGGGCTTGGCAAGATCTCATATCCGAGCCTTATCTCCTAACGAAGCAACCTTACGTAATTATATTTTCCTAACTATCTGTTGGACCAGTTGGTCAAAAACTTCAAACCGGATCGCTAGTAGTTGATTTGACCCCCAAACTGGACCAGATGAAAAAGAACCAACTAGTTGGTTTGCTTAAACCGCCAGCATTACACCAAACCGTTAGGCTCACTGGATAATATACCAAAGAGTATAGAGACATTGACCGTATACAGTTTCCGAGACCATGCGCCCACCACCTGCAAGGAGCTGGTAGCGCAACTTCTTGACATACTGAACGAATGCGACTGCATTCGATTCCGTTCGAGAATTGGGCTCTCTTTCGACTTTGTCTGAAGAACCGGCACTCAAACGTAAACGCAACTGAAAAGCAGTCAAATTGCGCATGGTTGACGGTGAGGCGCTGCCGAAAGGAGGGTTCAACCTTCCTGAAATCGATGGATACGCGGGAGACTATCCAGATTCAGACTATGATCCGAAGACTTTGCTGATTCGAGACCTGGACTGTGACTAGCCACCGAGTCAGAATCGGAAATCTTTTCAAGACTCGGAGCCAGAGTCTGAATCCAGTTCAGGGTAGCGTGATTCAGTGACAGCATTGAATCTGGAATATGAAAAAGATATGGTGATAAATTGCGTAGGTCAAAGTCCACCTACCCCAACTTTGAAGAATTTGAGAGGGTCGAATGAATTTGAAGACGTGATCATCGACAGGGACAGCCACGCGGCTGTTTAGACGTGAAGAAGAGAGACCGTCCTGGCCTTTGCTGGCTTGTGTTTACTGTCAATGCAGAGTGGTTTTTTCATTGTATGATTGTGTGCTGAATCAGCCATCAAAACTTAATAACTATGGACCTCCTGTTGCAAGCAAGGTCTCTTTGATGCTTTGCAAGTCTTCTTAATCACTACCTCGTGAAAGTATCTCGCAAAATAGTACTTCGCACGGCATAGTGCCCTTGCTTTCATTTCAAAGGATCCAACACAGGGTCTGGAGGCTCAAATAGGAATATTGGAGGTTGAAATCCTAGACCGATGGCAGCGAGAGCAGCTCGGAAGACACAGCCTCGTTGAAATTGATTCGACAAATAGATTGCCATTGCCTCATATGACCCAACAACTCATCGCATGTCGCATTCAGCACATTTGGTCCATACGTTTCACCACCACGCCGAGCCTCGATCTAGGTTCCTGGCGACATGCGACCCAGCCGGGATCGACCTCACACATGCAGGACAAGCATACAAATACTCCGACTGTCTCACTGGCACGCATTTGACATGGTCATCGAAACGCGTTTCCAATGAAGTTTCGGTTCTCTCCTGCAGGACGACCCTCACCTTCTTGAAGGGGTCCGAGAGCTCGTAATGTACCTCCTCTCAACCCTTCTTCTCGCCTCCTCCCTTGTCACTCTCATCCTCGCACTTCCAGGCGTAGCGCTGCTCCAACAACGTAAAGCTGAGCCTTCACGTATATACTCACTCCCCCTTCGCCCAAAGCAACCGGCGGCGGCAGCCCCACTCAAGGGGTCTGGGGCTTCGGCGTCACCTGCGAAACAGGCATAGAACCAGCCCACACCCTCGACGCCGAATCCATCACCCAAACCATCAATCAAGCGCTCACAAGCTACCAACTAGGCATCCAAGAAGGCGAAGCCGGCCTCCCAAACTACGTCGGCTGGCCCAAGAACTTCCACCTCACCGACCAACTCGGCAACGACGCCGACGGACACCCGTACAGCATCCTCGCAGCCCCAGGCTGCGATCTCCAACAAGACCTTCTCTACGCGCCGATCGCCTATCCCGGCGCCACTGCGCCGGCGAGTTTCATAAGCGCAACGATCAGGCCACCGCCGGGCGGGAACGCCACCACGGTCATTGTGCTGTTTCAAGCCCCGGACCCGAATGGACCAAGAGATGCGACGGGGTTGGGCTGGGTGACGAATTATTGCGCTGTTTTGACGAATTCGGATGCGGAGGCTGGGGAGCAGATATGGGTGGGGGGGCTGCTGAATCCGAGTCCCGGTGGCTTTCATCAGTGTAATGATGCGCAGCCGCCGCCGGGGGTGGTGCAGCCTCTACCGCCAGGTCAAAGATAGGGCGAAATATGGGGGAATGGGAGGTGGGAGGTAGGATGGTGATAGGTCGGAGCGGCGGAAGTGTTTGTAGAATTAGGGGTTCGATTGTACATGATAAGCTAATGGAGGTCTTAGATCATATGACTACTCTACATGCCAGGTTTGAAGATCGAGCGGGCAATGACCCCAACTATGTCTGTAGAGTCTGATAGAAACATATGCGCGGGCCAGACCGCTGATCCAGTGGAGACATGTAGGTATAGACCATTGCGTTGCGCAAACAGGAAGACCGCTTTCTTTTTCCAGCGGAATCATACCTTCAGATGAAAGGGCATCAACAAGAACATATCAATCTCGAAAAGTTCAGGTCCTCGGCTCGTGAGATGCCACTCTCCCCCGACCTTTCTCCTTCGTTCGCGTAGGTCTCATACAGCGCCATAGCCAGTGCCACCGATTCTCGTCTAACTCATGTCCACTCTTTTGATTCTCGATTCAGGGCATAAACTGATTCTTCAGAGCCTTGGATATAGCGACCGCAGATCTTCAGGTCCGATTAAAGCTGTTAATGCCATAAACCAAGTCCACAGAGATCACAGTACCTTCAAAAAGACAATTGCATCCTTCTGCCAGTACCCGTGTCCAGCGCCAGATACCATCGCCACCCCACCCCTCCTCACCCCCACAGAACACCCAAAGCAAGGAGAAAAATACGTCCCAGCCAAGTAAGTCCACGACTCTCACAGACACCGTTGAGCCTCGCACTTCCAACAAACACCATCCGACATCGGGTCACGCATCCATCCACCATCCAGCAACAGCCAATAATCAAACACCTACTGGAAAACACCAAGAAATTCATCACCGCACACCGCCTGCCCTGAGATTTGCCCTTTCCCTCCCCATCTCTTCCAAAAATGTCCCATATGCAAGTATCATGCACCATTTTTCTTCACGGAAGCACGTCAGACGCATTCCGCTGCAGCAGCTGGATCGGATCTGAAACACCCCCACCCATCCCCACCCATCCCCACCCACATGCAGGTCTCCGCGTGCGCTGGGCACAGGACGGGAATCTTCCTCGCTGAATTCTTATGCAATGCAGGCAGGGGATTAGGATTGGATAAAATTGGGTTGGGGCGGGCCCATGCATGCCGTGACCACCTTGCGTCTGTCTGCGCAGATTAGCGTGGATCTCAGACATATACCGATTTGGGATGGGGTGATTTGGGAGTTTTGCTGGATCTGAGTCGTGGAAAGAGGGATGGCGGTGGGATGGGGTGAGAGTTGTGGCCTGAGAGAGCTGTTTGTTGGGGAAATTGGCTGCTGAGTATGCAGCAGCCAGCAGCTTAGACAAAGCGGAAGCAGGGAAGAGAATGTGTGAGGATTTCAGTGGGCCGTGTGCAAACGTGTTTCTCAGATCTTATCTCCGCCTTCAAAGCCAGATGCTCTAGGGATTGGAAATTTTGTGTTTGCGGTAGAGCCTATCTGCGATAGTCTTTCGACGTCTGATGCTTGTCATACAGAATGATAAACCTGGTGCACGTGACCTTCTTGCTTCGCCAAAGTCAGACCACAAGCCTTTTGATTCCATTTCAACCCAATGCTTGGTCGATAGAATCCCAACCACCTGTCCATCCTTAGTTGGTGACAGTAAGCTGTGGATCTAAAGGAACTTGCACTTACACCTCTGATAACAGCGTGCTATTTCCCCTCTGAGACGCATTTGTCGCATTTGATCGTCATCTTGTATGGCTCTTTAGGGCGGGTAATGTTGAGGCAACCTTGGCGGGCTTTGGCACATGGGTTCTTGCTCACGGATGTGCAGCCGCATTTCCAGACCTTGGGAATTTCTGTACACATTGCTTTGAGCCTTTCTGAAGGAGAAGATCGGGATTGAAGTTTGTTGAGGGCTGCTTGAAAGGGGGCCGCGCTTGCGAAGCAACAAGAAGGATTTGGATTTTCCGATGCAGCTTTTTGCTATCTCTGGAGTTTTGTTACTCCTTTGTGGAAGTGGGAAGTGGTCTGAAGATATGAGGAAAGAATTCTGAGAAGCTCGAGGAGATGGTCATTATGTATTGACACTTCAGCCTGGACCGCATATTAGCAGAAAACAACTCTGCAAGACCTCAACCACAATCATAAGGATCCAAGCTGGTCTTTGATGTAAGGACCTGCAATGTAACAAAGAGAAACGCCACCGAAAGTAGTCTAAACGACCTCTGTCCGGTATCTAGGTGAGCCAAGTCGTCCAAGCTTCTGCTATCAATGCAGTAAAAGCATGCTCCCGAGGAGTCAAAGCGTATCTGAAGCGGTGAAGAGATTTTCGATCCATCAGGATGCGTCCGACGATAGGGACAACAATCAAGAGAAAAGCGGATTCGGCTCTGTGCAGTTTAGAACTGGCACTGGAATGAAAAACTCCACTTTACTCCTCTGTAAAGGTACAATTCAAACATCGGTGAGCCAAAGTCGGTCGATGAAGGCGCAAAGCATGATGGTGGGCTGCGTAGGCGGCTTCGCCTTGCGTAGACAGCCCCAATGAACGCGTAGCCTTGTCACCCACGAACAGGAGCGAAATGGGGTCATGATCATGACCATGACCATGACTATGAGGAATCAATCTCAAATTAAATCGCTTTTTGAAAAGACATATGCACAAGGCGCTATTCGACAAACAAGGGCGATGAGAGATCTTTTCTCGTTAGAAGCATGCTGTGCGTTTCGTAATGGAACAACGTTCGCGTGGATGGCAACAAAGTATTCGGCGACTTTACTATGTTGAGATTATAGTGCTTTTTGACTCTGCCCATGAGACAGAACCCCAAAGAGGAATGCGGAAGAAAGCTTCAGAAGATTGAGGTAATTCGGGGTTAGCGGATATAAGAAATTTGACATTGCCATACGACTTGGACAACCTGCCAACCAATTTCACACGTAAAGCCATTTGGACATTCTGACAGCCTCATGACAATGGCAGAATATCCACCTCTGCAGGGCGCATGCTCGTGTGGTCGCAATCACTACCTCATCCTTGTGCCTAAACATCCGAATCAAACATTCCAAATCTTACTTGACGACGCTTCGGAAAACAGTACGGGTATTCAATCGTGGTTGGTTTTGGAGCTTGCGCTCACTTCTCACAGGTCATGGTCTTTCCCTCCGCGCTCCTCTCTCCACAATCCAAAGTACGACCCGAGCATTCTACCCAGATGAAAATCACACAGATATTCGGCGCGTCTTCACCCCTGCCCATGCTCCTCATACAAAACGCCATTTCTGTGGCTTCTGTGGCACGCCTCTGAGTCATTGGTCCGAAGAGCCTCCTACCGAAGCTGAATACGTCAATGTCAACCTAGGAAGCCTTAAGACTGAGAGCTTGGAACGTTTGCAAGAGCATGGGCTACTAGACCCCGAGACGAACGAGGAGGAAGAACGGGCTGAAACATCTTCACGGGAGGTAACGAGGCAAGCGCAAACAAGAGAGCTGCGCGGCAGTCCATGGTTCGAGGAGATGATTGCAGGAAGTGAGCTTGGTAGAGTCAAGCGAAGGCGAGGGGGACAGACGAGTACCGACGGGACCACAAGCTATGAGTGGGAAGTTGTCGAGACCGATGCGGAAGAGGAAGATACTGGAAGTACAACGAGCAAAAGGAAACACAGAGATCTGGCTGGGGAAGATGAGGATACGGAGATGCGAAGTACGTAAGCTGTAGATGGTTTGATGGAGCACGTACATGAATAAACGTGACCATGAATTGGCATGGGCTATGAGATGAGCGAGAGGATAAGCAATGTAAGAATTTGAAAGCCCCTACAGAATTTTATTGCGTGTCGACTCTCGCCACCAAAAACCACCACTACTCGGTGGTGATGAGGTTAGCGTGTCAGGCCGCGTCTGAATACGAGGTCAACACAGAAGTCTCTCCAAGAGCAGGTATCCCTACTCAATATTTTTGCTCGCACCGGCGTCGTTATCTGGCTGGCGATTCAATAATCCTGGCTTGTTGCTGTCATCCGCTTCAACCGTATAGCCACCTTTCTTTGCAGTGCTGTCTGCTTTGACAATGGGCAAACTCAGTGACATCACGACAAAGGCCAGCAATCGTTCAAGTGGCGCGTCCAAAGGCTACCACGCCATCTCAAGCCCCAAGGCAAAGGAGAACGTCGGCGGATCGAAGAGTCCTCATTTCATGACTCCAACATATGCATCAAAACAGTCAGCAACGCCTACGTCGGACTATACGAAGCCTAAAAGTGCTGGCAATCACTTTCTGAGGCGCATCGGACTGCGACGAATGACTGGAACACCTCGAGCAAAGCAGGAACTCCAGTCAATTAGAAGCAACCGCGCGTCTTTCCCTAGCAAAGTGACCTTTTCCTTTCTCCATTCATTTGTATGGGATACGGCTAACACTTCCAGCTCGCCCATTCATCGTACACGACGCCCGATGAATCGCCACACTCATCCGATTCGCAGAGCTCTTCCCGTGACAAACCGCTCCCAACGCCACCAGTTGCACATCTCGATGCCATAGTTGCCGCCAAGTCTACCGTGACTCTAATTGACGTGAATAATAACCGTCAAGCTGACGAGCAGAAGTGGCCAGCATTGCAACCAAAACGTGTACCATCTGGCAGCTTGCAGGACGCCATGCGTGAATCTGGCCATGAACTGAGGAAGCAGGCGTCTACTATCGGAGATCGCTACCCAAAGCTTAGCGGTATCGACAATATTTCTAGTAAGACCGGAGGTCTCTATGTTCCAATTTCAAGGTACTCCCCACCGGACCAGCGTTCTCGGAAAGGGCCCTCATCCTTTCATCTGAAGCCGCCAATCAGTGACATTGCAACTGCCGCTACTGACCTGCACGACCCCTTCCAAGATCCTGTTGATGCGAATAAAAAGGTAAATGATTGCACAGGACATCCCTCTGCCGTCTCAACCGAAGCCATCGCAATCGAGAAGACAGCAAAAAATCACCTCGCGAATATTCCCCAGACTCGTACTTCTTCGGTTCGCACTCGACTATCTGCTGCAGATGAGCTAAATGACCTCGACATGTCGAATGAAGACCACATCGAACCCACAAAGCCGCTTCGCCACAACAGCTGGCGTCAGAGTAGGCACTCTCGTAGATCTTCAGCTGAACGAGCACTTCTCCCCGAAGGCACCAAGGAATCTTTCGATCGCCATGCTCCAGCTAAATCCGTCGGCGGAAAACGTCGTTCTATCCAGCCTCGTCGGCCTGGTAGCCGTGACAGTACCCATGATGGAGTCCCCTCCACCGTTCCAAATGCATCAACCAAATCTAGCCATATTCTAGGTGCCCATAACAAAAACGCGGCCCGGAAAAAAGGTCACCGCAGTTCAATTCCTTTGCCAGTCGCGCTTTCCCCATCGAAATCATCGAAAGACGAAAGTGTGAAATTGCCATCTCCTGCCGCTGACTTTGGCATATTCGAAGACAATGCCACGACGCCGCTAATGCAAGCCACCTCTACTCCAACCAGCCTGCAGTGGCCTGACGCCGCTGCTGTTGAGGCTAGCGCTATGACGACGCCAGTGCAGGCTGCTTCTACGCCGATTGATCATCCCCGGCCTAAGGCAGCTGTTCCTGACGTAGCCATGGCAAAGAGCCTTGAGTGCATTGATGAATCGCCTCGACACGCCTACACTATTCGACGATTATCTACGAAAGGCCCTGGCTATGGACCGAAGCTCTCCATCTCGCCCAGTGCCGACAGATACATCCTCGGGGAAAGCGATAAAGAGAATGACGCTTCGACGAACAAAGACACGAAGAGCTCCAAGTCATTAGAGAAAGCGGCAGAGCTAAGTGGGAAGATTTCTATTGCTACCCAGCGACGTCTAAGTCGACCTTCATCTAGCCTAGGCCCGAAGCCATGGAACGTGGCGCCTACCGATTATAAGAGACCGACTCGCAGTATGGACCTGAATAACTCAAGCCAACATCCTACGCAAGGCTCGTCAAAGAAAGCCAGCTTAATCACCAACGCCTCGTCCGTCAACGACCCCTTCTACGATGCGCCAGAGCAACCAGAGCAAAGCACTCCACGAACCAAAACTAGCGGCTCCATCGCTCAAGACGAGGGATGGATCTCGCCCCTCAAGAAACCCGATGACACCAGCGCCGCGACAACACCAACAATCAACCCTAACGGCGAATACGACCCCTTCAAATACGACGCAAGCACCAGCACTCGCACCACCAAGCCCCCTGCCCAACCTGCTCGCAACCCTCCAGCGACACCAACCAAAACCTCACTGTCTAAATATGCCTCATCCATCCCCACCGGCCGAGCAAACCCGCCCCTATCCACCTTACCCCCTCACTCCCCTAACTCCGCTACACCCCCCAAATCCTTCACCCACCGTCAAAACAACCTAGGCGCAGCACTCGGCAACGGCTCCTCCCAACTATCCCTCCCTTCCCCCCTTCGCCCCCTTCCCTCCCGAGCACCTCGCAGCCACTCGCCCCGCGCACGCTCTCGGCGCCGAAATCCGCGCCGCCAAGCACCATCCCCGCTTCGGGATCCAAGACGCGCTTTAGTCTGAAAAGCTACTTCGCGCGGCGGGCGCACGGGACGGGGCAGGGGAAATGTGGGGTCGACACGGCGGCGGACGCTGGGAGAGTGGAGTTGAGGCTTTTGGCGGAGGCAGGAAATGGGGAGGGGAAGGGGCAGGGGCAGGGGGAAGTCGAGCGCACGACGACCTTGGCGATGCAATTACTGGAAGAGGCGCGGAGGGAGAAGGATACTGGGAGGAAGGAGTGGTTGGTGAAGATGGGTGGGTTGTTGGTTGAGGTTGTTACACGCGCGAGGGACGCGGAGAAGGCGGTGCAGGAGGCGAGGATGGCGGTTCGCAAGGCGGAGGGCGCGTGGGAGGGGTGTTTGGGTGCTGTTGAGATAGTAAGGGGGGTTGTGGAGGGGGAAAGGGAGGGCCGTGGGGGAAGTGGGACGTGAGTTTATAGAAGAAGGGAGGGGGAGGGTGGAGGGGTGGAGGAGTGGAAGGGTGGAAGGGGGCATTTTGTGGTTTTGAGGTACAGGATACTTGGTAGAGGGAAGGAAGTGGGTAGGATGAAGGGGATGGGTTAGTGGGTGGAGGAAGTTACAGCCTGCCTCTCGTACTTTCAAGTGTTTATTTGGTTGGTGGTGGAGAAGGGGAATCGGTTGGATGTGGTTGTTGCAAAGACTGCTTCCTGTATAGCAGCTTGGTTTTCCCTGATTGTAATCTGATAACTGCCTTCTTCCTCCCGAATTCGGGATGTTTACCACCGATATGTCTCGTCTTTTGCTCTGATCTATCCCATACCCCGTCTCGTTTCTCCCACTGCAACCCAGTATCTACAACTCTTCCAGCCCTTGTGTACCTCTCCCCTCACTTCTTCACCACAGCCTTTGCCAAATCCGCCAGTGCCTCTTTCCGCTTGAACCTCGCATCTTCGATCACGCCTGCAACCACATCGTTAGCCTGCGTACCTTCTCCCACTAAATAACCGGACAGCATAACATACCAGCATCAGCGTCGCCACTAAAACTCCCCGTCCACACAACAAACGTGCTCCCCTCCTGTTCACCTGAGCTGACCTCCCAGCACCGCACCGTGCTCATCACACTCGTGTATGTCAAGGCAGGCTCGGAAGTGATGACAGAGTAGGTTATGAAGTGCTCCAGGGCGGAGTGTTCTTCTTGCTTGATCTCCTGCCTCGTTCCGTCCCTGAAGGTCCACTTTATGATGTCGGTTTCGGGGGAGGCGCCTGGGTGGGGGGGAGGGGGCGTTAGTGGGGTGGTTTTGAGAGGAGAGAGGCGGGGGAAGGTGTGGGGGGAGAGGGGTAGCGGGTGGAGTGCAGAGATGTGGGATTGGATGACAGCGGGGGGAAAGGGTAAGAGGTGGGCAGGCGGGGAATGAGGAAATAAGGGGGAGGGAACGTACCTTTTCACCTCCTCAGCAGACTTCAGCGACGTCCAGAACGAGGGGAAGGATTGGAGCTTTATGAGGTGCCAGACGTGCGAGAGGGGAGCGGGGATAACGGCGGATTCGCGGACGGAGGTTGAGGTGGGGATTGGAGTTGACATTTTTGCGTAGATAAGAGGGGCAGGATAGTTGTAGTTGATGAGGATGGAATGGTAGGTTGAAAGAGGAGGGGTTGTGGAGGATTGTAGAGGATTGTTTGTTATTATTTTGTGGATCTGTATGGTTGACGTCATGGTCTTGGCGTTACTCAAGGGGGCGAAGTTGTGTGATTGGTTTTGGGATTTTTGCCTTACCCTCGTCCTCAGTCGACATAAGCAAGTGCGCGGGTAGTCCAGGTTTCTCTGAAGTGGGCTATGTTGAGTTATGCATTAGTTGGGTATTGTCTCATTATGTGGCCCTTGATAGACTTTTGACCCGGCATTCATGACCTTCAAGCATTCGATGCCTGTGTTGGTGAGTTGGAAACCTTCCTCATCGAGCTTTGGGGGCAATACGAATGAAGAGGACAATTATTTCAGGTCGGATAGTCGATTTTTTGGCCATGTGTCCGGTGGTGCGTGAATCAACGCCTGAACACAATGGTAGGTACATTTTCATTGCTATGCAAGTTTTACATCTCTACCACAAGCTTCCATGGGCGCGTATACATACGGCAAATGCAAATAGAAGACACTGATTAGACTTGGATCTCAGTAAGTGGTGTGTTCTTCCGTCGTAGCAATCAAATTCAACCCCAGATTTTTCCTCCTCTAGGTTCTGCGCACTGAAAAACCTTCACCCGCACTTCAAGTTATGAGTTTTCAAATTTTATTGTATTTCTAATCGTTTGAACTGAATGACGTTCTTTGCGACTCTATCACTACGGTCATTAGGGGGTGTTCTTTGCAAGCCATGGATCGTGCATGAGGCCATGTACCTTTCAGCTGCTCAATTGCACACCTGAACAACGACAGGGTCACTTAAAATGCTACAGTCGCACTGGCACCTCAACAACTCATACTGAATGTCCATTGAATGTCTTTGAGTACGTAAAGTCGGCTAGGCTTCTGCCTAGGCCAAGGCTGTGCTCAGCTTACTCACCCGAGGAGAAGGTGGCACGAGCCCTACAAAATGCTTCTACCTACCAATTTGAGATTAAAGCCTTGACCGCCCGGAATACAGAATGCATGTCAAGATCATCATCGCGACCAAAGCGGTGGCGATTGGATGCGCAGCCTCATATTCATGGATTGGGAGCTTACTCAAGAAGCCACCCGCCCTCTCCGAATTGACTCACAGCAATGAGTATAAAAGTTCAGCTGCTGCCACATTGACATTCAGACAATCGAAGACAGTCACTGTAAAGTCTGATCAACATGACTCGTGGAATTCTTCCCTCCATCATCTCAGTGCTCACTCTTCTATGTGCTTTGGGCAGTCATGTAGTCACCGGCTTGCCATGGGAGTCCCCATCTCATACAAATACCAATTGCAGCATCAGCCGACATTCAGATATCGTAAGGCAATCTCGCCATTAGAGACCTCATAATTCTGACATAGAACCACAGTCTGATCTGAACGGAGCCACATACACCTCTCATGTCCAGTCTGCGCAACTGGCATCTGGCCATACATACCGCTACATCCATCACCCTCCTCAACCTCATCGCCACGGCAACGAAAAGCCAACAATCCTTTTCCTCCACGGGTTTCCATCGTCGTCTTATGATTGGCGATATCAATTTGAGCATTTCGCATCACGCGGATACGGCGTGCTTGCCCCTGATCTTCTTGGCTACGGGGGTACAGACAAGCCAGAAGACGCGAATGCGTATACGTTGAAGAAGCAGACTGATGAGGTTGTGGAACTGCTGAATTGTGCTGGTATTGGAAAGGGCGGGGTCGTCAGTGTGGGGCATGATTTGTACGTTTGCCTCTTCACAACGTTTCATGACTCGCATCCATGGCATGCAGCCACAAACAGCTCACAGATACTAGGGGCTCTATCCTTCTCTCTCGCGTCGTGACTTACTATCCCAACCTCTCCAGCAAGTATGTTTTTCTAGATATCGGATACTCACCACCACCTCTGCTTCTCACAGCGAAGGGTATCGATGCGCTAAATGCAGAGACGCTGGCTACAGAAGGATACGAGCCGAGTGGCTATTGGGCTTTCTTTAATCAAACAGGAGCTGGGAAGATTTTGAACGACCACGTAAGTCTCTTAGCTCTCTCGCTTCACATTTGCATATGAAGACGGGCTGATATGAGATATTGTGTAGCAAGATTCGTTCTGGTCTGTCATGTACACAAACGACGACCCGACTTACTGGAAGACTGTCTATGGACCGACGGGTGCTTTGAAGGCATTTGTTGAAGCAAATAAGAGGGCACCAACGGGAGGTTTTGTCTCCGTAAAGGTACACTCCCTTTGTCATACCAATGCATCATAGTCCACGCTGAGGGATTTTGGCAGGACAACGCAATCCACGATCGCATCTTCGCTGCTGATAAAGGAGGATATGAACCTACACTCAATCACTACCGGGCGCTGTACCGCGACCTGAACGCTGTTGATGAAAAAGGTGACTTTCCCCAGTACCCAAGAGATCCCATAAACTGATACCCCACGTAGTAATTCCAACATCAGCAGCCAACATCACCAAGCCCGTTCTCTTACTCACCGCCACCAATGACCCGATTGGCACTCCGAAGCGCGCTGAGCAGGGACTCCGTTCTTTCGCACCTGATTTAAAGGTGCAGGCGATCGATTCTGGACACTTCATGATGGTGGAGCAGGCAGATGAAGTCAATAAGGCTATCAGTGACTTCTTTGAGGGATAGAGCTACGCTGAAAACTGCTCGCAGAGGGTTGCTCATAGAGAGGTATCAGGGCGGCCTGGAATGTCAAGATAGTTATAAGGAGGGAGGTCTGAAGACAGCAAATTGACGAGCTAGACCTAGAACAAGACTTCTCTCTTAAACTACGCGCGCTGCTCCCATGCAGTCTCATGTTGGTGTCTCCATAATGCTCTACGCTCAAGATCTCAGGGTGTTGAGATCTTTTCTCTGTTTTCTTTGGGAGGATTGTGTTTGGGCTGGATACTGTCCCAATTTGGACCGCAGGGCGACTTTGAGAGATGAAGACTAGTCAAGTGACCTCCAAACCTTTCTCCGAGTGTTTGTGAAAGGTATATATTACTTTTTACGAAAACGATTGGTACGGTGAGATGGCCGAGTTGGTTATGGCGTCAGGTTAAGGTATACCTTAACATTACGTTTCCTGGTGGAGAAATCCGCGTGGGTTCGAATCCCACTCTCATCATACTTTTTTAGATTTCTTTTTAACAAATGTTAGAATTATTTTTAATTGTTTATGCACCAGATTTACGAAATGAAATATTTGTGGTGTAATAGGCACGACGATCTTATCTCCGCTGCTTATCTCCCGCGTTAGCGCTGTTCATCGTAATTGATCTCACCAGCCCGAATGCTCATCAATTGATCGCAAATTGAATATGTTCGCAAGATCAGCCTTTCGGGCTGCTCAGAACTTGAATCAGGTATGTGGAAACATGCAGCTACTCCTCTGACATGATCGTCGTAACCATATTACATCGCTGATCCTTTGACAGCCTGTTCGCCGCTACGCCTCCGAATCCTCAGCTAAGACCGCCTTCAAGAATTACAAACCGAATTCGAACTTCTATGCAGGCTCGACTGCCGGAGCCGTTGGACTAGCATATCTCTTATTCAGGGAGTACTTCCCATCAACGAAGACGGGTGCGGCTCCCGCAGCAATCACAGCTGACGCAGCCCCGAAAGCCTTCACGGGCGGCGATCAGGGCTTCATATCCCTAAAGCTTGATTCGGTTGAAAATTACAATCACAATACCAAGAAGTTTCGCTTCTCCCTGCCTGATGCCAATTACGTCAGCGGCCTCAATATCGCGTCTGCCTTGATCACCAAATACAAGGGTCCCCAGGATGAAAAGCCTGTAATTAGGCCGTACACGCCTACGAGCGATGAAGATGCAAGAGGATATATTGATTTCGTGATCAAGAAGTACGAAGGTGGCGCAATGAGCACCCATCTACACAACATGTCACCTGGGCAGAGGCTGGAGTTGAAGGGACCGATTCCCAAATACCCCTGGGAGCCAAACAAGCATCCGAGTATTGCCATGGTTGCGGGTGGAACTGGGATTACGCCGTGAGGCTTACACATTGCCGGAGACATGGTGCTAGATCGCTGACCACAGAACAGCATGTATCAAGTCGCGCGAGCCATCTTCTCAAACCCGGAAGACAAGACGAAAGTCACCCTAGTCTTCGCCAATGTGGTAAGTCGATTCACATTTCTCTAATTTGCTCCCTGCTAACGCAAGCGCTCCTTAGACCGAAGGAGACATCCTCCTGAAATCCGAATTACAAGAGCTCGAGAACACCTATCCTAACCGATTCAGAGCCTTCTACCTGCTCGATAAGCCACCAGACAGCTGGAAACAGGGAAGCGGCCACGTGACGCAGGAGCTCTTGAAGACGATCTTGCCGTTTGAGCCAAAGGACAAGGACGGAAAGATCTTCGTATGCGGACCTCCGGGCATGTACAAAGCTGTGAGTGGAATGAAGAAGAGTCCTCAGGATCAGGGTGAATTGTCCGGCATATTGAAGGAAATGGGATACACGGAAGATCAGGTCTACAAGTTCTAAATGTTGTTAGAATGCAGGACAGCTGTCTTTGAGCAATATGTGATCATGGTAGAGGAACGATCCAACGAGAGAGGATACACATGTAGATTTGAGGAATAGACCAGAGCTACCCCATCGCAGGACACTGACAGACATTGTCCCAATATTTTGAACCCAATTGACCCACACGACTGATCGCACTGCCATCTGCGGTCTTCCAATGGGCCGTTCGAGGCCCTTTACTCCACTTCTCCACTTCCTTCCCAATTGATTTCAAAGCCGACGGACATAATCGGAGATACGCAAATCAATGACATCGATAGAAATGCCTCACGTTCGCCCACTCTAGCATTCTCACCATTGAACCGCTAACATGCTAATTGAAACAACGCTGTCCCGCCGAGGGGCGGAAATTCTAGCCGGCAGTGCAGAGGCTGATCTGTTCAAAGAGATCCTAGGCAATCCATACCACCCTGACACCAATCCAGATGGCTTCGTCAATATGGGAGTTGCCGAGAATGTATCATTGTGCCTTCAGTACTTGTTTTCTTTCGACTGATACCCCCATTAGTATGTAATGCTGGAGGAGTGTGCCAAATTCTGCAATCAGAAGGTCCTCGAGGCCTTAAAACCCAGCGTTTCCCAGTATTGATCTTTGCAGTTCCAACTCAATGCCCATGATTTCAGCTACGGAGATGGTCCATGGGGAAGCCCAAGGCTTTTGAAAGCCATGACCAACCATATCAATCGCCATTTCAAGCCCCACAAACCAATTGAAACCGACAACCTCACCTTCGCCAACGGCGTCACCTCAATCTGCGAGATGCTCGGCTTCACCATGTTCGACCCCGGCGACGCCGTATCGCTCTCCCGCCCCATCTACCAAGCTTTCCAAATGGATTTCGGCACAAAGGCGAAGTAATCCTCCCCACTCTTCTGCACCCTTCCCCTATCTCCCCCTTTTAACTTCCCGTATCACAATTCAACTCAAACCCACTAGAGTAAAATGCGAATTCGTCTCCTTCGGCCGCACCGACCAATTCTCTGCCGCTGCAGTCCCCTTATACGAACAAGCAATTGAAGTTGCAGCCTCTCGCGGTACCCGCGTCCGTGCCCTGATTCTCTGCCATCCCCACAACCCGCTCGGTCGATGCTACACCCCCGACGCCCTGATCGGATTCATGAAGATGTGCAATCGTCTCCGCATCCATCTCATCGTGGACGAGATCTACGCACTAAGCGTCTATGATGTGCCCGACCCGCACGCCGTGCCTTTCAAGTCCATTCTGGAGTTTGATACTAATCAGTATATTGATGAGAGGTATTTGCATCATTTGTACGGCATGAGTAAGGATACGGCCGCAGGAGGGATGCGCTTGGGATGTTTGTATACCAGGAATCAGGAGCTGATGAAGGCTGTGCAGGGCGTGAGTCAGTTCCATTGGAGCGGGAGCGCGAGTGAGAAAATTGGCATTTGTATGCTGGAGGATGAGGGGTGGATGGATGCGTTCTTGGATTTGAGCAGGAAGAGGTTGCAGGAGAGAAATTTGGCGGCTAGAGAACTGTTGGGGAAGGAGGGCATTGGGTATTTGCCTGGTGCGAATGCGGGGTTCTTTCTGTGGATTGATCTGAGGAAGTGGTGTGGGAAGGTGGACCGGGAGGAATGGAGTGATCCATTTGCGGGCGAGGACGAGTTGACGAAGAAGTTGATTGCGAAGAAGGTATTTGTGACGAATGGGAAGTTTATGTCTGCGGAAGAGCCCGGGTGGTATAGATTGATTTTCTCGCAAGATAAGAGGACTGTGGAGGAGGGGATCAAGAGGTATGTTCAATTTCTGACTCTAGTCCATAGTCCCTACTCTATTTCTTTTCTCCGACGTCACACACGCGCTTTCATCGCAGAACTGGTTACTGACATACTCCAGAATCGTGGCAGTCCTCAAGGACACCCAGAGCACAGCATAGCACGCACATGACCACTCAACCCACTCGCCCCTTACCATTTAGAAAGACACCAGCCCTCAAGCTCCCCGTGTCTCACACATGTGGCAAACAAACAAACAGACACAAGACCCAAACCGCCACCATTTCAGTGACTACCACACCTTCACATCCTCGCTTCAATTCCCCTCCCCCGTTCCTTCCCCCCTCGCCGCCCAACCCAATTCCCGAGCATCGCCCCAACATTCACACTTACCCTTCACGCACCGAATCCCCAGCCCCCCTCGCGAGAGGCAACTAATTCATGCACGCGATGTCTCACAGCACGTTACCTCCTGGCATTCACGAACGTCGCTAGCGGGGGCGCTGTCTATTTAAATCATTCCCTCCTCTCGAGTCCTCTTTCTTTCTTCCTTCGTTCCTTACACTCCTCCCTCTTCCTCTGCTTCGATCTCTTCTGTATATATATACATATATACCTTTTAAGGGCTACGTTCGTGAGCGTCTCTTCTATGTGGAGATTTCTCTTAGCTTGCCAAGGATGAATACACCCTCTACGGAGAGAACTCGTGACGAGGGATTGTCCGGATGTTGAAACTTTCGATGATTCCCAGCATGGCCTGTGACCGTTGTTTCTACTTCGCATGAGTTATGTGAGTGCTACGATACGTCAATTCATCATCTATCAGCAGGTAAAAGGACTATATCTCCTGTTCAGGACGCTTCCAGGCTCTGGACACTGCTTGTTTCCACAAGCTTCCTATGTGGAGGGGGGCGGGGGCTTTGTTGGTGGAACCAAATATCTCCTTGGCGGAAGTGAGAGATACGGGGCTCTACTTAACGAACTCTTGTTCTGTTTGGGAATGGCATGTTTCGCCCCTTTCATGGGTTGGAGTGCAGTCTTTTATGTATAACTTTCCAGGAGAGCACCTACCAAAAATACTAATCTCTGTGTGGCGCCTGCGTCCTCTCCTCCATGGTTAGGAGTTATGATTGTAGGACTTCAAAACTCTACTGGATGGCAAGATGGGCCATGGTTTCTTGTCTGCGCAGAACTTCTGGAACTACATTGTGCTAATGGGGGCTTTCTTGCCGAAGTATGGGTTGGGACACATCATTCCCAACGCTGGCTTGGCTGTTGTTTGTTACTCCAATGGTCACGCCCGAATTGCGGGTTCCACAATACTGGAGCTTCTTATGGGTCATTGTGGAGTCATTCTCCATTGGGATCTCCACATGGCTCAAGACACGGCTTACTTTTGCTCTTCAGAGCCTGTTGCCATTCATACGTTCTGAAGCAACGGACTCTTCTTTACGATGCGAAAGTAGCTCTAGCTACGCGTCATCGTGGCTGGAATACAATTCTACAACCCTTCTATGAGCTTGCCGCCTCTTTTCTTCTCAGTCAAGAGTCCTTTTTCAAGGGGAAGGAGAAGAAGTGAAAGATGACCAGAGTCGCTGATTTCTCCTCGCCGACACAGGTTGACGGCCATACAAGTTGGTGTACAGTACCGTTACAATAACAGCCCGGTGGGGTACTGACTTTGGCGCCTAAAGAGAAGGTTGGCGCACAAAAAACAGATGTGTGCCTTGGTATGGCCGTTTCCGTGTTGAGTCTCGTCTATTACTCTCTTCACTCATACTTCTCATTCCAAAACTTCAGCAAAGGTGGACGGGTTGGCCACGTCGACTCGAGAATTTTCTCCTCTACAATTTCCAGGGCTTGCATTGTGGATTGTAAGGGCGTTTGCTTACGGACCCTGCCTGCCTGCCATTTTACTCTCTCGCCTTCGGTAGATGAAAGCAGCACAGAACTGACCAACACCCAGGACAACCTGACCATAAACCTATCGATCGGCCAAGAAGATGCTTCAGCCTGAAGCACCACCCACCACCAGTCCCCAGATCACCAAACATGTCATTTTACTCCGCCACAAAACCCCCCACCCCAAGCACCTACCTCGATCGACACAACCACTAGCCGTTCCCCTATCACCAACGCTAGACGCGAAGAGCTGGAGGAAATGTTACGACTTGTCATGGTATTCTTAAAGTCCACAAATACTATCTAGACCGAAGAATGTGGACGTCTCTTCATGCCCGTCACTATCCGCAGCTTCGCATCGATTTCAACAAATCATCAATGCTTGTAGAAGCACCTCAAAACGAAGACCGACGTCCTCTATGCGGTATGGCCGACATTCTGGCTCTACAACTTCGTCGTGGGGATCAAAAGATCTACGTGCGTCTGCTGTAACTATTCAGAGCTCGGACTTTACCGTGTACAAGTGAGCCAGATCACGAACTAAAACGGACGTACGCCAGGGGAATATCTGGGCACATCGACCACGATTGAACAACAGACTAAACACATGCAGAGATTGCTAAGAGAATTTGTTGACCGGCTGTCCACTTCTTGATCGACTGCCGCCTGTCTTAGTAATGGGACAAAGTGGTCTGAAGAAACCACTAGATGAATGCGAAGTCAGGGACCGTTGAGCCGCCGCCAGTAGTCAAACCCCCGGATCCAGTCAATCAACCCTCGGAGCTAGACTCTACTTATCAACGAGAGAACTATAGAAAAGTCGCTGCCATCAGCAATGAGGTTATGAATGAACAGGCAGAAAAGTCCAAACCAAGGAGAGTACTTTATGACTCGCGCCTCAACAGGGAATTATAATATAGCTCACAAGTATGAATTAGAGATCTTACTACAGACACGGCTTTTGGTGTCAATTGGGAGAAAATATGTGCTTTTATTTTCAAGGAGCATGGAGAAACATGTGCTTCTGTTTCCAAGGAGCATGGGGATCCCACGATCGAGAAAAACGACCCCTCCGCAAACGGTGACCAGTCAAGCGTTGCAATCAAAATCGCCTAGCCACACCTCCTCTTTCGAATGTCGCATGGATTGTCATGCGACCTATGGGAATTTGAGGAGGACAGGTTTTGCATTTTGTCCTCCGTTCCTGGACAGCAAACGTCTATCAAAATCTCACACCTCTCGATCGACATTCGCTGCCTGGATTTTCCCGTAGTCATCATCTCCCCACAGCCACCCAGCCAAGCGCTACCGGGATACTGTCTTCATACGTCGTTATCCTCGCATGTTCTTTTTGGGCGAAGTAATCACAGTGAGCTGGATTATAACCATGGACAATTCACTACTGAAGTCATGGATCTTGGCCGGCGACATGGGCCTAGGAAAGACTATACTTTAAAACATCCTGTCTGCCTTGTCAAATGTCGGTGATAGGTCTTGTCGATTCATGAGGGCAAAGTTGCTACAGATATCCACAACACTCATTCAACAGCACTTTTTAGTCAGATATGTTGTCGGGAGATACAACGATGCAATATTTCTACCCTTGTGTTGCGTGGACATTGATAAGAACAGCGATTATGCTGCCAGCACTGACTGCCGGTGTCATTTAAGACTTTGTTCTGTCAGGTTCGGCAAGTCAAGCCAGCCAAAGCAAATTTCGAAGACGTGATGACTGGGTCTCTGCGTGCAATACAAGACGGATCCGAACGAGACAACTAGATCGTTCCTGAGGACAGGAACAATGCGTCTTGAAGGCCATTGAAGCGCGGAAAACACCATGAGTGAAAGTCTCCCAAAAAGCAAGCTGTCTCACAAAGAAGGACGGAGGATCAGAGCCTGGGACGAGATTAAAGTTGAAGCTTGAGCAAGACGATAAGAGAGTTGAATACAATTTCTTTGTTCCCCTATGGCGTTATCGAACGACTTCAAACATCAATACCCTCCCTTTCAGTGGCTGTCGCTCGACCAAGCAAAGCAATTGAGATACTGCAAGTACCTGTCTCGCAAGAACTCGAAAAGAACGAACGCGAAAAAGGCATGCGTATCGTCGAAATGTCCCTTCAATCACGAAGTTTTATTCATTGACTTGTACCATCGATGTGCGTGTCTCGTACGCTTAGTCGGTATGCAAACGCAGTTTCCAGATGGCGAATTACTACCTTACGCTAGAGAAGGCGAGATATATCATAACATCTACGCCGTGTGCGACGAAGGCTCTTACACCATTCTCGGGAGCGCGGAAGGTCAGAATATGAGCTTCCATTACAGCTCTAGACGCATGTGCTGCGTGATGTGGTGCCTGAAGGCATGGCGACGTGGGAGAGGCTACAGCATGAGACCCCATTGCAAGGTTGCAAGAGGAGTTCGACGCCAGTCAAAGCGCATTATTGCTGGAGTCCCAAAGTATGGAGCTTGTCCACGTCGTTGATGATTTATACTTGTCGCTCCCAGCTGCTAGAGTCGGAGACATAGCTCATACTTCTCTCGGCTGCGTCGCGACAATGACGAAAACCCATGAAATTGATCTCAAAGAATTCTTACGACTCCTTGATCAGGTGATGTATTCATGACAGAAGGACAACTTTCCTGCTCAACTTTTGTATCCTCTCCAAGCCACGTCAGATATGTAGTCTCTTATCCCTGCCCCTGAAAACATTCAGTGCAGCAATCCTGATCAACTTGGTGGTCCATCGAGAAGACCAACGCCGGATTTGATATCGCGTGGCTATGAGACTTCTTATGATCCTCGCCAGTCACAATATTAGCTGTGGAGACGCTCGACTGGGTACTGGAGACTCTAGCAAGAAGCTTGACACGTGAAAGTGCTTTGCGATCATTTTCCCCTAGAAACAATTGCCAGCTTTCCTATCACTTGACTCATCTTTGCCTAGTTTTAACCCTAATGAGGAGAAAGACGCGGATATGTCAATGGAGGATCAGCTCAGGAGAGAGGGAACAGGCGACGAAATGGAACAAAGCTTCAAGCAGCACTGACACTCGACAAAATTGAGCGAACATTCGATGATATAAGTGCGAAATATAGCTCGTCCGTGCGAGTGGGAATATACTTTTACTAAAGTATATATGCTGAGGCAAACGACACGATCCTTATGGATAGAGATGGTTTCGAATCTCCTGTCTAAGGCCCATTCATTACCATCCTCAGTATTTCGATATCCCTGAAAGAGAGAAGATTGTCGCAGAATGACTCGTAAAGATCATCGAGGACGGCCAGAGGTTTACTTCAGGTCACCCGTCTCATGTGCAAAGCCTTCTATTCTTCCTACGGTGCAGCTGTTGAACATACCAATTCATGACAGACGAAAAATGGAACCAAGTTGACCTACTTGCCTTTGTATCAGCGAGGCTACACGAATGAACTCGAAACTATCGATTTAGAGAGATGAGCTTCTATCACAGCCTAAAGCATGCTTTTGGGCTCTGTCTGATAGGACGAATGCAAACAACATGTCCGGTGAAGTATCGACCGGGAAGTCATCGACGAGAGTGTCGGTGGACTCGCAAAATTGATCTAGGCCTCGAAAAAAAGGGAAAACGCCTTTCGTACTCGACTTTCAAACAGTCAGAGAGGTTCAGGTAGAGGAGATCTCGTAGCATGTCATATTTACGACCTTTCCACACCCGTGTGGCTCTCGGTACTGAGAAACATCCAGGGGGACGAACCGTTATCGACGGGTATTCACTGTGTGTTACTCTGAACCTTTTGCCATCCCAAGAGGTTTTCCTCTGCTTAATAATGCGCTGCGTGTACAGAGCATTACTACCGATGCTGTTGTTTGCTTGATAGAGCTCGTTCATGCACTAAATATAATAAAGAATTCAAGCATGATGATGTTGGTTGGTTGGACGCCTGTCAAGACCGATGCCGCGACCGATCTCGCTGCTACTTTGGCAGCTGTCGATCGTGAGCAAACCCCAGATACTTCGAGGTCGATCAGGACGCACAGGATAATTTGTGGTCTGTCTGTGTAAACCGACGTGATGTCTAACATAAAGCAAGAGAAAATGGAAAGGCATCATAGACCTTCATTTGAGTATGAGTCCTGCAGAGCTTGTACTTGGTAAAACAGTCCAATCGGAAGCGATGTGCTTAATCAGGGTCCTAGTGGAACTGATTTTTTTGGCCGTCTGTTTGAGCTTTTGAACAGTGACTGGCAGGTGCGTTGGAAACAAGAAACTCATTTGTGTTGGGCTTCTTGTAAAAGCCGAAGAAAAGACATGGCTGCCTTCCTCCGGCGGCGGTATTTTTGCTGCAGAGAGTGAAAATCACTATTGGGCTATGGAGTCTTCCAATTCAAGCCTCGTTATCGGTATCTCATCAAACACCATAAACAGTTCAATGGACAATTATTGTGGCTGTTATCAACGAGGAGATAGATTTCTTGTTCAGGTAATCAACGATATACCCAACCAATAACAGGAATTATAGGGATATATGGGCACCCGAGGGCGAAAAGACGGCCAAGTGCCTAGTCGAAAGGCGACGGGCAAGATTCGAAGAAATGTCATCACAGAACGATCAGCAAGCCAAATGTATCTTTCCGGAGAGATCCTATGAATTCTTCGAAAGCATTCTTAAGCCAGTAATCGAGGGCACAGCTGGAAATTGTGAGGCGTAAAGGCCTCAACCTGAAGACGCTCGCCGTCTCCGATCGAAAACAAGGAGATCATGCACAGGACCCATTCGTTCTCTTGCAAAGTCGCTGCGAGTTGTGCAGAGGTCTTGAACCAACGCCTTGGACTTTAAAATCGGAGTATCCTTCAACACAGGATCGATAAATTGCAAAAATACTCGAATATGCTTACTGGTGTTGTATTGCTCTTGGCGTAGAGCACATGAACCATCCGTTTTCTCATCGATTTTCCCTCTTGACCATCCGAAAGGAATGGCGATCGACCCCTGGCCACCGTGTTTGTGAGTTCCGAGCCAGAAAAGAGGGCGTCAGAAGAAAAATCGTACCGCAAATATTCAAACTTTTCTACTAGGGCGACTTGTGCCTAGAGCCTTTGGAGGGGTATGACAGAATCATGGTGTGGTCTATGATTTTCCCGGCTTGTACACGATAACGATCTATCTTAGACACCGGTCCCTTTGCTTCACGAGCTTTGCACCAGATCCCATCTTCGTCTTGATTTTGAGCAGGGCATCATCAAATAGATAGTCGTCACTTTGATAGGCATAAGTGACAACGTTTATGCTCCGGTGCCGGACGTGGTCATAGAAAGTCCTAATTTAATGCCACGAGTTTGGTTTCGTTCAGCTGGAGGATAGACAGTTACGCAAGGCGCCAGACCACATCGTTCGATCCGCCGCAGAAGTTTCCTCTACGTTTTCGCCAACGAAAGCCATCATCGACATGATACACAACGCGTTGATGATACACGAAGGCATCATTTACGGTCCTCTGGATGCGGGGGCAGCGAAATTGCAGATCATCGACAATGACGAGTGTTCCGGGCTGCCCGACACGAGTTCTGTTGGAGACACAGTATCATTATAAGATGTAGCTACTTTGCAGAAAATCCAGTCTAGGCAAGATTCGCAAATTTGGATCTAAGCGTGACATTGTCTGAGGAAAGCTATTGTGATATGTGGACTGGCTATTGTTCATGAAGAAGCTACATGAAATGATAGCCTTGGTTTAGACTTCAGGGAGGCAAATTTATTCTCACCGAGGTGGATGTCGACAGATACCTAGCACTATAATATCACAAGTCTCTATCTATCTTCGAGTTGACATGAGAATCGGAAAACAGAGACGGACCTCGATACTACATTAACGATTTCGGGTGTTATCGAAATTCCCACCTATTCAGGAGAGACGAGAATGAAGCTTTTGTGCACCTGACAATGGCCACGTATTTGTCTTGGCTCGCCTTTGCCAAGGTGGTTCTCTTTCCGCGGCCATCAGTGCTGTTCGGAAAATGGACTGACGAAGTATAGCAATATACTGCGGTGGATAAAGCACGAATGGGGCGGAAACAGAGCCGAAATTTGGTGAACAAATAGTAACGGAGTTTTAAGTTCTAGAGGAACATAGCTCAAGACCCCCAGATACCAGCAAAGCTTCAAGTGGGGGTTCAAACGGGAGAGAATACTCTACCTTGAAAATTCGGACAGTCCAAACCCTTTTGACGACAAGTGCACCCACCTCGAGCTCCGACAGGTTGTCAAAAATCTTGACTAATCTACGCCTTCAAATTGGTCTACTTCCTCGGAGCATTTCAACTATTTCGACTAGTAGCTGTATCACCCCTGACTTACGGATTAGCCTAGCTGGGAAGGCTTAAGCAAGTTCTTATTTAGAAAGCATAAGGAGTGGAATCGCCACTACTGGAAAGGTTAAGCTATAACATCAATAGCTGTTTTTCCCTGGCCCCTACTGCTCGATATTGTAGAGCTGGCACCACCCGCAAACGACTTTCCCTCAAGACACGACAAAATTTCACGAGACCACTAGTGGGCCGCGATCATCGCAAACTGGAACTTTTATATCATCAACCATAGAGGCTATCGTCCCCTTTCCGATCCCATTCTTGCCCACCAATCATCAGAAAGGCGTCATTATGGCCGTCCGATTTGATGGAGGACCACAAGCAGTAATCTATTCCGTGATCAAGCTGGATTCGATTGCTTCGTTTTAGTGGGCTCCAGAGCCGCGAGACGTCTATGATCATAAAGGCTGTCCCTGTGGAAACCAGTGACGTGTTGGACAAGAGTTGTTAAAAATTAGGCCGCGATTCAGATGCAAACAAACGGATTGCTTTACGATCACTGGGCACTAGCTGTCTACAAGTTTCACGGAGAGCTCGTTCATCACAGACCTCTCACGAAAGCCCAAGGCCCTACAGCTTTTTGAGCACGACAGGATCTTAAAATCTCATCAGCGACGATCAAGTCGACAATCTAGAAACGTACAGTGAGAAGTATGGCATTCATTTCCAGCGATGAGCTATCAAATGACTCATTGGAAAATTTAAGACTCAAAGAGAAAAAGAAGAAGGGAGTAATAATATACGAGGAGAGTTTGATTGTGGTCAAACTTTTTCTTTGATACTCAGAAGACTGCGGATTCATAAAATACCACCAAAGAGGTCCTAGCGAAATTGGGTGGCAGAAGAAATCCCCTTTTACCCCCCTTCCGGGACGCGTTAGTAGATGACTCGATTGATATCATAGACGGCATGGCAGAGCTAATCGCCATGGCATGTCATCCGTACCTCGAAGAAGGCATGTGCCACTGGTCTGGAAGTACCACCATGCTTCCTCGATCGCATGATAATTCGATCCATTGGGACGTCAAAACATTCGCAAAGCAAGGCTTGAGATAAAAACGGATTTGAGGGACCTTAGAGTCTACGAGCTCATATCTTATATATTCAAAGCCTTTCGCGACAAGAATTTGTTGCAATGGACACGCATCTTCTGGCGGCATATCTCTGTCCTCCACAGTGGTAGATAACCACGATGTGTGGTTGTACCGCTGGATCAACCCGTGGGAAACATCAAAGTTGCTTTTGAACGATGCACGCAAGTCCTTGTGTACCATCTTGCATTCAAACGATCGAAGCACTACTAAGAAACGAGTGCAACAAGTATCTACAAGAGTGCATACTGGACACAAGCGAAAGGAATTGTCTGGACTTCAAGACGAGACTTTGCCGAATCCTTTTGTCGATATCTTCTGGTGTCAATGGAGGTCTTGCCCGGATAATCGCGTCTTGTAGTCAGGTATGCAGCCCGCGACGCAAGTCACTCGAGGGAGAGCAAGAAACGCTACGCTGGTGCAGGGTTTGCCTGTCCGTGCTTCGGGCGAGGTTATGCTTCGATTAGAGTCATGACGCCTGAACAATTGTACCTATCTCTGCCATACATTTCACTGACGCTCATGCCTTTCCCCTCCGCTTTTTGGAAAGCATACTCTTTATTGCATGTTAAGAAGACTGTTTGCTTTGGCAGACCAGAACAAGTCCTGAACGATGAGGCCCCGGATACTACGGCGAGAGCGACAAGTCCACCAAGGTCGTTCTTCTCAAAGCCGAATATTGTGCCCGCGAACTGGGATGTTAGAACGCAGATCTGTATGATCTCATGGGCTGCAAATTGTACAACTTTGCAGATGTAGTAAATGGAAACCTGGCTATTTCTCGAGTCTAATTCTACTATCAGATCTTGCAATGCTGAGCTGACCGCGCTACGGAAGAAAAGAACAAGGAATATAGAAGCATGGAAAGATCCGGTAGAAGATCGGTAAGAGTAGATCGAGTCTCGCGGGCGGGAAGTAACTCTTCTCGATGATCCAGCATAGCCGAAGATAAAGACAGCTCGGATGAAGCAGGCTGTTGTCCACGACTTCGCGGATGACGCGGGCCTGGCCTTTTCCCCGTCTTATACATGATTGCGCCCTTAGTTCTGGCGATGGCAACCCACTTCACGATTACCCTCGGAGCTCTCATTTACTTTTTTTTTTTGAAAAATCAAATCGCAACATTGATAAACAAGATGAAGAAAAGGTGGAAAGGACGTCAAACTTTCAACATCACCACCACAAGATCGAAATGGCAACATTGACGGAAAGAAACACAATCCCTCTGCTCATCCGCCTAAAAAACACTCAAGAGGAGTGCGTAGTTGACTCGAAGCGTGGGAATATGCCTCTGAAAGTATTGGAGATGGCTCTCAATCTCTCCAATACACGGCAGACTCCGTGCGCCTTTTGCATGTTGGCCGATTTCCTGTCGTGACGAGGTAAAATAGCCTTCCGCTATCGGAGAGACGTCGCCAATCTGTCATGCTGAGTTCTTGCAAAGAATACAAGGATCCACTCTGTGTGAACTACTTTCTGGCTGGTCAGCATTATGCCTTGCCTTTGGCTGCCTTTATGGGCAGATGTGGTCAAAGAAGCATAAGGGGCCACTCATATGCATTCTGATAACTCGCACTCGCTACCTAAGCGATAGCCTTCTCATCCTGCAAATCCGTGCATACATTCGGGCCTAAGGTACTGGCCGCTCGTGCCAATCTGGCCGCGAAGAAAAGCCTACCTGGATGACAGCGGATTCACGTGCACAACCAAGATTGAACCCAGGAGACTGTGGCTTAGATGAAACAATGGCCCAAAGACTAAACAGCCTCGATGCCGCTTCCTCCGCTTAAGGCTGGAGAGGTAACACACTCATTCGAGTCCTTCCGCCCTCGAGCTCACTATCATTATTCAGACATACTCTTCATTGACAGCTTCCTACTAGGGCAGATAGGTGCAAGACTGGGAAAGCATATTGAGAAATCAAAGGAGAAGATAGCGGATGAGCAAGAGGTTCGCCGCTCCTCCCACCAGGGAAGGTCTGGGAGTTGGAGGATAGGCTAGTACGGAATTTCTCAACTAACAGGCTGATGACTCGAAAACCCTTTACCAATAAGTGCGGCTTTTGTATGTTCTGTGACCTGACTTTGCATACAAGATATTTAAGTCAAAGGATACGCAAAGCAACATTGAAATACTTGAATTGAAGCTATGTTGCTTGTGTGATGAGAGGGTGATTCACACGTCGCATTACCCTTTTGAAGTCCTCGGCCGGAGTGGAGACCGAAAGAGCACGAGAGAATTACAGAATATACGCTAGTATCGGGAAATTACCCTCTTGGCCTTCCAAAGGCTTCCCTTCTCATGGTCTTTGCTGGGACAACGAAGCCAGAAACTGGAGCCGGTGGACATGCTGGAGACTCTTTATCGACGATCCATGCCTATGTGGCTTCTTTGTAAAAGCTGCTACACAGGCGACTATCTCTTCGTTAGAAGAGCCTGACAATACGGCTAAAAAGAATTATGGCGATGCTTTAGGCCTACCTTTGCCTCGTTGCTCATTTTATTTCACTGTTACACGCGCAGGTTGTTGGAATCAAAGGCGGCTTTCCAATGTGATGGTCACGATACGCATTCAAACTGAATGGTCATTGGATGGAGGCGCCATAAGAATCAACAGTTGGGCCTTACAAGAGTTGGAGTTTCAACCACGGATCAGCAAAGAAAGCCCGAGCAGAACTTGGAAACAATGCGAAGATAGAAGCCTTTTGAAGAAAGGAAGAGGACACTTTTTGCATATCATGCACATGAGTATTGCCCGTACCTCATGCTGAATAAAGAAATACATCCGCAATATATTCAGAAGAAAAGAACAGCGACAACAAAGTCTACAATCAGCAGATCTAAGACAGAAGAATGCAAGAACTTCACTAGAGACACTGAGTTACGCACAGATCACTTTCTATGTGTCTTGCCATGGAATGAGGACACCGTTCCGAATTCCTACAGATGCAGCGGCCTCATGGTCTAGCGATTCAGAATGAAGCCCGTATGTTTCGCGGACGCCGCTATGATCCCCGAGCTTATATCGACGATATCGTGGTTTTATCTAGTTCCTTGGATGAACGCGAGAAGCATCTGCAGAGCCTTTTCCAAGAGCTCTCGGAAGTCAACAACTCGCTCTCGCGGAAGAAGTCATTTTTGGGTATCTGTCCCTGCAGCTCCTCAGGCAACGCGTCGAGGCTCTCGGTTTTGCTTCTGATACAGACAAATTTACATCTATAGCTCGGATTGATCTTCCCAGAATTTTTTATCTATTTGAATCGCCATATCACGATTCTTTCAATAGAATCATTCGCTTCTCTTTGACGTATTGACCGAGACTTAATTGTCTCCTGTCTCCAGCACCCCCAATGCATCATCAGAATGCGCTGAGTAAGGACGAAGACTTACGTTCGATCCATCCCAGGACACGAGAGAGTCACTCTATGACAAAACACTTAATCACAGCTTTCGACGGCGTTGTCGTTGAATGTGGCAGAGTTCTGAGCTTCGCAACAAATCTGAACAGCTTCAGGTTTGACTTTCGCGTCCACCGGGCATGTTCGTGTTGCTCTATGACGCGAAATCTTTCAAGAGTATTGCAAAATGTGGCATTGTTAAAGACGCCAAATTCATTGGGATTGGCGCACATGGATAGCACAGTACAACCATGGGGACAAATCGCGATCGCTATTGGGCGGTTGTCAACACCTCTTCCTCAAACTGATAGCATCATCACAGTTTTCAGCCATCCCATCCAAACCATCATGACTGACCGCAGCTTTAACCTGACGCGAAGGACGCGTACGGTTCGAGGACTACGTTCGTGTCTTCGATGCCGATATTGGGCCGTTAAACGATCTACAAGCCGTGGCCGACTACATGGCCGGTTATACACCATCAACACAAGAACACTATCGTGTTGGCGATGTAAACAGTTGGACTTGCCGTGCACTTCGTATATCAAAGGGCGTATACGACGCTATGTGCCACTGGAGCCTGGCGAGAGTCGACCCTCGTGGCTCTGGGAAATGAACGCCGCAGAGCACTCCGACCTCATCGACATTGCGCGGGTCTGGCAGTCGAATCTGTCAGCAGTTGTTGATCGCCGACATCTTCTGGAGTACTACTTCCAGAACAATGTTGACCACGCCTACTACAAGACATTTGAACTAAGTTGCCAGATGCATTTATAAACTTGATATCTCAAGAACAATCGTCTTTCAATGCCAAAGACCTTTTATATAAAGGTTGAAAGCATGAAATGGCCTTTGTTCCGTTACAGAATAAGATATAGTGGAGCGGACACCAGACACACTCAATACACCATTTTCCACTCTGTTTGCTATCGATATATCATCTCCAAAATATCAGCAATGATTGTTGTGTGTGGTTTTGCGGTGTCCCAGGTGCGATGATCAACGAGACATGATCTCTTTAGGATGATCACTGTGAAGTTACTCACCTAACGTGGTACACTAGACAGATCTCTGGAGTGTTATAAAAGAGAGAATCGGACAATGCCCTCTTGAGCTGGAGGCCAAAGGATTTGAAATCACTAATCGGCTATCACCTTCTCCACGATAACTGATTTTGCTGGTGTGCCTTCTTCTGAATGGGAGAGGCTCCCTCCTACTGATTCGAGATCTACTACGACGAGGGTACCGTTAAGGCTGCACCGATTCCCTGTTTCCTTGGGAAAGCAAGACTACAGTATTAAGCGGTGGTGATTGCCGGCTACGACAGCTTCAGCGATGGCTTCGACTCTCTCGCACCTTTCATTTGGGAACCAGCCTATCTGGCTCTCTTCAAAGCCGAAGTGGCGATCAATAGACTTGGGTGCTCTCACGTAACGAGTTTTGCTAGAACCTCAGTATTGTCACAGGATAGATTCTGGATACCTGGGTCGACCAACGAGCACAAGCTGCTTTATCCTGGTCGGACGATCATAGGTACGAAGCACAGGCGCTGTGGACAAATACGCGAAGGACAAGTATTGGATAGACAACGACGGAGGAGAACGTTTGCGCTTACAGAGCTAGAGATATGGGCGCAACAAAGGAAAATACCTGGTATTATTATGACGGACAAAGGTAGACTTGGAGTAGACGGAGTGACAAGGGTGACGAAGATGAAATCCGGGCTCAAGCTTACACAAAGTTGGCGAATAACCAAAATGCATCGAGTCTCTAGACGCCTATCCAGCACAATAAGCAGATCTTCATGCTGAGGGGATTTCGATCCAGGTACCTGATCTGACTGCCGCCGGATGAATATTGGAAACCGGAAGATGTTTACTCTAGCCCCAACTTTAGCCAAGGGCGAAGTCACCAAGACAGTACTAGATGTGCTCTTCAAGAGTCTATGCCAGCAAGGGTCCTCGACGGAACTTTACTGGCTTTGAACTTGATCACATACCAATATGGCAAATCTTTAGTGCCGAGCGTTTCGCAGCGCTGGTAAGCGGCACCAATCCTCATCAAACAGCTACGATGCAACGTGGCTGTCATGACTCCTCCACTCTGGCACCGTGACCACCTGCTGCTAGGAGAACCTTTGACTCAATGGGGGCCGGAAAGCCAAGTCCAAGGTATACTCTTTTACTGATATGATACTGTCAAGAGCAATAAAAAGATGGATGCATCGTCGTCTACAGATTTTCGAGACTTATTCTGCCGGTAAGTGTTCTTCTGAATTTCAGCATGTCATCATCATCAATCGAACACTTTTCGTCGAAGCTTGTAGCAACACCAACGTGATTCCGACAGATCCAACATCTTCGTATCCACTAAACAGTAAAGTCGAGACTCGTACAAAACCGCAGCACCTGAGGCAAGAGATATAAATTAACATCAAGCGGGTTTGTAGCGTCAATTCCAGAGTGGATTGAACAGGGAAGTGGAAATGAGCACTTGGGTCCTAGTTTCCTTGAAGATGAGAGCTGCGGGATTCTTCTCTACATCGATGACCTATGTTGGAGGACGACTACTGAGGACAGCAGTCATTCTCATAAGGGGGAGACCTGAAGGAAGGAGCTCCTGACCCAAGGAGTTTGGCGGCAAAATCTTTTGGTTCTCCTTTGTTGATTTTTCTGTAACTACAGTCATTACCATAGACACAATCCTCTTCTCCCTCCTTTCTTCATCCCTCCTACAAACGAAAGCCTGCCTCACCCTACTACACCTTTACATCCTCCTCGTATCTCCCTTCATCTTCTCCATCGAGATCCTCCTTTCCTCTTCCCTCCTCGCCTTTTTATTCTCCATCATGTGCAGCATCTCGCTTGCCTGTATCTCCATTGCTTGCATATCCCTTGTCTGCGTCTTCCATGCCTGCATCTCCCATGCGCGCATCTCCCTCAACTGCTTCTCCAACGCCTCTTCATCCACATTATCCAGTTTACAAGAGGCCGTCTCTCTCACAAGCTCGACATCGATCCGCGAAAAGTCAAAGACTGGAGATCTCTTTGCCTTGGGTGGAGGAAGCGGGTTTCTGTGCTCGTTGATTTTTGCTACTAGGGCGTCGACTCGTTTGGTCATCATGAGCTCGAATTTTTGTCGTGCGAGATCGAGGTCTTCGTCAGTTACTTGTTTGCAGACGGGGGTGTTGATGAGAAGGCGGCGGACTTCATCGTCGGAGTTTGTTGGGGGAAGAGGAGGAGGGGGAGGGCAGGGGCTGCTGGATGAGGAGGTGCGTTCGTCGTGTTGTGGTACAGGGGAACTGGATGATGCGTGAGGTGATGAGGACATGGTTGATCGTTGATAGTATGGAAAAATGAGTATATCTCAGAGTGCGTTTCTGAGGTGTAGTAGATGTAATGGAAAAAGAATCTGAGAAAGAGGCCATGTTTTCAAGGGCTGACTCGTTCATTTTAAAAACTGGGCGCAAGGTATGTGAAAGCAAAAAACAGAAGCCATTGCAAATCTTTCCGGCAATAGAATATATCATTTGACATCTGGCGCAGGCAGACAGAAAGCCACGAAATTCTCTTGAAGTATTGACTTTAAGAAACGCCACAAACACAAACGCAGTGCCATCAAGGTTTAGAAAATCAAAACACTATGCCCTAATGACTAAACCTACTGTCTGATCATGCAGATTCTTCTGTACATACATAATGGAGGAGACAACCGCTGCTTCGCCAGGAAAGTCATTGCATCAATACGCACAATCTTCCAAAACATACCGATCATTGACTCATGCGAAGGTATTGAAAAGGAAAGTATTTTTAGAGAACCCAGATCATCTGCTCATCATCTCAGTCCGCTATAGGGTAATAGAATTCAGTGTATGGTAGTCACGCAACAGAACTTGCGAATTTGAAAATTACAAGTATCCAATTACCAGACCATGTGATGCCAAAGACGCTGGTCTCTTGGACCCATCAAACCGATCGCAAAGAGAAATTTGTCGGAGGAGAAGTCATTGGATCAGCATGGTCGCGCGTGCACTGTGTGTGGCTTATAATATTCTCATCGACTATTAACGAAGAATGGCAGTATGACAATTGACGTTACCTGGTGATCAGGCGCGAGCAGCAAGACAGGAAACCTTCACATTGAATTGAGAAAGGAGGAGATTGAGGCGTAAAATCTTACGATGCTCGTTGATGTCAGGCGTTTGAGACTGGGTAAGTAGCATGAGCAGCGGGTCGATGGTTTGGTGGGAATTGACGTCTTCTCTTTCCTTGCATTCTGCCGCTGTGTTGTTCACCAGTCCTGCGGAAACGAGGGTGGCACCAGGTGGAGAGGAGATTGAGTCCTGGGATGAATCTGAAGTGGATGGCTTCGATTCGGAGGTCTGGATTTGGGAAACTTTTTTGGACACTGATGATGATGATCTGTATGAAGGGCGATGTTCGCCTTGATAGACATTTGAGCAGCTTGAGTGGCCGTCCGGACCAGGTATGCAAGGCCAGGGAGATCTTTAAGGCGCCATCGCTGTGTTAATCAATTGTATATTTTGGGAAAGGCGGGATGATTTGTTATGCGCAGCTATGCCGGGCAGCAGCACCGCCTTCTACCATTGCGAGAAGTTACTGTATCTCCCTTAGGGTGATTGGAATATTTCCTGTCTTCTGTGGAACTGATCAGCGTTTTCCCGTCCTCCCTGCTCGGTGCCAAGCTCGCATTTCGGATTATATAATATCCGATCTTGGCGCTCTGTTTCCCGCAAAAACTCCTGGTCCCTCGGGTGTCTCTGAATCTTCCACCTTGTCCATCGAACAATCTATGATCATCATCTATTCGATTGCGTAGACAGACGTTAAGTGCCCTTCGATATGATGCTTACGCAATGTTCGAACGAAACACCGCGAGCCCGCACAGACCGCTTGCTGTCTGTGCTTGGCGGGAGCGAGGAAATCATCGGGCACAAGGCTACAGAGCAGTCTTGATACCATACGATGATTAAGCCAAGCATATAGCTCTAGAAGCTAGCCCGTTCAGAGCTCACTAGGAAGAGCTAACATCAGCCATAAAGCACCCAATTCACTCTTTGGGCGCAAAGGGTCTACCCCTAGGCGATACCTAGCCTGACGGAGTATAGCGGTTCACAAGTTGATCACCTAGCAGACGGCCCAGCCCCAAATCGAACATATGCAGCTAAAATTGCAGGCTGTGTCATTCGTCAGCCTTGTGATTGATGTTTTAGCTCGGGGACTTCTGTGCATGATCCCACGCCGGCAACATGCAGCTATCTTCAGCTGGGAACTCTTAGATCGACCTTCAAGGCGATCGAGGCCTTGAAGCGGTCTAGATCAAGATAGCGGGGTGAAATATTGCTCAATTGAGCTCGAGAGGCTGGAAGGTTGATGTGACAGCTGCCTGACTTATACTTGACGTGCCCATGCACTCGATGTCAAAACTCTCATCTCATCTCCAGCTTGCTAGGCTCGCGCACCAGTCTTCAACTTTGAGCAAATATCTGAACCTCCCACAAAATGGCCAGCGCAGAGAAGAAAGGGATGATGGATGCAGAAGCCACGGTCAAGAACTATACCCCAGACCCAGATAGCCCTTTACAGCGTGATGCTGCTGATGCAGCAACTTTCCGAGATTCCCTTCCTCGCGGACGATTCGGACCCTTTATCGCAAGCTTCATCTTGTTGGCGATCGCGCTTTTCTTGGCTGTTGTTGTCTTTGTCCCTGTCAATCTTAAGAAGCCAGGCTCGCTGTCAGTCGCTGGTCACGCATTATACGTTACTGGAACGACCATACTGGCCAGTATGGTTGCGTTGTATTGTACTCGCCAAGTGCGTCTTCTCTGGGTTCGCCGAATTCTTTATCGGTCCTATGATGGGACCCGCTGGCCCTCACATCATGATGTGGCAGAAGTCCGGACATTGCTTGGCCTAGGCACCTGGCGAGAATCTTTTCGGTTTTGGTCTACAGCTGGTGCGCTTCTTCTCGTTGGTCTACTTACAACATCGATTGTGTCTGGGGTCTCTCCGTTTGCTAGTGGGCTGATACAGGCGGGCGACGGTGTCCTTTACACCAAAGCTTTCACTCCATGTTTTTTTCGAAGCAATGACGCTTCAAACCACTGGTATATGTGGACGCTCGCCAACGGCACGGTCATCAACTACAACACTACCTTGAGGAATATCGACGACATCAGTTGTCCGGTCGAAGAAGTAACCGATCTGCTATCCGCTTCGAGCGGTATATTAAAAGATTATGCGTACGTCGCTGGAGGCGTACCTGTCTCACGGAACGCCACAGGAACGCCATTCTCCTGGAACTCAGGAAATACTGGGTTCTCCGATGCTCTTGGTATCTATGGAACCAATCATGACAAGGGCGATAACTCTCAACCTGATTATGGAGCGTTAGACTCGTTTCAAATAGCCACTGCGTGCTCACCAGTCGTCTACAACAATCCAGTACAATGTCGCAAGGCAGGTGCTCTTGCTGTGAATCAAGATCAAATCGAGGTAACAGCCGATGGCTACACATTTCAATCAACATTGTCAGACAGAATTGATCCTACAAAGCAAGGTGCTACAGCCATAGGAGTCGCTACAAACGATACACAAGTTGGTAAAGCGACAATTATTATGGGCGCTGTGAACTCTCATGCGATCCGACTCTCCGAAGTCATGTGTGATACCGGAACAGACTTTCTTGACTCGGGTATTGAGAGCTATACAGTCGCTTGCACAGTCGATATAGCCCCTTCAATAAGCTCGCGCATTGTCTACTACGGTCGCGCCCAGCAACAGACCGTAGTAGACTATTTTGGATACTCGTTCTTAGTTGAAAGTGATGACGAGCACTGTATACTTACAGGTGACGGCGACCCGATATCCAAGGCTGATTTAATCACGGAAGCCACACTCGCCCATGGTGCAGCTGGGGCTTTTCATCTTCTTCAAGAAAACCTGTACGACGATGGCTGGTGGAACAAGTTGCACCTACTTGCTGATCGGCGCCTCACCTCCGTAACTCACCAGCTTGACAGCCCTGTTTACGACAACTCCGTCAACGCCCTCGAAGATGCACTCGGACTAGCAAGTGCTGCTTCACTGAGCTTATTTTGGGCAAATGACCCTCATCCTCATAGCCCGGATAGCGATGTCGTGGGGTGGGATTCCGGCATTGCAAACTTTCAAGGCACGCGAATAGGTCCGGGTCGACACTGGGCCATACTCTATGTACTACCTCAACTTTTCACTATCGCCCTGCTCGGATACCTCTGGTGGAAGACACGTCATATCTCGAAGTTGAGGCGCTGATCGTTCATTGCAAGTTTTGGACACCCAATGTTATTAATGATGAGTTTATAATCTAATGCCAGCACCTTTCAAGCGTTATGGTACACTACAGACGTTATAATCTATAATGAGCCTAAACCCACAAACAAAATAATGAAATCGATCAGAGTCTCCTCCCTACGTCATCTCCATGGGGAGTCTGGATCTAGGTCCAGTGGAAATAGTTGTGTCGGAACTTGTACTAAATGAAATACTTTCCATCTTCACCTCCTGGCGCCCCGTGGGTCACTTCTAGCCCTGTGAGGCCTGATAGCTCTTTGCTCCGTAGCGTCTTCCGATTGATGAATATCTCTTGGTTCACTATAAGCTCTTGGCTTCTGATGATCATTTGCTTGACCAAGGTGCCCCGGTTCACTTGTTTCCATTGGTCCACCGTTGTCTTGCAATTGGCTGACGTCCGTTGATTGACCAGCGTCTGGTGGCTCACTAGCAGCTCTAGGATCTCTGTCGAGTCTTCCTCCAGTAGCCTCTCTTGGTTCGCTCGTAGCTCTTGGGACCTCATCATCTGTTGACTGGGCGAGACCGCTTGGCCGACTGGTATCTCTTGATTGACTCGTATTTCCTGATAAGCTAGCATCGCTTGGCAGGCGAGCGATATTCGGGTGAACCCATAATCCAACCAGGAGCCTCACGAGAATATCAGCAACATTCTCTTGCACTGCAGCTGGTATATATTGAGGTGGAATGTGGTCTATTCTAAGCTGCACTCTCATCAGTACTACCGATCATCGCTCCATGCGTCATCATTACCTCTTTGAAATACACGTCCATTTTTCTTACGTCCAGTGCAGCTTCAGCAGCCATGTATTCTTGTAATTGCTCCATCACGGGCTAATATTGGTCAGCCATGAAACGTTGCCCATGATTTTACTTTCTCCACCAGCCCCTTCTACTCCTTACATGCCTCATACGGCGGTATAATTGAGGAACAACTCACCATGTAAGTAGGCAAAGCCATAGTCTCAGGGGCACACGAGAGCATCGACAGCATGAAAATCCGATACGGTCTCACCCGGTACGGCCGAAGAATAGACGGGAGAGTCTCATTTAGATCAAGATAAACTTCAGTGACGAAAGCGAGGAGTTTGCTATGAAGGTCAAGCTTCGCTTGTGCAGCTCTCGCATACGCAGCTGCAAGCCGTTCGCGTGGGGTGCGTGTATCCATGACGATTGTAGTAGCAGCTATCGCGTACGCAGCTGCAATCCGTTGGAGTAGGGTGCGTGAAGCCATGGCTGTTGTAGTAGAAATGTTTTAAGGTATGAGATGTGATTTGCAACGAATGATCTGCTGTATAGATGATGATAGATGAAAATCGTGCGATGATCTGTGATTCGATACTGAAGAGAACGACGTGGCAAAGAAATATTGTTGTTGCCCGAAGAGTGAATGACACAGTGGCAATCGCTCCTTCCAAACCTGATTTTCAGATACCAATTAACCACAGATCTTTGTCAACAAACACGGACATCTACAATAAATCAATACGGCTTGTACTTCCACCAGCAGAGTGCGACAACATGTCTTCGCTGTTCCGAGCACTCACAGAGCGACGGTCCAAGGAGACCCTGCCACAGGACGATTCGGCTGGTTCACCCTCCTCCTCCTCCTCTTCATCGCCATCGCCATCTCCAACGCCCAGCAGTCCGACCTCTCACCGTGAGCCCCCCTTCTCCCTCTTCCCCTCCCTTCCCTCGCCCTTCCTCACTATCTACCAACCTCCTTCCCTACCATCCCCTCCCTCCCTCCCTCCATTCCTTCACTCTTTCACACATACAAACCCGCTAATCCCCCCTCCTTGCCCTACTAGCATCCCCCCCGCCCCAACCCCCCAGCTTCACCACCCTCTCACGCGAGAATCCTTCCGCATCACGCCCCTAGCCCGAGAACGCGCCGCCTCGACCCCGGGCATCACGGGCGCGCTCAAACGGCTCATCATCGAGATCTTCGACGGGCAGATGCAGGCGCAGTGGAAACTCGAAGCCGCGCTCGCCTCGAGAGATATCTGGAAGATGAAAGAGGCGCTGGAGGCGTTGAAGGGGTTTCAGGATGCGTTGAAGGAGGTGCCTAATACTACGGTATGTACTAGCCAGGGAAGTGAGGGGTAAGGGAGGGGTATGGGAGGGGTGAGGGGCTGACATTGTTGTTGGGGTGCGATAGGCAGTTGCGAATGATATTTTCGAGTACTGGGATAGTAAGATGGACGCACTGATTGAGGCATGGCCGGAGGATGTTTATAGGGAGAAAAGCCCTTTTCAGGTGCTGAGGGAACGCCAGATTGAGGAGGAGATGGAGCGGGATCAGGCCAGGGCGGGTCAGAGTGCTGTTGAGGCTTGTGGGGAGGTTTTGGAGCAGTAAGTCGTCGTGTGTGTGTGTGTGGAGTGCGGGGTGTGTTGACTTTTGGCTAAGGGACATAGGACTCTGAGGGCTGTAGTGAAATTGCCGGGGGAGCGGGTTTGCAAGTGAGGTTGGGAGGGTTGGGAGAGTTGGGAGATGAGATGGGTTTGAGCGGGATGGAAAAGGGGTGGTGGGGGATTGTGGATTTGTGATCAGAGGGTAGTAGAGAGGGTGTCAAAGGGATATTGGTATTGGTATTGGTTACTGCTAGATGTATCTTACTCTCAATGGGCTCAGTATCATGGGAGATATTCTCCGCCTCTGCGTACTGTTCCAGCTGCCCCTGAATGTCCGAATGGCGCTAATTACAAAGCAACTAGCGTGCCAAGCACTGTGGCTGCCAGCGGCCTCGGCCTCCGCCATTAAAGTCCGTCCGACCAATTGTTGAATCTCTCGACCACCTACTGATGACGAATTGAAAGAGAAAGCCACACCTTGCAGATATGGAGAGCTAGGTGGGAAGCACTATCGCCGACGACATGGACACCGAATGATTGCGAAGCTTGGTAATGATGCCTAGTCCACCAATGGCACATACCACTATCGTCATATAAAGTTGCATTGAGGGATACAAAATCCAGATCCGGGATACCAGCATCATCTTTCTCTCCTAATTAAACCAGACCAGACCCTCCAGATCACCCAAATAAGCTCGTCCAACAAACAAGCACCATGACGACCTCCACCTCCACCTCCACCTCAATCCCCTCCACAATGCGCGCCTACCAATTCACCACCACCTCCCCAACCCTCGAGCGCAACCTCACCCTCAACCCCCGCGCCCCCCTCCCTCCCACCGCCACCTCCCTCGCCCCCTCCACCGTCCTCGTCAAAGTCCTCGCCGCCTCCCTCAACGCTTTCGACTTCAAACTCCCCGAACTCCGCTACCTCGGCCGTCTCGCTGTCGGCAGGCCCAGTGTGCCTTGTATGGATTTCGCGGGGCGTGTCGTAGCTTTGGGAAAAGAAACAGGTCTGGAAGTGGGGGATTTAGTCTATGGGAGATTGGATGGGCCGACGAAGTTCGGGACCCTGGCGGAATACACGGTCGTGCCGAGAGCTGGGTGCGCGAAGCTGCCGGAGGGCGTGAGTGTGGTTGATGGTGCGGCGGCTGGGAGTGTGAGTTTGACTGCTTATCAGGCTATTGTGCCGAAATTGGGGGTATTGGTGGCGGGGTGGGGAAGAAGATTTTCATAAATGGCGGGAGTGGTGGGACGGGGACTTTTGGGATTCAGATTGCCAAAGCGATGGGGTGTGAGGTTGTCACGAGCTGTTCGACGGGGAATGTGGGGTTGTGTGAGAGTTTGGGTGCGGATGTGGTCGTTGATTATAAGACGCAGGATGTGTTGGCCGAGGTGAAGAGGATTAGTGGGTTTGATTTGGTGGTGGATTTTGTGGGGACGCCGGGGGGTTGTATTGGGAGGGACCGGCGTTTATGAAGGAGGGGGCGCCGTTTGTGCAGGTGGGAAATGAGGGGATTACAGTGGGGTTTGTGGCGGGGATGCTGTTTAAGACTGTTTGGCCCGGTTGGCTGGGTGGAGGGAAGAGGCCATGGGAATTTTTGGGGTTGGTGAGTAAGAGCGAAGATTACGAGGTTATTGGGCGGTGGGTACAGGAGGGGAAGGTCAAGGTCGTTGTGGATGAAATTTTTGAGTTTGAGGAGAAGGGGCCTGTGAAGGCATTTGAGAAGTTGAGGACGGGGAGGGCGAGGGGGAAGATTGTTGTGAAAGTTGCAGACCAGTGATTGAAAATGCACGTTTCTCGTTAGATCCTCGGGCTACTTTCATAATTGTGGGTGTTGCATCACCTCGCCCTCCGCTTTCTCCTGCGTTTGGATTTTACCTTGTCCACACGTTGAGTGAAACGTTGGTTCTCTGTTTCTTCCAACAAGGGTAATTTGGATTGCTTGATGGCCCACAACCGAAAGCTCATTGACTGTTTACGGATGCGGGGAGTTGATCCGACGAATTGAATTGGTGGGCTTCTTGATCGAGAGGGAAAGAATTGAGCCTTAGCGCTATGATTTTTGTCTGGGCTTGGGCTTTTAGATGTCAGGCTCTCTGGAGAGATCAGTCCGGACTTGTTCTGATAAGTCGGTCTCATGTCGTCGGGTGCGACGGTCTCTTCACCTTCAGCGCCAGCTGCAATAGATATGACTTCCGTGGTATCACGTTGTCGGGATGCTGGAGTTGTTGGGCTGAGCTGCTTGTCTTTCCGCCTCGCTGAAGCGTTTAGCGTTGATGGATTTCGTGGGTGCTTCGATGTCGGCGACGACCTCTCTTTGGAACCGCTTTGACGATCAGTCGTCGCCTTTTTGACTGCGCTCTCTGATTCCATTGTCTCTGTAGACGATCTTGGCTCTCCTTCCTTCGGAGTCAATCTCTGTTTCTTCCCTTGACTACCTGTTGTCGCGTCTACAAATGGCTTGTCATTGCTTTGAGGTCGTTTGCCCCTCGTTCGACTCTCCAGCACTTCGGCCTCAAATTGCTTCCTGACTTTCTCCTCGTACTGATGTCGCTCAGATTCATTCTGATATTGCCAGTTCCTCCACTTCCTATGGCACGGTGGGCAAATCCACTCTCCAATCGGCGCTGTTTCGATATCGACGCAGGAATAATGATACCATTGAGTGTCGCATCCTTTTTGATCGCAGCAAATCATGTCATCAAATACCTCACCATCGCAGATACATGAGATCTCGTCGTCCGCCGCTTCTTGTGATACACAGCGCGGCATGTTTAGGTCGGTTGACCGGATTATGACTGAGATTGAATGAGGCTGGTATACTTCACTTCATTGAGTTTGGGTGTGAAACATGAGCAAACGTGTTTTTTGGAGAGTGAAGTGATCAAGCGAAAATTGTTCTAGGCAGATTAAGGTAAACGAGGCGTTATGCGTCGGCCTTTTGCTATCGGTGAGAGGACAAAGAAATGGTTTAGTCATCGCATACGGCTGCTGTGTTTTCATGTGCATTCTGCGCACAGCTCTATCATTTCCACTGCATGCAAATATCCAGGAAGTCCATGAGACAGCGGCACCCTTGCAAATCACGTGTTGTTTTGACCGCGTTCGGCTGTGGAATGCAATGAATGATTTCGGCACAATTCTTGCGCTTGAAAATACATCGCTGCAGCAGAATCGCTGTGAGTAGAGAACATCAATGCCTGCTTCACATAGAACAACGCATCGCTTATCCCCGTATGCCATCCTCCATCCTCCGCACGGGAGGCTGCACACCGCCCGCACAACTCTTATGTGTTGTCCGGAATGGAAAACTCCATTCCCGAAAACATGTTCAATCCAGATCTGATCAGACCATTAGTGACATGACTTCTCAGCTGCTAAGACTTAGCATCCATTTTCACATGGTGCCAACGGTATCAAAAGGCCTTGCCCTTGAAGGCAACTGGTACCTACCTTTCTACCTGCCTGAGAGGCAAGAAAAATGTCTTGGCAATAAGGGGTCAAAGCTAGTCTCAATATAGTTAGCATACTTCGTCCGATCTTTTCGCCCAGAAAAGACGAAATGATCTCCACCATTTTTGCCATTTGAGGACGCGCAGATAGCCATCAATGCATTGAACCAGAATGTATGGTATCAATACTAATTACTGGGACACTAGCCTAACTTAATGTGGCTCCATGATGATCCCTGTGGCCGGCAGATTCGCTTCGCTGCAGTATGTACACAAGAAGCTGAACATGGCTTGAAGGAGTTGAGGGATTCCACTATATTGGTACTTGGCCAGAAGGAGTTTTATGTTTTCGATCTTGACAACAGGCCAGATTTGCACTAATGAGGTGGCATACTCAGGCGTCGATCGAACGGGCAAGGATATCATGAGTCTTGCTTAATACCCTTTGAGCTGACTACGAATGAATTAATGCCTATACATGACTGAAGCTGAGTACCAAGTGTTCTGACGGCGCAGTCACCAATCGGCCCTCAAACAGCGGAAGAAAGTGCGTTGGCAGGATCGTAAGGTTCGAAAACGGTCAAAAAGCATGGGATACGTACCTATGACCCTTTACGCCCGCCTTAATTCTACTGAAGGGAAACAACGGCTCTATTGGTGGTGTGGTCGATTCAAATCTTTCTACTCTGCGCTGCTATTCCATGCTTCGAATGTTCCTATCTTGCTTCGTGTTAACAAAAACGGTCCTGGTGTTGCAGTGTAATTCTTTGTGCGTCAAACACTGTTTTCTTCACGATCTGAGACGTCAAAAGGATGGAGTTCATCACAATGTTTGGTTGTCATGAGTCGAGCGACGGTGTGTTGATCTCAGGCTGTTCCTGCATCACAATGAGACAAGGCAAATCCGTCACTTCATCAGGCGGGGCTGTGCCTTCAATGGTTATCCTGCCGTTCTGTACCGCGCGTCCACCTTCAGCGCCAAGCGCTCAGTAAGTTGTTTCGTTTCAATACAATGGGTTACCCTTTCATAAGAAGTAATACGCTGCCGCTGACGTCGCGTCTCGGAGAATTTACACGTGGGTGTGGACGGGACGGGTTACTCCGCTGCAGGATCTAAGGCCACGACAGCTGATGGAAAGTGGCCCTCTCATGCCCTTATAGTCGCGGAATCTGTCGTTTCACTACAATCCTTGCGGGTAATGATGGATCTCGGGACTAACCTGCAGCTTTCAGCTGAATGTGACTTGCTAGGTTGATGAATTCACTATCTTTGATCTGTACCAACGTGGATAAAAACTCCAAGGCCATCCCAGTATCTTATAGTGTCTTAGTTTCTTTCAAGGTCTCTTCTACAGCTTGTACGCGCGTCGGACAGACCCTACACAGGTTGCCACCCCAATATTTGATCATCACACCATCAAAATCTCGGGATGCATGAATTGAAGCAGGAAAATTGCTCAAAAGAATCCTTCAAGGCTGCAAAGATGCTTCACTATGCGACAAGCGAGCAGTCGGTTGTGGTCTATTGCACACACAAGATGGTCGTAGACCCACTTGACCTCGACCTTATTCTGCCAGAGATTGAGATTCTATTAGTTATTTGATTCGAATCCCTGGTCTCTTCAACCGCCAATCTATTCTTGTAAAACTTTCTACCCCCATGACCTCATTTCAAAATTCATTGTACTCGTCTGTTCTGAATATAAAGCTCCTGCTTGAGCCTATCTCTTTCCCATGCCATCCTCTTTGTAAAACGTTTCATTCTCTAGAAAATCCTGCAAAACCACCTGCACAACATTCCTCACCCCATTACGCTGCTTAGATCCTCATAATGCCTTTCTCACTCAAAAAGCTTCTTCCTCTTCTCCTTGCCATACCGTCTACCTTCGCAGTCGGTGGAGGTTCCAACACAGCAATCACAACTCGCTACTGGGACTGCTGCAAGCCCTCCTGCGCCTGGCCTGGCAAGGGGCAGACCCACGGGCTAGTCGGTACCTGCGACATCCACGGCAAACCCCTTACCGACCCCAACGCCGGATCAGCCTGCGATAAACAGAAACCCGGGCCCGCCTTCTCCTGCTCCTCGCAAACCCCGTGGGCAGTGAGCGACAAGCTAGCTTACGGCTTCGCTGCGGTCAATGGCGCGAAGCCAAACTGCTGCTCATGCTACAAGTTGAAATTCACGACCGAGTTAGTAGGGAAGGAAATGATTGTTCAGGTCACAAACACGGGTGATGACGTGGGAGACGCGCAATTTGATCTTGCTGTATGAATCCTCCTCTCACTACTCGATAATTATACAGCTCTCAGCTGACATGATATAGATGCCCGGAGGCGGCTTCGGCGCCTTCGACGCCTGCACGAAACAATACGGCGCCACGCCCGCCATCTGGGGCGACACCTACGGCGGCATGCACAGCAACATGTGCCCGAAGATCCCGGCCGCCGTTCAGCCGGGCTGCGAGTTCCGCTGGGATTGGATGGAGGGGAAGAGTAACCCTAAGTAAGCAAACCCCTTCCCCCTTCCCCCTTCCCCTACTCCTTTTCCCCCCAAGCCTCTTCATAACACAAAATCAATGCTGACATCCCTCATCAGCGTGTCCTACGAAGAAGTCGCCTGCCCCGCCGAACTCGTCAAGAAATCTGGTTGCGGTATCGCTGTAAGCACCACCCCTAGCTCCTCGACTCCCTCCAACCCCAACTCGTCCACACCCTCGACCGTACCCTACCCAATTGGCAACAGCACCGTGCCCGATAGCCCCACAGGTACGGGCACGGGTACGGGGACTGGTACGGTGCCGTCGGCTTCGAGCTCGGGCGGCGTGGGTGGTGTGGGGGGTGCGGGTGGTGCGGCGAACGAGACCGCTGACGGGAGCTATAGGCTAAGTCCAGAGCGTTCCGCGCATAGGGGTCGGGAGCATCGGGGTGGTGAGAGAGTGCCGGTGAGGAGGATGAGGGCTTTTGAGCATTAGGTGAAAGGGCTTTTTGATCTAGGAGACGGGGATAAGGGGAGGTCGGTTGGAGGAAGGGGTGGGGGACGATGGGGGGATGGTGAGGGGAGGATAGAAGGTTTTGGCAGTGTCACTCGTTTGAAAAGATTGTATACTATTGGTACGACGCCTTGCATTCTTTGGGAGGTTTTAAGGCATTTACATCTGCATTGCATGTGCATAGAGAGGGTTGTAATTAGATGTTTGAAGCACCTCGCTGGCCTGAGATCGTCTTGTGTTATGATCATGCTGGTATTTGGACGTTGAATTCGGCGTTGATGATTCCATCTTTGGTCCGTAGACTGTCCACGTCCATTTCCTTCTCCTTCTGCTGTCCATATGTGCTCGAAAGGCTTAAAAGACTGCGTAAGGCTGAGTATATAGTGGGAAAAGCTGGTGCTAACTAGATCGAGCGAGATCCGTGCTAAGAAGGTACAGCCGAGATATCTGCCTTGCGACGTCGCGCGACCTTTTGTATTGATTTTTGTTCTGAATATAGCCAATCATCGTCTTGTCAGCTCACTTATATATATATCGTCGCCTGTATTTGTTTCATCACTCTCAAAGCAGTGACTCTTTTCGTTTCCAGCGCTGGAGAGTTCAGGGGTCTCAATGCCGAGTCTTGTACTTTTTGAACAATTTTTCGCCGTCCACATCATTGTCCTTACCGAGAAGTCGATATGTCTGGGTCCGTCAGTCCACAGGTGGACGTTGGTGCTCTCAGTATTCGCGGCTTATCCACTTTTGGCCCTCTGTTGGCCGCTCTTTCTGCAGACAACGTTGCACCAACCGCGGCGATCCAGTTGGAGCAGCTTGGTGCAATGTTCCTCATTAGCGGCAAGCATGCCGCTGAAATACCTGATCATTTGCAGCGATGTTCTTCTATTCCTATCGGCCGCTTAGCCTTGTCTGTTGGATGGCGTAAAGGAGATACCGCGTCCGCGATGGCATCCTCCGCAGGTGGCCAAGCAGTAGCTTTGCTCTCTTTGTGCTTATTCAACCTTTACAAGGATTCTCACGCTGGAGAGATTCTCTTTGGGCTAAGTCAAAGGGTACTACCCGCCGCCCTTAGCATCTCTAGTGTTGCTCAGCTGGTAGACGTTGGCAAGCTCCTTCGCGCTAAATTAGACATATTGGGATTCGGCAATGAATTAGCATGGCAGGTCGTGAGACTTCACAACGCCTATGAACAGCAAGGCTTGGGTGTTCCAGACAACCTTTTGGATCTTATGAGTGTAGAATCGATGATTGATTTGTTGGAAAATATGTCTATAGCTCTTCGTGATGACACAAAACTTGTGCGAATTACCGGCACTTATGGTCTTGGCCAAGTTCTTGGACTTACGCTGACCATGTTCCCTCAAGATACATTAGTAACCGTTAATGGAATAGTGATTTTTGAGGGCTCGGGGAAGGCCATTGTGTTAGAGTTCGGCACAGGCACCAAAAATGCTGGTACCTCTCAATGTGTACTTGAGTCACGATCAAATGGAGTTACCCCTCTTCAATCTATCCAATTTGGAACAGGCCCCGAGCTTGACTTCCCGGCATTTACATATACCTGGATAAATTGGGTGAAAGACCACCTGCAGCTAACCTTTTTGAAATTGGGTGTGACCTGTTCTACAAGCCTTCTCGCAGCATGTGCCGAGATCTCGATTGCCATTGCGGCATCTCCAGAGCTGACTGATAGATCTCCGGTTAACAGAACTATATTACCTACTGGCCCAATTTTGGACCCTATAGACTATTGTAATCTCCAAAAGATGTTTGACTGCTGCCATACAGTCCTCGGAGTGACGCCATCTGGATCACAGCGTGATCTACAAGTTACATATTCGGCTCTCATCAGCGAAGCAAGAGTAGCGTTAGCGTCCGTTGTCTGCTCTTGTAGGACAGCATTCACTTTTTCCTACGGATGGGACTTCCATTGGCAAAGGGGAAGTAATAAGTCATGCAGAAAACATCAACTCTGGAATGCGATCGGGTTCAGTCTGGATTATACTTTCTTTTCCTTTTTCATACAAACCAATCCTGGGACCATTGTTCGCACCCCTAATGTGTTTGACCAAGTAATTGTCACTGCAATCAACAAACAATTAGGATTTCGCAATGAAAGACCATCCTTTGATTGTGAACGGCTCTGTGAAAGAATGTTCAACTTATTTTCTTCGAATTTCGCATTTGGTCTGGCATCAAGCTCTGGTTCGAGCACCATCTTTCTCTCAGCTCTCCGAGATGTTCAGCTACATAGAGGGCATTCTATAAGTTTCGAATTAAGAGAAGGATAGTTGATGTTCAATGGTCGGTACTACTGTCATTTAAGGAGTTCAGGATCACCGGAGCGGTCTAGGAGTAATACCAATCTTCTGGCACCTACATCAGAAATACTTCCCACGAGCTCAGGTGAACACTCTAGTCTATAAATTACGATTCGCGAATGTTGCAATTACCTAGAATCGAGAACTACCGCCAGAGTATTGGGTCAGGATGTAAATCTCAACCTCGAAACGATTCTCGTTGCCTCATGCGGAGTGCAAGAAACGGATTCTTGCGAGCACTCCCAAAATACCCCTCTCGATTTAGGCTCTAAAGGTGTGACAACAACATCGGTCGCGTCTCCGCTTACATCCGCGAAAAACACGGCTATAGCGCAGACCCAACACAATCCAGTTGCACGACTGCTGTCTTGTGAGCCTGGTATGATTGCCGTTTTACTTAAAGATTGCTGTCTAAATTGCGCTTTGAAGCAGATTCTGCATCGCCAACCCTTCCTGCAGCCATCAAAATTCAGATTAATCATCGTCTAAGTAACAAAAGGCCCAACTCCGTAGTCTGGCGTGGTGTCTATTTTCTTATGCCCCAAAATAGCAGCCCAAGTGGGCTTTTAAAGGCACCGGAAAAGGGCTCCCACGAACAAAACCTGCCTCAAAAGACGCTAGAAACCCCCTTAAAGAAAATGGACACCATCATTGCCAGAATGTAGGATCATTACGGATCACCTTTTATTGATCAGGCATCCATTTGAAGCCGCTTCGCAACTTTGACATACCCAAGAAGGCTATGTGCTCTTTCCAACGAATTATTTACATGAATAACGTCAGTCTTCTGCTCAACGGAAAGCGCACTCATCAATCAATCTACAAGTGAAAGATTCCATCTCAACGAGTAATTGCATGGTGTCATCCCCCCAAGGCTACGATAAAGGAGGTGTGATAGCAACCTACCCCCCAGGAGAAATTAATCCCATTAGAACTCTTCTAATACCACCGTCGTGAGCACATAACATGCTCGAGGTTACCTCAACTCAAAATCTATTTGATGATCGCAAGCCAAAACGTCGCCTGACCTAGAAGTACCGAGTATATCCGTCGTATCGGAGACTGTCGGACGGTGAACATCCAATCCCAAAAATGTATTTCCTCGGACGGGGAAAGAACTGCAGATCATGGTTCACACACTACTGGTGTAGTTCTTGAGCATCACATCATCGCGTTCGGACAGATGGGAAGGGTTGTCTTGTCGTTTTAGCTTTGAGAGCTGTTGTCCCTCGTTCTAGATCTACGAGCGCAAACAAGTACCAAGTGGGTGCTCGTACGGTGAACTTCGGTATCGTAAAATGACGTCCCATCAATCGGTACTCAACGTAATAGACGTGCAGTACTGTGAGAGGAAATATTAAAGCCCCCCTCCCTCCTTCCCAGAAACAAAATATCATCCATCATCTATACAGCTATCAAAATTCCAACTAAACCTCTATCCCCTTTTCAACAACCTCAAAGCCAAACACATCGCTCTCAATAGGCTAATCATGAAGGGTGTCGCAGCCCTTCCCCTATTTCTCTTGCTATCAGCTAGTATCCTTCATGCGAGCCCTCTCTTACAACCAAAGGAATGCGTCAAACAAGATCGACCTTGCACCGTCAATCCAGATGATTGCTGCAAAGATCATCATTGCTTCAAGACAGCGGGGAACACGGGGATTTGCTTGAAGAAAAAGACGGCTTGAGGAACAGCGAGTACGGAGGAGGGACGTGGATGATTTATTAACGGTGCAGGTATGGATGAGGCTGGGAGTGGTTTGCGTTTTTCCGAGAGCCGCAGGGGGAAGGGGGGGAGAATGTTATGATTATGGTAGGAGATGGGCGACGGAAGTCTAGTGCATCAACACTACCAGCGCTCTCATTGTTGTATAATGATTACGATGAGTAAGGAAGAAGGCATATCTAAAAAAGGACGCTCATTTCATATCTTTTGATAGCCTTACACAGTGCTATAAGAGGATTATGTCTGCCACTGCCACTTTAGCCCTGAAACCAATTATCACAAATACGGATGCAACTTACCGTTTATTTCTCCGCTCATATTCCTCCATGTCATTTTCTATTCGTCCCACAACACAATTCAACCTTTACCCGACGATGATGTGACATGTGTATCAACCGGGCTCAATTGTAGTCGACATGTAATCTTTCAAATAATCGCAAGTTAGATTATCGTCTGACCTAGAAGCACTAAGCATATCCGTGGTGCTGGAGACACTCGGGCGGTGAACATCCAAATCCAAACGGGAAAAGAACTGCAGATCATAGTTCATATGCTACTGATGTATCACACCCTCTTCTAGGGATTCTCAACAATCCTGCCTCGCGTTGGAGCAGAGGGGAGGGGGTTACGTTGTCATTTTAGCTTTGAGAGCTGACAATTCCCCGATTCACGGCCCCGTTCCCGGTCCGCAAGCGAAGAGTAAATCTGCATACAGTGAACTTCTGTATTGCATAATGACATCCCATCATCCGGTAGTCAGTTTTAAGGAGGTGTAGTGCTGTGAAAGGAACTATTAAAGTCCCGCTTTGCTCCTTCCTAGAAACAAAATATCATCTATCATCCACCGATATTACCTCTATTGAATTTCAAATCAAACCTCTATCCACCTTTCAACAACATTGAAGCCATATATATCGCTGATAGACTAGTTATGAAGCATATCATGAACCTCTCCCTCTCTATATTATTCCTCCTATCGGCCAAGTGCCTATACGCTAGTCCTCTTCCAGAAGCAGAGGAATGCAGCGAACTAGGTAGCGTTTGCGTAACCGGTCAACAGCCTTGCTGCAAGGGTTATGAGTGCTTCGGAGAAAGTTTTGGACCAGGCCTTAGTCTTGGGGTTTGTGTTGATACATCTGGCAAGATGAGTTGAGGGACTTCGAGGTTACACAGTCACGCTGGATTAAGAGGGACAAAGACAATGTTTAGGATAGTGAAGTTGTGGATGAAGCTAGAGGTTGTTCGCTTTTCTCAGCAGGGGAGGGGGAAACGAGGAAGATTGAAGTAGGAGATGAGAGACGGAAGTCTGCGGCATGAACACTACCAGCACTGTCATTACTGAATAACGATTATGATGGGTAAGGAGGGATATCTAAAGAAGGACACTCATTACATTGTTTCTACTAGCCTTACACAGTGATGTATGTGTAGAGCAGAGTATGATAGTTTTGATACGCCGAAAAAGGCTACGTGCTCATTTCAGCAAAGTATTTACAAGAATGACATAATGCTCTTCTTCAACAGAGAGCATATTCATTCCTCGAAATACGCCCAAAAAGATTACATCAGGACAAGAACATACATTCTGACATCCAAGGTCACGACGAAAGAGGTGTGACAGCCACAACGGAGAAATTGGTCCTATCGAAACACTCCTTGCACTAACACTGTAGCGCTCTTGATGTCCGATGTTGCCCCCTTCCCTCAACTCAGAATCCATTGGATAATCATAAGCCAGCTTCCTTCCCCCTTATTCAAGAGGTCGTCTGACTCGCGAACACCGGGTTCTTCCACTGGAGCAAATCGGACTGTGAAGAAGCCAAAAGTCCACTTTTTTTAAGAGGGGAAAAGAAGTGCCGGTCATGGTCTACCTGCTAGTGATGTATTTCCTACGCATCGCCCTCGGTCCGAATTTTTCAGTTCGTACCTGATCGAGATCTAATAGAAGAGGGGAGAGGGGGGGAGAGGGCATCTTGTCGCTCTAGTCAGATTCATGACCCTTCTTTCTCGATCCGCAAGCGAAGACAAGGGCTAGGTAGACGCAGGATTTCGGCATTACGACGTCCCTTTGTGCAGTAGCCAAATTGAATCGACGTTCTGTGCAATAAGAGGGGTTACCAACCCCCCTTCCTCCTTCTTCCTTTCTATCTCCCCCTTTCCCTATAATATCATCCATCACATACATAATCCCCTCACCATCAATATTCCGCCTAAGAATCAAATCCCCTTTAAACTTGATCCTCTTATCAACGCCCCTCCTCCTCCTTCTACCCCCTCTCAAAAGCCAACTATACTACTCTCAACCCCTTACCTTAACTATGAAGCATATCGCCCCCCTCGCCCTGATCCTCTTCCTATCAGCTACGATCCTACACGCCAGCCCTCTCCCAGAAGCAGAGCAATGCGGCAAAGCACTTGCCTTTTGTGGTGACGGTAAACACTATTGTTGCAAGGGGTATACGTGCTTGGGTGGTTTTGGTGGTGTTTTTGGTGGTGGTGGTCCCCAAGTTTGTGGTGTTGCACCTAGCAAGATGAGTTGAGAACTTCAAGGTTACCCATTTACCTCGGGTTAAAAGGGACAAGGGCAGTGTGTCAGATAGTGAAGTTGTGGATGAAGCTGGAGACTGTTTGCTTTTTTCGGAAGGCGAGGGAAGGACGAGGAGGATAGTAACTCAAAGCCTATCGGATAACCACAAGCAAGAATCTTTTTCCCCTCTTCTTCCAAAAGGTCGTCTGACTCGTGAGTACCGAGCTTTTTCGCTATAGCAAATTGGATAATAAATTACTTACCCTAAAAGTCCACTTTTTTAAACAGTAGAAAGAAGGACTGATTATAGTCTATCTATTAATAATGTATTTCCTAAGCGTTATCCCTCCCTGAGGGTTTTTTAAGTCGTATTTTATCGAATTCTAATAGAAGCAAAGGGTAAAGGGGGCATCTTGTCAGATCGATGACCCTTTCTTTCTCGATCGGCAAGGGAAGACAAGGTACTAGGTAGACGGAGGATTTCGGCATCATGCACGTCCCATTATCCGGTGGTCGCCACTTTGAATTGATGTTCGGTTCCCCCCTCCCCACCAAAGAGAAGCCATAAAACCTCCCTTCTCCCTTGCTCTCCCTCTTCCTCATAATATCATCCATCATCCACGCATTCTCTCCTTACTTAAAAATTTTCCACCTAAGACTCAAACCATCTTTCATCTTTATCCCTTTATCAAACCTACCGCCCCCCTTTCAAAAACCAACTATCCACTCTCAGCCCCCTAAACCCAACGACCATGAAGCACATCGCCCCCCTCTCCCTCTCCCTCCTTCTCCTCCTCTCAGCAAAATTTCTGCACGCCAACCCTCTCCCAGAAGCAGAGGAATGCGGCCAAGCAGGCGACAAATGCAGCACTTTGAACTCGGATTGCTGCTTCGGACTTGCGTGCTTTCCAAATCAATCTGGCGAGGGCGATATCCTTGTGGGGAAGTGTATTTAGAACAGGGTGAAGGACGCTAAGTGAAGAGTAGAATGGGAGTGGGGGGGGGGGGGGGGGAAAAGGGTGGGAAGGGGGGCTTACTTTCATTGACAAAAGAAAAGGAAGGAACTAGTGGGACTGGGATTAGGATGAGACGCAACACCACCAATGCACTGGTAAATAAGAAAATTTGCAGTTAATTCTTCACCCACATCCCTCTCCATCCTTCCCTCTCCATGACACAACCCGCACCCGAGAGGAGAATTGCATGTGAATCAGCCTGCTTCATTAGTATGCGAATAGACTACAACCCTTAACCTCATCAAGGTTGTTGACATACTTTTCTCCCCTCACCTCACCTCACCCTTATCTATAAGAGCAAGCTGTTGCCCAACTGTCAGAAAACGCAAACATCTCGATTGCACAGACTTCCAAACGGACTTTAACGACGTCAATATGCAGGGATTTGATGTCAGACTTCTGAAAACCCCAGATATGATTGTGTCAAAAAGCATATCTTTCATAAAGAGAGTACCGTCAGCCGGTCAGCGATGTGCAGAAAACGGGATGGGGTAGAACGCCAGAGGCTTCGCTGAGTTATGTAACGTATGTCGAGATGAGATCAAAATAGAGATAGAGCTGGTTTTTTGAAGAACGAAAGCGGCGTTCGCTTCGATCATTAGCATTACCATTAGTACGTATGTCTATGTCTTTTTTCTAGGACTGCTGTAGTGGTATCATTAATAAGACTTTTCCCATTTCCATTTCCGTTCCCGTGCCCATGCCGCTTGTAAAGACCATCCCGTCCTGTTCCGTTACTTCATCGTTACATTCCATATTACCATTTCCCCCTCCCACCTTCCTCCTCCACCTCCACCTGCACCCACACAACGCTAAGGTTTACTCAACTGCTCCTTCCGAAACCACCAAAAGAACCCCACGGGAATGATCAGCTGACTGCCCAAGCCAACCCAAAACCACGCCTTCCCAAGCCCATCCCCAATATCGCTACTAAAATCCGGGAAAACATCCCCGGGCCCAATCTTATTCGGACTAGTCGCCCTCGCCAAAATCGTCGCCACAGACCCCAGCACCTGCGCCGCCAACAGCGTAAACAGCACATGAAACCTCGTCAGCGTCTGCAGTAACACCATGCCAAACCCCACACCCTGCAAGGCATCCAGAACGCCAAGCCAAAGCCACAGTGCGCGGCCCGCCAAAGCGGACGCGAGCGGTCCACCGGCCCAGGGGAGGGAAGCGCCGATGTTTGAGGTTGACCAGAGGAGTTGGGCCCAGCGGGGGCGCCGAGGCCCATGGCGAAGATGGGCAGGATCCAGGAGTGGGAGTTTGAGAGGAGGGAGAAGGCGTAGAGGAAGAGGGCCCAGATGGCGATGAAGAAGGCGAAGATGAGGAGGGTGATGGTCCAGGCCGGGGTGGCGGGGGAGGACCAGAGGTAGAGCCAGTTGCGGCCGTAGGGGGCGGAGAGGAAGTAGTTTTGGAGGAAGACGGTGAGGAAGAACCACTGGGAGGGGCTGGGGGTTAGTGATGGGATGTTTTTGAGAGTGGGTAAGGGGAGGGGAGGGAAGGGAAGGGCAGGAACTTACGCCTATGATCTTCCTCTTGAAGAGGCTGGAGTAGAACGAAGGGATATTGCCGGGCGCTTGACGGTAGTACTTCGGTAGTCCGATGAAGAGGATCACACCAATCGCCCACATCAAGCACGCTAGCGCCACCCCAACAGGAATAATGACCAACTTGTTTGCGCTAGCGCCAGTCTTCCCCATCTGACCCGCCGCAGTACTCTTCGTCAACTGACTGCCCCAGAACCACAGCGCTACGACGTATATTTGCTGTGTGCCTTGAATGACACACGCTCGATACGTCCACGCCGTGACGGGCGCTCCGCCCTCGTCGCCAAAGTTTACGGCGAAGTAGATAGAGCCGGAGGAACTGGCGACTGCGTACAGGCCCGTGGCTACGTTCTGGATCCAGCCCCGGGCGTTGAAGGAGGGGCCGAGGGGGGCAACGCCGATGAGGAGGAAGGCGAAACCGTAGAGGATGAATGGGGCGGACAGGACATAGAGAGTTGCGAAGCGGCGGTAGAGGAGCCACCAAAGGATTGAGGAGGCGAGGTAAATGGAAGCGACGGTGTAGAGTTTGCTGGCAGGTTGGCCGACGGAGCCCGTGAGGAGGGTTATTTGATAGGAGTTTGCGGCGAGAATCTGGCCCTGCGTACGAGGTCAGCGACTTTGATCATAGTGAAGATTGGGAAATCAGGGCAACTTACTAATGCAAGGAGAATAGAGTAGATAGGCCAGTCTCCGATCTTCACTCTGAGGATATGTTTCAGTCCTGTCGGTGGCTTGTAATTATCACCCAGGAGGAACTCATCAAATGGGTCGTCCTTCGACTGCGAAGGTGTTCCCTGAGAGCTTGTCTCTACTTGTTGCTTCTCTGGATCCGCTAGTTGGGCTGGATTGGCGCTATTACGTTTCGAGTTGAATTTGCTGGGTGCTGGGCTAGGTTTTCGTGAAGGAGTTTTGCTTCCTAATTCTGCCGCTCGAAGCATGCCGAACCACTTCTTCTCGCTTTTGGTCAGATACTCTTCAATGCAAAGAGCATCTTCAGATGTCTTTCCGTCTAATTTCTCCAGCTTTTGCCGGAAGATATCCGTGAATTCTTTCTTGGGGTCGGTGAAAAATGGAGACACGTTTTGTAGATTGTAGTCTTTTCTATCTCCCACAATATCTGGTAGACTGAGCATCGAGACGTTCCTAGTATTGACAGCTGTAGCTGAGGCTGTCGTGCTGTCACCTGGCATATGAGCAGGTAGAGGTTCCAAAGAAGAATGCACCGGGAACGAATTGGTGAATGGCCAATTAGCGTCCGTACTTGGAGCTTCTGCAGCCGTGGTAGGGTTTGCCATAGACGATGGTAGCTGAGATCTCGAGAAGCGCTTGCGTTGTCGACCTCTGCCCCTTTGCGTGTCTTCGCCGCTCTCATACCCTGATTCCTCTTCAGACACATTTGATGAGGACGTCCCGTTCGGATTCTTCTTTTTCAACCGATTTCTCTTATTGCCTGGACCTAGCCTACTTCCTAAGCCTCCATTTGGTAAAGCAGGAAGGATGTCATCCCTCTCAGGGCTTGCTGCTCTGCTCACATTCCGAGAATGCGCCGGCGTTGCGTGGCAGGTTTGCGTGGGTGTAGGCTTCCTCGTCTGCACCGGTGTGTTGTTGGTCGAGACAAAAGAAGCAACACTCTGCCGTGAACTTTTGACCCTTCGCTTATCGCTAATATTGATGGCTTTGTTCTGGAGCTTCTCAAGATCTTCCACCCATTGCGCAACAGGAAATCGTTGCTTGGCGGCACGCGCTCTCATGATCGCTCGAGTGTCTGGCTTTGATGCAAGTGCACCTTGAATGGCAGTCTTGAATTGTTGCATGAAATGCTTTGTCGTGGTTGATTCGATCGTGAACCACCAACCGGGCATGTGCCCAAGACCTCCAACCCTGGCGCCAACGCACAAGGCACCTTTCCGACCAAATTCAACAGCGACCAATCCAAAAGGCTCATCTCGGCTAGGCATCAGTGCAAAGTCTGCACCGCTGAATATACATGGTGGTAGCTGAGTAAATTCTGGTTTCGAGAAGACGCGCCCGGGGTAAACTTCCATCATTCTTCCTAGCTTTAATGCCGCAAACGCGCCGTATAGGTCTATGACGGGACCGATGCATATCAGTTGGACATGTTCGTTCTGCTCCAAAATGGATGGAAAGACATCAGCGATTGAGTCAACACCCTTTTGCATCGACCATCTTCCGACGAATACGAAGAGATCGGCTTCGGGGTCCTCCTTGAGTTTAGCCCATTTTTGAGCCTCCAATTTGAGTGCAGGCTTCGCAGCTTCCAATTCTTGATCGACGTGGATATCTGAAGTCCTGACTTGCTCTTTGTTCCAAGGTGCCGTATCTGTGGGATCAGGATTTGGAAGCGCACCAACGTCGCTCATGCCCCAAAGAATGGGGTATCTTGCAAAGGCTCTTTTGCCGTACTTACCAGACACACCAACCGCACCGAAGCCCTTTTGATGGACACGAAGGTAGCTAGCCCCAGCATGTAAAAGATCTAGAGTAAGATGCAGTCAGTACCTTAATTCCGTAGACGGGGCTTGTTGACGACTCACTGAAAACTTCGCCGAACTGGACATATTTGGAGACGACGTGAGGATCCAAGTCGAATACATTACAGACCTCAAGACTCTCTTGTTCTGTCCGCATTGGCTTAGATGCGTTAGTAAGCGCCATTGGTAAATTCATCACATATAAAGAATGCTTACCCAAAGACCTTGGAACTCTGCATTATGCAAGCTCAGCACGCACGGCACAATCTTAGGTAGCAGATGCAAAGGCGCCACTGCCCCATGGTAGTCATTGATATGGTAGAGATCGATCGGAAATCGTCTCATCATCTCGGCAATGCACGAGTTCCAGGCAGAATAGTAACAAGCGGAGTCTAGGTCATCCATTCTGGGTGGATATGGGTCTTGTTTCGTCTGCTGCCGAAAGATGGGCGCATCCAATAAGACGTAAGTAATGTTTTTCAAAGTGTGATATTGTATCTTGACCTCGTAGAGATTATCTAGAACGGCGATGATGATGCTTTCTCCAGGGCAATCAATCGGATATTCGACACCGCCGACACAAGGGATAACCCAGATGATATCTTGATGTGCGAGGTTTTTGCTCATGAGGTTGGCCATGACACCTAGTCCGCCAATCTTGATCTTGATGCCCCAGTCTTCGATGTCATACTCCATAGTGGCGATGAGGACCGTTCGACGCTTCGCCGGCGCGGCTATATCCAAGGGATTGGCTGGCATTTCTGATCCAGGTGTTTGCGCTCCCGGGGTGTGTGGGAGGAACATTTGCGGCGTACCGGGCACGGCAAGTGTGAGTGCAGAAACCGAAGCTGGATTTTGATTTGCGAGCGTCAACTGAGTTTGCGCGCTATCCCTGGCAGGCTTGCGCCTCATTGCGAGAGGAAGATATGGGGCATAGCTTTTCTTCTCCGTGATGCCGATCTTATTGAGTTTGACGCTGTAGAACGACTTCATGAAGAGGACGATACCGAGAACGCCAGTCAAGATCGGCATGATCCACAAAAGGGCGTATAGAACCAGCTGAGCCCACCTTGATCCGACGGGAATCAATTCGTATCGTAGATTGGCATCGTTCACTGCGATCTGCCAAGCTAGATATGGTGAAGGGGGGCCTCAGTGATATTGATTGTATTCTTGATGAGGGATAGCGGTGGTATGCGATCGAGAACGAAGTCCCCATCGATGTCACCATACACCGCAGTCTGATCAGGTTGACCATCAGGGTTCATACCCCAGACATTGAGAGATGTCTTTGCTGGCCACTCTGTCATGAAATTGAAGCGCCATATAGAATCAAGACCCATTTTCATCTGGTTGGCAAACCCTGCATCAAAGCCGTACTGATTGAAGGTGCCCTGCAGCCAAAGATGAGGCCATCTCCGAGGCTGTTTGTGTTTGAGATCACCATGCTGAATATGGGCGCTACTTGCAGCAAGTTGGCTCCAGTACTGGACTATCACATGTTCACCTCCCCAGTCTTGCGCTTTGGTCCCGGACCAAACCTTAGGAGCCAAAGTTGTGTTTCCACCTTCATTATAGGGCTCCCAGTCACTGTATGTGGTGCCAAAGTTTAAAGAGTATCGAAATTGGTCTGCGCCGGGTGCCTTGTGAGAGATGTAGAGTTTCTTGTCGTCCCCATTCAGAAGGTCAGCACTATAGTTAGCAGATTTTGGAAAGACTAATGGATTGTCTGGTTGGCCGACACGAAGAAGAAAGTGGTCTACAAATTTGGTAGACGCAGACCCGTCTTTTGTGCTGACGTTGTTGAGAGTAATTTGATGAACGCCTTCAGATACTTGCACCAGATTCGCGCTAATCATCCATGTAGACTCAACACTGCCAACCCAAGGTATTGGATTCTCATTCACAGACGTCAAATCCTTGCATTGAACGCTGCCACCATCAATTTGTGCAGTCTTCCCATCCGCGGTCGTAGAATTAATTACGATCGACTTCTTTAGCTGATCGCAGTCCATCGACGCAGAGAAATGAAACTCTATTGGTATTGAGTCTTGTGGAGGGAGTCGCGTGTCGTGACCAGGCAAGAATCTTGTAATCACAGGCGAAGGTGCTATCCACTCGTCTTTCGGAATAAATGCTTTGAAACCCCATGCTGGGAGTTGGATCAGAGGTAGGCAGCCTTGCGTATCGTTCTTATCATTTGACCATTTCGCTTTCTCGATGGTATACTCGTCGTAGGGAAAAAACATGTTTTTGACGACGGTCGTCGCGTTATATGGCGCTATGAGAGCCGTGTCTGCATCGCTGCAGTCAAAGTTGTATACCTTACTCCGGTTTTCGTTCCCATAGACCAACCACGCCCGCTGATCGATCTTTTGGATATTATCTAGGGAAGCGCGCTCCATGCTCCAAATACCAGTCTCTGTTGCGGTGCCATCGCTGCCTGGGAGGTAGATATTGAAGGTTTGTTTCGATAGCTGGCGCAGTGAAAATCCATCTTGGATAACTGGATAATTCTCCCTCATTTCAAATGAGCTCTTAATGATATTGCGGACCGGATGCGAGGGGTCTCTATGATCCAAGATGACGTTGTCATCTTGACAGCCGTAGATCCCTGCGTCGAGAGGCCATTGGTAGTATTTCTCATTATTTCCTTTGAAGCAGCCATGCATTCCCCACGCTTGCGCCGAGGTCATAGGTGACCGACCAAATACATAATTGCCGGCTGTACTGTCCAGCACATAGAAGGATTGTTCCTCACCCCAAACCAAGGTTGGAATGCCTGGTAATAGCATTGTCATGATGAAGTGACCAAGCAATTGCTTCTGGGTACCGTTCTTGATAGTAGGCCAACGGAAGACGTCCTGGTTTGTAACACCATACATATGCCTGGGATCGAATTTGCCTGTGTTCGCATTAATCATGTCGTTGGTTTGGATTATGGTTGACCAGAATGCCTCCAGGTCTGTAGGCGGGTCGCCTTCGGCGCCAAAGGTTCCGTCTAGACCGAGAAAGCGCGTAAAGAATCTGTACACGGTATAATGGAAAGCGGCGCCGTCAAACGCGCTCTGCCCCAGATCGCGAATGAAGTACTTGTCGTCGGACTCGTTCGTCATGGCGACGGCCTGAGTGACATTCGTAACGTAGTTCTCGGGCGACCTCCCTCGACCGATATAGACTGAACCGAACGTGTTTCCCGAAACGATTTCACCTGAGATGTAAAAGTTGTCCTTCCCATATTTCTCAGCACACTGCCTCACGGAGTCGGACCAGTGAGCTTGCGCATCGACCGAGATCATGAGACCTTTATCCAAGCGATACCCGTCTATATCTAACATTGCCAAGGTGATGCAGGCAAAGTGCTCAATCTTCGCTAAGACATCCGGTCGCCATTCACGAAGTCGGTCTTGTACGAAGGCAAACTTCGAAATCTGTCGTTGCCACTCGGGATAATTTCCAAAGGCAGCTATCTCGCCATATTGGTCGTATTCAGAGTCCCTGCAACCCACCAGCTCTGTGGACAAGTTCTTGACTTCCAACCCGTCGTCACCGTAGAATCTAGGGTATGTACAATGGGGCAATTCGTTATTGCCAAACGCAAAATCGTGGTACCTCCGATCTGACTTCCATAATGCGTTGTGCTCTTGCTTGTTAAATGGTGTGGAGGTGTTGAGGTAGCCCTCGAAGCCAATGAGGTCACCCATACTGTGCGACGTATGATAGTCAGCCTGCGCTCAAGTGCGTGACAGACAAGGACTCACGTCGACATTGTATTGTCCAACACCACATACATTCCCCTTTTGTGGACCTCTTCGATCGCGGTCTGCCATTCTGCGATGGTGCCGAAGTGGTGATCAAGCAGGGTCAAGTCAACCGGACTGTAGCCATCCGCCGACCAGGGTTCATTGATATGAGGGCTGCCAGCAAGATAGAGCACCTATACAAGTCAGTGACATATCATTCGGGATGAATGTAGGACACACCTTCACTCCCATGCCTTGTATGTAGTCCAAGCTATCCTGTAGTCCTTTGATATCGCCGCCATGCCGTAATGACGTCTGTGTAGGGTCATGTTCAAACTGTGTGCCGTTGGCGTTGTCGTTACTTGGGTCTCCGTTGGCGAAGCGGTCGAGCATGACGGTATAGAAGGGTATCCTCCAGTTGTCCGGTGAAGGCGTAAATGTGTGATCTTCCCATTCTCCGCGATATTGCACGGGATCGACGGCATCTTGGTCAGTGTTGAGGTTCCAGGCCACTTGCTCTGGATCATATCGTAGGGGGAATGCGGGGCGAGCGAGGAGGTAGAGCGTGTATGGAATGACACCCCAATACCGGGTATACATGCTTCGGGGAGAGCCTGCAGAATTAGTATCATGTGACGTGACCTATCCTTTCGCGAGTATAGTCATCGAGGACAAGGTGCTCTCAGACAACTCTGGGAAAAGAAAAGGAGGTATCTCGAGTGAAATTCGCGGGGGGATGAGAAACGAGAGTGGAAAATGCTTGACCGTGTAATCTGAAACTATCCAAAGGACCAAAATGACAAAACGAAGGTTGGTATTGGACCAGCTTGGCAACGAAGAATATCAGTGACGAGCGTTGGGCTAAAGCAAGAAAGCAAGGAACACTGCTCTCAACGAAAATCAACAAGCTAAGCTGCATAGGAGCTTTGGAAGAGCCGCAAGAGTATGTCTAGACACAGACCCTGGATGTGTCACGTCACCCAAGCTTGCCCCAAACCAGTACTCGACGGCTGGAATAGGAAATCTTTGTGGCAACTAACACATTTCGAGACCGACGGGTTTCAGGCATCCGTAGCATGAAGCGTTGGGATCGTCCCGTTATCACACCACGAGCTTACTCCCAGGATCTTCCAGGTTTTGGGGTCCGGAAAGATCCCCATACCTCGTACGTGGGACGTGGTATAGGCCATGGCCACGGTGCCAGGAAGCGCTTCGGTGGGTCTCATGCAGGTACCGTCCGACAAGATACCCACTTATATTCCCATCTCGCACACGCAATGCAAGGCTCTTCATGCAGAGCGAAGCTTGTCTGATTCTAGATGGGGGTGATGTGGCGTCGGAGGTGTCAAATAGGTGATAAGCACAGTACTGTTCTCTCGAAACGTTCTTCTGCGGATAGGCAAGTTCAACAGGAATGTCGGGACCCGGGTGAGTGTCCAGGACAGCAGACGGAAGATGGTGCCGCTTTGCTTGTGATGACATCGTTTGAAAGACTGCTGGGAGTAAGGCAGAGAAATCCTGTCAGGACGGGGTTGACACGTCATCCGGCCTGTGGTCTGGCCCAGTGGGCAGGAACGTTGGATGCGGCACAATCAAGTACTAGGCCAGAAGTGGCGCGCCTGATCCAGGAACAAAGGCCTATTCAGGAGCGTTGAGACAAGAATGGCAACGATCGTCAAGGTGCTACCCTGATCGAGGACTGTTCCACAGTGTTGGAGTGGCTAATCAGATAGTCGAACGCACACACGGAGTGTTATCGTGGCGTTGAGGTGTGGGGGGCTAAAAGTTCCGTTGAAAGCGAGGAGGATGCGCTCTGCAGGGGTTTTCTGCAGCAGCAACAACTGGAATTCCCAAGCGTCAAATCGGATGGATCGGGCGGCCACCCTCGGAGCTCCACCAGTATCCACAAGTGTGACTATTTTCAGCCTTGTGCATTGCTGACACGCGTTGGGCAAGGCCTTATCTTGCCAGCGGTTCAGGCTTGGAAGCGCGGTGGGAGTCTCTTGGCCCAAGCGCATCTCTTGTTTTGGCCATGCTCGTGTCCCTTGCATTTTCTGAAATTGCGAGTTAGGAGCTCCTCGGCCGGTACGTCCAAGCAGATATTGGAGACTGCTCCAAGCTTATCAGGTGGATGGAAAGACAATAGGGCTTAATTATTGCGACCGGCCCCGAGATAATGGAAGGACCATTAACGGGCCGTCCTTAACCTTGGCGCGCCAATCGGTACCGGCACGATCGTGACGTGACGGGCGATCGGACCCTCGGAAGTCTGTGCAAGATAAGGACCCTTGTTCTCTGTGGCTAGAGCTGCAGGAGTAGAGTGGCTGTGCATTTCTCAATTTCATAACTTCGAAAACCCTGCCCGTTATCATATCGCTCCCAGCGCAGATTGTAGGATGAATGGAAGGATTCCTGGAAGGGGACCTGCTGTTGCCTCGAATCTTGTTTGACTAGCTGATTTCAGTGTTTGCGAAGTCCAGCGTTGGGCCCACTGATAAGCGTATGAGGTGATATTCGCCCAGCCTTGCTGTGGATCTAATTAGCGCTGACGGGACGTCCTCGACCATATCATTGGCCGCATTCCAAAATTTCCCAGAGGTGTGTCTTCCGTTGGACGGCAAAACCCTCCGCTGGAACGCTCCACATATCAGACATTTCTTTGGTTGTTGGGAAAAGTCAAACGGAGTCTGAGACCAGCAAGTACCGCGACGAACAGCACTGTGGTGGAACAAACAGAGAGATTGACGATACGGCAGGGAGGTAAAAAGCCTTGGCGAGCGTCCTGAGCTGCGATGATGCAAGCAACAGGCTCCCGGTCTTTCAGGTTCCCACCACCCTCACCTATCGACCAGCCTCACCTGTTGTTTCTCTCACCCGCTGGTCACTCAATCAGAAGATAGCCACGCCAAGTCCAGGGGTTTTGACTTGGGTGTGTGCCTTCCAGTCCTCTGTTTCCCGCCGTTCCCACCATTCATCTTTGTCGTGGGCACCCACCGATTGACCATCCCTCGGCCCCTCCATCCTTCCCATACTCCTTCAACGCGAGTCTCCCAGCTCCAGGGCACAAGCAGCGAATCGTTCTTCGTCCTTGCCATGCCAATGCGATCATGCGCTGTTGCCAAATGATTCAGCCAAGAGTCAAAACCTGAAAATTTCGAGTGCCAAGCCTCCTTGTTCTGCCCCTGGCTAGCCTTCTTTCAGAATTCTCGAAGTCCAGCATTGGACGACTGGCCATATGGCAGATTGGCCATTTGCTAAAAATAGTATAATTTTGTATTTCGCTTTGAAATGGGGTCGGTACGTTGTGTCGTATGGGATTGGGGGTTCTCAGAGCAAGAAGCACCTTGATGCTCGGTTTGATATTGTAAGGATCCCCTGATGTCTTCTGAGTGACAATCATAACATCTGAACGGAGACATGACCTTTTTGCTTTATTTGTGAGAAGCATCATCTGGCGCAATCACAACCCTCATTCTCGTCGTCACCGCTTTCGCTCTTCTCTTCTTCAAGTCACGTGCGCCCCACCTGTTTGTCTTTTGCACATGTACCTGCTCGATAAACAAAATTGACCCACATGAAGACTTTTCCTAGGCGATTCCACAGGCATGAAAGATTGCATAATGACGATTCAAATCCGCGAACTGGTAATGTCGAAGTGTTCGAAAGATTCCTATACCTCTAAAGCACGCAGTTCTTCAATGAAAGAATGATACCTATTGTTTCGCTCGTGCACCCTCCAGCCCCTCCGTCTTCCTCCACACATATCCCCACTTCCTCATCACAACACCCTGTTCTGCACCCTTCCTCCCCTTCTTAACCCTCACCAATTCCCCCTTGACCTCTCTCCACACCGTGTTGCATAGCCCGTTCTTGCCCCTCTGCCCCTCCGCGACCTCTTTGGGATCTTTCCCCGGAACCTTCGCGACGGGGATGGCACGGTCGATCATATCGAAGATCGTCATGACGGAGTCGCTGGATATGGTTTCCTGCTGGCCAGGCTCAGCGTCTTGCTGCACGTCTTGCTGCACGAGCTGGACGGCTAATTTGGCTACTTGGCGGGAGAACTGGTGCCGGTCAGCTGTTCTTCTACAACACTTACGCCAGAAAGGGCAGAGAGAGAAGAGAGGGCTGAGAAGGGTGGGGAAGGGGAAGGGACTACCAAAAGCTCCGTCTCGCACACTTCATCGATGAACTCGATGACTTTCTGCAGCGTCGCCACAACATCTGCTCGCTTCTCCTCCTTGGGCGCCTTTTGTTCGTCGAATTTCCGCGATTTTTCTAAGAATTCTGTACGGGAACACGTGACCTGGAGTGTTACTGTCTCGGCATCTTCATGGAGGACATGGACATCTGATTCTGGGTATGACGGGACAACGCTGTCACTCATAGATTGATCCATTCCTAGGTACAAGGAATATGCTTGTGTGAAGATGTTGAGATGATTATAGCAATGTTGAGGACGTGTGTCTTGTTGTAAAAACTATTCGCTAGTGTCTCGGTCCTCCTGAAACCAATTTCCGAGTTCATTCATGCAGGCATGGATGTTTGCCACAGCTCGGCTGTTTAAGATACGTGGCAGTGTCAAGATACCAGAACGAGCAACAGATGATAAGCTCGCCTGTCCCGAATGGGGATCTGTGTTGTGTAAATGAATGCGTGTGAAAGTTATACTTATCAAAATATCTTCAAGAAAGTGCTGCTATTGAATACTCCTCAAATTTTACTTCGAATGGAACGAACTCATCGAAGCTCCATGTTACCAGGGGGACGCGACTAAGGAAGGGGGAACTAAGTCGAGTTTCCAACGGGAGTCTTGCTCCTGGGTGCAATCAAAGCTCGTTCCTTCCTTTGGTAGAAAATACGCATCTGTGCAGCCCGTTGGCTGAAAAGCAAAGAGCGTGAATAAACTCACATACCGAATCCTCAAACTACATCTCGGTCATCCTTCTCGTTAATCCATAACCAACCACACACTATAAGATCCCATATTCCCTACCGCAAGTTCTCTTCCATCTAGGAAGGAGCACCACATCCGCAGCAAACTTCAATCTAGAGAATATTTCGATACCAGCCAGAGGACTCCCCAACCCCAGAGAAAAAGGGATGCACTGAAAGACCCGTGACATCCCCCCCTCCAGAATACCACCCTCGCGGATCCACCCTCCTCTCCCCCCGACCCCAGAAAGCGCACCTTCATCACGACTGCTCGCAACAACCACCATCCTACAGGGCCATCTTGCGTTTCCCTTTACTCACATCCCGCTCAGACTTATCATCTTCGCTATCCTCCCCCCATCCCTCCCTCCCTCCCTCCCTGATACCCACATCGAGAAAGCGTCATCAAGAACTTCCTCATCGCCCACACAGCCCAGACAGAACAATCTCCTCACCCCCTTCCAAACCCCTACCTTCCCCTTCATTTTAACATCAAGCTGTTCTCCCATCCCGACGCCCATCACCAATTCCAACCTCAACGAGTCCTAGCACTCATCATCCCCCACCCCCTTCTTCTCCTTGCCCTTGCCCTTGCCGTTTGGATGAGGGTTCAGGAAGTGAATCTCCTGGATACAGCTCGAATTGCCGACTTACTTGCCCAGTACTTCGTTCATTACGTGTGAAAAGTGGAAGTGCCGAGGGGGTGAGGGGTAGCACTGCAATCCTCTGCTTTGCCCTGCGGATGGGAGATCAAACGCATTTCGTTGTCTTAGTCCGATAACTTATGAAGACTGTTAATTATGTTGGGAAAAAGCTGTTGAGGAGTTTTGTGCACGAGCAGCGAATTCTTGATTCACTCGCTTCGCTTACTGGGGTGGTTTGTTCTTTGAGTTTAATAGAAAAGATTCTTTGAATTTAATAGGAAAGAGGGGAGGGGTGGGGGGAAGCCTAAAATCAGGCCTTTCCAAGATCATAGCATTTGAGTATCTAGCTGTAAAATGGCTTCTTGCATGTATGCATGTATATCTCTCATTCATCCATCATCCCGCATGCTCATTTCTCCATCCCGCACATTTGATCCCTCTCCAGCCCTCGATTCCTGTACCAGAACCTCCCCCTTTCTTCCTTATCCATAATCCACCATTCCGACCTTCCAATTCCCTCTCCATTTCACGTCACCAGTAATCCCCCTACCAAGCCGTACTATCAACCTCACTCTGTATCTGCACCTTGATAGCCCCACTCTTCACATCCGCCGCGGTCTCAAACGCCTTCACCGCATCCTCAAGATCAAACCTATGCGTGACCAACTTCCCCAAATCCAGCACCCCACTCTCAAGCAGCCTAATAGCTCTGGGCCACGTATTCGCATACCGGTATTGAAACTGCAGATCTATCTCCTGCGTACTCAACCTCATAAACGGCACACTCATATTCGGTTTCCCCACCCCAATCACAAACACCTTCCCCCCGAACTTCACAGAGTAGATGGCAGCATTAACGCTAGACTCGACGCCCGTGCACTCAAGCGCGACCTTCGGCTGCAAGCCAGCGGCGTCCGTGATAGTTTTCGCGGCCTCCTCGACCGAGGCGCCAGGGGCGACTTTGACGCCGCGGACACGGGGGCAGAGCTGCCGCGCGACTTCGAGTCTGCTTTCTTCGATGTCGGTGATGACGATGGGTTCGGCCCCCGCGGCTGCCACACACTGAAGTGTGATTAGCCCGATTGGGCCAGCACCGCAGATCAGCACTGGGTCACCGAGGGCAATTTGCGCCCTCGCGATGCCGGCGAGCGCTACGGATAGCGGTTCAAGCATCGCGCCGTTCTCGAAGGACATGTCACCAATTTTATGGCACCAGACGGCAGGGTGGTTTACGTAGCGGCGGAGGAGGCCGTCGACGGGGGGCGTTGAGAGGAAGCGCATGTTGAGGCAGCCGTTATAGCGGCCTGTAAGGCAGGGTTCGCAGTTGTAGCAAATCAGGTCGGGCTCGATAGCGACGCGGTCGCCGATGTCGAGTTTGGTGACAGAGGGATGTTTGGCGAGGATTACGCCGGCGGATTCGTGACCGAGAATGTGGTTGTTCTCGACAATCATGGGGCCGATTGCGCCGGCTTTCCAGAAGTGGATGTCGGATCTAGGAAGGGGTGGTCAGTGGTTTGTTCAACTCTTTCAACTTCACAAAATATAGGTCCGGCAATATTTCTGGATCGTGGGGGAGAAGACCTCGATTTGGAGTGCAGTGAGATGACAGGGACGGGCACTTACCCGCAAATGCCTGTCGATTTGATGCCAACAGTGACTTCGCCCTCTTTCAGGCTCGCCCCACTCTTCACCTCATCTAGACTTGGGCCCGACTCGGACACCCATAGCTTATGTTCAGGATCAGTGAAGACACCGACATTGGGCTTTGAGAGGGCGCTGATGGGGTCTGCGTGGGTGGCCATGCCTGCCTTGGCTGCGGCCGACAGCTTCGTTGGTGGTGGACTACTACGTGGAAGCGTCAGCGTTGAGGCTGGCGGGTATGTAGTCTTCTTGCTCGGAGAGGCAGCTTTGGTGTTGTTGAAGGAGGAGTGGGAGCTGGCGGGGTAGACGCAGCTCGAGCAGTAACGGAGAGGCGCGCCAGTCGTTGCGAGGGCGGGTCTGTTTAAGATCAATTGATTGTTAGTCTAGCCTGGGGGTTTGTGCTCTCCAATTGAGTGAAGAGAAGATTGCTATCTTGTGATTCAGAGGGTAATGGGGCGTACAGGAATCGTGGACGTTGCGTAGATCCCAAGAGCTGCCCAAGACGTGCCCCACTGTGGGGTAAGCTTAGCCTGCGGGACATCCTGATGACGTTCCCAGCGATCAGGGCTCCGTGGGGGAAGGGTCGAGCAACGGTGCGCCTCTTCCGTTGAAGCTCTGCTCAGGTACTGGAGAATGGAAGAATTCGAAGGTAGAGGCTGAAGGTCAGAAAAGCATGAGATGAGGGTTTTTGTTGTATTTGTAGGCCCTTTTTTGCCTTTGGGAAATGTGGGTACCTTGAGACAGCTTTCACCCCACACAACTCACCCGCACATGCGCGACATAACCTTCAAGCTGTTCTGTACCACCCTTTTCGAGCTCCATGATTGGGGCGCATCTACCCAGCTTGCTCGAGATCGTTCCGCCGCACCAAGATCGAATTGCCATGCTGTGCCTAGACTGCTGCATTACGTCTCCGGATCTGTGAAGCTATTTGTCTTGCGTATTTTCGTCGTCATTTCTGTCGTGAGAGTAGCTTGGAGAAATGTAGTCGAGACCGAGGAGAGAGAGACGGCTGAAGAGACGGCTTTCCGGCAATCGCACCTGATGACGGTGACCTGCACTGATCAGTGTGGGTGGCCGACGTATGCTTGCGTATCGCGAGAGACAAGACCAGCATGGATGGGTATGACTAGTGTTCATCACGAAGCTTTAATAAGTAGGAACAGTCCTAAGTTGAATAACATAAATCTCGTTTGTCTCGTTCTGTTCATCTCCCATGCTGCTGCCCATCAACGCCTTGCTCAGATGCTTGTACCAAGATTGAATCGCTCGCTCCCATCATAAAAGGACATTGTATTCAGAAGAAAAGCTTTCTTGCTTCTTCTGGCCGGCTCTCGTTCGGACAGTACGGGCACTTGAACTTACTCCCTCTGCTCATCGTTGCCATCGTATCTTGCGCAATCACATGGCCGCAAGGCATCATCATGGGTGGGTTGTCGTCCGTCGTCTGCGCCTTACTGACCGGGCACACGAATATACTGTGGTACAAGTAGTTTTGAGGCAGAGCTACTTCGTGCGGAAGTTCCTGGGCAGTCGTCCATTCCGCACGCTTCGCCAGCATGACATTTTTCATCTTCAATACCATAGGCAGAGCGATTGCACCCGCTGTGGCTGCTACGTATAGCGGTGATTCAGCGGATAAGCCTAGCAGGCTGCAAAACTCTTTTGTAAAATTTTCTCCAAGATACTCCCACGTGAGATTATCGAAGTACATCTTCCTGTAGGGTGACGTGGCAAGGTTGGTGTGGTAAGCCATCAGGGTCGCGAGACTAGAGATCTCATGCAAGTAGCGTGATTGAAAGTGGGAGAAATGACTTCGCGCATACGCGAGCGCGTTGAAGCGGCCTTCCTGGGACTTAGTGGCACCTGAAGGCTCGGCGCCGCCAGTGAAGAGATAGATGAATTGTAATTGACAGAGCTCGAATTCCAGGTGGCTACCACGTAACTCAAGCCTCTCACTATTCTCTCGCGCCCAGTCGATCGCTGGCAGGAGATTGCGGTTGTGTCTCATTTCATGGACAATGTGATACATGTTCCCAAACGACCTGCGAAGGTCCTCCGATTTCAAAGGCCCGATCCCAAGAAGTTTATCAAGCTCGGCTTGAGTGTCTCCGGAGTCAATTTCCATGTGCTGCTCTTGCCGGTTCTGCAAATATTGATTCTGAATATCAATCAAGAGCTGGGATGCCACACTGAATTGTCCTTCGCGAAGGAAGTGCATCGATATAGCGCCATTTATGTGTCCGGGCTCGGCAGATAAGGCATCACTGTCAGCGCTAGGAGAGGGTTTGTCTTTGAATTTCTGCATTGATTTAGTCAAGGGAGTAAGTGACTGGGTTGAGCTCATACCAGATCCAGGACCTTTTGATACTGATTGTGGCCTTTGTATACTTTTTTGACCTCACTGGTAGCATTCTCGAAGCCTTGCTTGATTGGGTTCTGCAGCCGTGCCAACGTCACGGATGCACTCGTAGGATCTAAACGGATGAGCCTTAAGCGTACAACATTTGGGCAGCATTACCGTCTACTATTTGGTTCCGCGCATTGTGTAGCTGATCAATGATATTCTGTATTTCCCTTATGCTATTCGAGAGATTGGCGCTGGTAGACAGCTTCTCTTGCTCTTTTATCAACGCGTCCATTGTGGCGATCTCGAGCTGAGATAGCTATCAATAAAGGCGAATTCACGGCCAAACGAACAGAAGAGTTGAAGATTGAACCCTAGCGTCCATGACTTTGTAAAATAAATATACAACACACAAATCGACCTGGCTTAATGGATGAATATCGTCGTGCGGCGGATGAATTGGGGAGGTGACGAGTAGCACGGGTCGTAGCTTAAGCTCAGATCAGTCTGATCTCCCAATTGGGCCTAGCCCAGCCCTACCCGGCTTGGCATGGCTCTAGAAGATATATATTTAATATAGTGTAATATACTATTATACTCTAATAGCTGTTACAACTGTAGAAGGGGGCTAGAGTATTAGGAACTATGTGTCGAGAAGCTCCTTACCCAATCACCTGTCTCAAGGTCAAAAGGGTCATGGCGTGTGAAAGTTATGAGCTAATGCGGATCTCACTGACTCTGACGGTGGGTTTGATAATGATCGTACTAGTGATCTTCTATGTGTATGTCTATATGCTGTGGAAGACTATGCAGAGAGGGTCAATGCTCAAGTGTATAGTGAGTGACGTCGGAGATTGCAGAGTGTAATACCGGTATTTTCGCTAGCACTGGGAAGCTGGCGGTCTGAGAGACTCGTCTAAAAGTGAAGGACTGGTGCAATACTAGTTGCCACTTTAGAGCTAGGCTTGCAAGAGCAGCTGACCAGGAGCTAGATAGTCTAAGCATTGTTTCTTTCTCATTTCTGACAATGATATAATTGCCAGCTGTACTAGCAACTCACCGGGGCTATGCCTGCAGTTCATAGGTAAGTACATGAAGATGGTAATTGCTCAAGTGTTATAGCTAAAATCGATAGTCCAAGAGCGAACGAATAGCCGAGTCTGACAGATTAGGAATTAGTTAGTGGCCGTGTATAAGAAACCAAGATTGAAGTGTTGGTATAGAACTGGTTGCTAACACTTTGAGTGTTTATTCGCGAGACTAGCCGTCCTATTCCTCATTTCCTTCGACCCTTACACTCCCCCCCCATTTTAAACAGATCCACTGAGAAACACTTAAGCAGTACATTCCCCCCTTCTTTCTTCCTTCATCCTTCATCTCCTAGTTCTTTTTGCTACAATTTACTCCTACCCACTCCTTTATACACTCAATCCAGAGCACAATGGCACTTAACGTCATGGCTCTAAGCCTCCACAAGCACTCCTTCCGCTGGGTTCTAGCTATTGGCATCCTTGCTCTACTGCTGTCTCCGTTTGTTGTGACCCAGGATAGCCTCTCAACGGGCTCAAAGAGCCTCAAATCCCGTGCAGTCTCTCCCATCTCGTCAGAGATCGTGAATCCGATCGCAAAGGTTGGGATTCGTTTTGGAATTCCCGATGGAAATCTCACGCTTTCCGCCCATGTTTTGGAAAAGCGAGACTACTGGTAAGCCTACTCAAGAATATCATGACCCGGTTGACATAGAATACGCTTTTTGCAGGGATGATTCCGTCGCAAATGGTCGCAAAAAGCTCGACTTGTTGGATGGGCAAACAAAACAAACTCCACTGAATAAACTCGACGATCTTGAAGCTAATGGATGGTCCTATGGATCAGATCCCCTCAGTCAATTGTTGTTTGGTGATGCACCATGGACGTCAATCTTCAGTGAATTGGGAGTGGACGGCGACGAGATGGCCGACATTGTAAACAAGCAGAATCAACCATTCTCCAATTGCCAATTCGAGAACATTGTCAGTGGTAGACCATTCATTTACTTTGTGACGTCACTATACTGATACTGAAACTTCATGCAGCCAGCGACGAATGGGGAATACATAAATAGGTACAGCTTCGACGGTCGAATGATACTAGCGAACTCCAATTTCGCCCCCCACGCTGTGACGAAGGATCATGCAGCGAATAGTGCTATCCCCGATGTACCGTACTATCAGCGAATGCCCCTTGTGGAAAAATGGTCGTCCATTGTGGGAATTGTGGCCACTCATATTGCTGAGGCCAATACCAAGAACCTCAAATACGTCGTAAGGGCTGGAATTCTCACGGATGCCACCCAGGACATCATAAATGGGGCAGCTAAGAGACATGACCGCGGCCAAAATCCTAGATGGCTCAACACGGATTGGCCGGGTATCGACTTTTCTAGAAACGATGAGGCCTATTTCGCTTTGACAGGGACCGCCCATGGCGTTGGCGTTGTTTACCTTTTGAAAGACCATCCAGATCAATTCGGTGACAAACGAGTGGACTCAATCAAGATCTGGAAAAATTACAGCGCAAAGGAAAGCCCAAGTGACGAGAGAAATACAGGCGAGTATGAAATGATGTTCACCCTCACAAACTAAGGTATCAACTTAGCGCATACGCTTTTGCGTTACCATAAAGCAATTGACGTCTCGTCTCAGACGGACGATGACTATAAGAAACGGAAGTTGAACCAAACATGCATTTGACTTGGACACAAGCCAGCTTCAAATGATAGCAAGGTGAATATTGAGATGACGTGAGATTCAATAGAGGACGGAATTATGACTCAAGTGGTTTGCAATAGATGTGAAATAGACACTGGTAAATCTACCATCAATGAAAACTGTCAGCTTGCTGGCATTACCTACGTCATATGACCAATTCTTTCCGATGTGCATTGCTAGCTCTTTGCAAAGCGTGTCGTCGCCCCTTGAAATAGGCTCTTGCATTTGTCGCTTGAAAATAATAGACCAGCAATATGGTATGGTATATGCACTTCTGAGTGTTCATTCAACACAATTACGGGTTGAAAAGAGATTCTTGCACCCACCTCTGCTCCAACATGAATGCCATTACACAGTAGCACTTACCGACAGCGGTCAGGCTTTGGAGCCCTGAGGCATCCCGTATTGTTGAGTGAGGCGCAAACGTGATACTCCACCTACTCCACTCCAAGTGGATACCGTACCCCAACGGTATTTTGGACCTACATATATAAGTCTTCCTACAGCTAGATAGAAGATACATATCTAATATAATGTAATACATCATTATACTCTAACATCCCGTCCGTCCCAAATGACATTTTGCTGGGGATTGTCGGTGCTGCCGAGCTGGGGATATATAATGATGCCAACACCATTGTTGACACACCTGAAGAACTTGATGCCAACCGGCGACATGGTCTCAAAGCTTTTCGGTGAAGTGGAAAGAGATTTACACTGTTTGCTGGTCTTTTGCGGCCGTGTGGTACGCCCATTCGTTCGAACTTTTTAAAGCTTTGAAGTGGGGCTACAATCGAGACCTTGTAATCAGATGGCAGGCCGTCAATGATGATAATTTTATGGCCTAGACCTGAGCGTGACAGGTGGTTCGGACCTCTGAGCCTAATAACAGCTTTCTGCAGATCCCTAGCCCAAGCCAGCCACAACGGTTTCTTGAGAGCTGATGCTTGCTGCACCAGCCTAGTCCACCAGGCTAAACCAGAAATTCCCCACATCTGTGGAACAATTGCATATGCAGATCGCGGTGTGACTGTTAGTGCGGCCAAAACAGGCAGCTCAAAAACCACTAGTCCTCCGTCAAGGTCTAGAACAAGCCAACCTGGTAAAGATTGCCTTTAACCATCGCAAGCCTGATAGCTTTCCACTGACTGTATCAAAGCAGCATCGCCCAAGACTAGAGATCACTCATCAATCAATATACCTATTCCACGATTCATCAAATTGAGCAATGAGTCCGGCGCGGACAGCGAATTTGCATTCTTCATAACAGCGCCCGTGACCTCTACCACTACAGGGAGCTTCTTCGACCACGTCTGGCTTTCAGCTTTCGTCCCCGACGGAGGTTGGTATGACATCCAAACCGATGATCATATCTACGCATGTAAATTCCACCAACCTGACAAGCAGGGTTGAAAAGACATGCTGATATTGAATCCAGGGACGGGAACAGCCCCACAAAATCTTGGCCCGGGCATCGTAGTTCAAGGAGGCGAGGGTAAAGTGGCAAAGATAGCTACCGTCGACCACCCAGGCAGTAAGTAAATCCAACCATTGCGGCAAGTTGGCTTTCCAAAGTAACAGCGTTCGCTCCTGGGCAAGTTTCCCATGGCTGTCAAACAGGGCGCCGCTGAGTTCCTGCCTGATACCGGAGATAATCAAACGCCTGGCAGCTTCGAAATTAATACTGACGGCTCGTTCACACATGGTGAAAACTACCTCTGGCCAGGGTCAGCTCGACAAAAACGGCCAGATTGTGCCCATAGTCTCGGTAAGTGGCTCCCTGGAACATTGTGATTGTTGCTGGATCATTTGAATCGACTATAGGCGCAGTTCCCAGCTGAACCAGGCATGAGTTACAAATTCAATCCGGTAGCTAAATACTATGTTGCCGATACATCGTATGTACAGAGCAGTGCGGTCGATATTGGTACCGGCTCCTTGAATCCCGGAGAGATTCATTTCAGCTCCGGAGAAGGACAGGGCAAGGCGACCGCTATCGTCACGATCGATTCCTCCAACAATTTTACGATCGAGTACGAGTAACGTACAAGGTTTGCCAGGGATCCAGCAGTCTTATTCTCGGTCGATTAGATACTACTAGCGTGGCTATATGGAGAAAGAATTCGAAGGACTCTGGGTTTCTCGCTCACCCTGCGTAATTAGCCATGTCAATATTCTACTATTTCTAGCACACGGTATATAAGTAGAAATCGGACAGGTGATATTGAGTCGTCGATCGCACACACGTGAATCATGAACTTTCACTTACGTATTTTGAATAAAGCAATCCGAAGCGAAGTTCGACATCGATCGTGCTCAACATGGCGTAAGATATACCTTCCGCCTCGACCAATGACAGACGGCACCTAGTATGGACCGGTCGTACGGTCTTAGAATGAAGGATACCTGGGTGGCTTGGGAAGTCACAGGTCAGGAGCAATCCTAGACGTCAGCTAATCACCACCCTACGGTGGGAGTGGACGACTGGATGCAATCAGAATCCAGTACCTTGGAGACGCCAGATGTTGACCAAGGGAGTCCTCAGGCACGCAGTGAGTCTCAGTGACCGCATGATCGGCCATTCTTGTGATCGGCCGTCCGTGACTGATTCTGCAAGTAAAGCATATTAGTGTACCGAGTGGCGAGCGACACGTTTGGCAGCCGTGACACAACCTTCTTCTCCGCACTTGCATGAATGTACGCTGTATTGCATACTGTAATCTAGTTGTCTTAGAGAGTAACAAGACTAGAGCTTAGCAATATCCGAAAATATCAGGCTTTAGGCTTGTGATATAAAATAAGACTAGATTGAGTAAAGCTACGAGTGGCAAAAGCTTTGCGGAGGAAGGCGCCGAGGTTTTCCCGAGAAATTTTGTTCCGGACGCGACAATCGCAAGCTTTTTACGGAGGATATCCACGGGGCCTGAGGATTAATTCTTTTTCAACCCTCTCCTCATCATCTTGCGGGCCTTCGATCGAGACCAGATGGAGATTTTCATTACATTTGCCGCCATACTCTTTTACTAGGGGGCAAATGAGAATGAGCAGCTCGTGCCAGAAGATGTGATGGGATGGACTTCGAATCCTTCAGTCAGAAAAATGCGGGAAGTGGACCTCTGCGACAGGACAAGACACTGCAGCCTCAAAATGGTCAAGCCAGTCCTGAAGCCAAACCTTCCCATCATCGAATTGTCCTTGCCGATCCTGTAGCTTTCAGATACCTGAACAAAGATCCATCGACCAAAAGCTTGGTATACAGAGAGCGGCTACATGGGTACGAGCTCTACGCGGTTGAGCAATGGGCATGCTCCAGAAAACATCCGACATTCGTGATAGTCACGTACACAGGACAGGAACAACATTCGGTTGTATGCTATGTCTTAAGCGTACCTGCAGATGAAGAGATGTGGTCCCCAAGACTCCGAGTCTACATAAAAGCTGTCAGAAGGTATCATGCACGGGCGAAAGAGACACCTTTAGGGACGATGATGGTTACAAATTTGAGTTCCTTCCCTTCAGCTCTGACCGTGGTCGCAATCCCAGACGGCGACCTGAGGAGTCACAGAGAAGCTTTCGTTCTCAATGAAGATCTGAAGCGTCTGGGATGTACTGGCCGTGCTGGATTGAACCTCTCGCCTCCGATCGGGGCTACCCAAGCAAAATTCAGGGAGCTATATCATACGAGCGAGCAGATACCAATCGCTCCATCGGTGGTAGAACTAGTCAAATTATGTCAGGCTGCGCTCATGATCTTTGGAAAGCTTCCTGCGGAGTATGCAGATGGACTGCTCTGTGACGTTACAGAGGAAAAGATCAGTGATTGGTGGGCAGACATTGGAGCAGACTTTTTTGATATAGATGCTACTGATGGTATACTTGGGCCTACGACGGTCGCAGCGTTACTTGGGCTTCTTATGGGTGCTAGAGGTCGACTACATTCGTATGGCGCTCCGGTAGCCAAAGATGTCTTCGATATAATCGCCACCAAAAAGCGAGCGATCTCATATTTTCAAAAGTCGCAGAAATTGGAACGGACGCGCAGGCTCGATCATCGGACTCTCGATCGTTTGCATAAAGTGACAGCCAAAGCAGCTAATTCTGAAGGACGAGCTGTCCCACGTGTCGTCAAATCAACGGTCGCCGAGCTGAGCGGCAAGGGTAGAGACCTGATTGACGGCAGAGAAGGTGCAAGTATCGTCGACATCGAGACCTTCGACATCGACGAATTCATCAAGCTAGGTTATGGGGAACGTTTCAAGTGGCTTTGGCATGGCAAGCCGCGCAAGCATGAGACAGACTTGCTGACTGGCCTTGGCGACGACCTCGTCTTCAATGGCGATGAACAAGGCGGAGGTTGGGTCAGTAGCAAAAAGCGAGGATCCGTTGATGATGATATCTCCGTGCGGCAGACATTGTCAGACCGTTTGTACATGACATCACATGGTTCACAAACAAGTCTTGATCACGTTCAGCCACAGTCATTGAGGAAGGCTGCGGCAAGGAATATCGCTGGTAAGCATGATTCTAGAAGCGGCTTGGGCAAGATCCGTGATGCAGTAGCAAGACGAGGACATCATCATAGAATGTCCAAGGACGCGGATGCTTTTGATAGCCAAAGCTCAAGATTGATGACCCCGCGAGATAGCTTAGAGCAGGCTCGAGACGACATTTTTGACACAAACAACAGCAGGAAACCAGAGTTTGACTCCGGTAGCCAAAGTCGTTCTGGCTCGCAAAGATCATCCCCCCGAGACAGTCGAATGATGGGGGACAGTCAGTCGAAGACTAGGCTGCAGAAGTCAGTTTATGGAGACGGTTCCGCTGCTTCCTACAGTCTGTCAAGCTCTAGCGTCGATAATCCGATCACGAATGACGACAGTGAGGTGAATGAGAATTACGTCAAACTTCTTAATCAGGCCGATGGCATTACTTTCAGAGATAGAGCGCACCGACCGAAAATGCCCGATCGGGACGGAACCATGACTGTTGATGACATGCAGGCAGTAGACAACATGGAAAGCTTTGATTGGGCTGCCTCCAAATTGCCCGGATTGCGAGCAACAAGGAGTATGTCCACACTCTTCAGGAAAGCAGCCGGCAAGCATTGGGAGCGCCGTTATCCCCGTCGGATGTCTTTCTCGATTATGTCTGACGTCCTTGCTCACGATTTGAGTGGTGACGACGACGACGAAAGTATGGATCCTGATGCTCTACTAGCCCATGAACTTCTTGCCATACTAAGGGATCGACGCATGGATGACAAGTTGTATAATCTCAAGAACCAAGAATCAAATTGGATCGAGTCCAAAATAGGCCTCCTCGAGTCGTACGACGAACAAAGCGGCAAGACACAATCCAAGATAGACGAATTTTACCATCAAAAGGTGAACGAAAACCATAGTTTGCATAAATCCATCGAGGCTTTGATGACTGAAAAGAAGGGTGCGTTGACGGACGGGATGAAAGACATCGAGATTCTGGAAGCCAAGCTCGAGTATGAGCTGCAAGCTTTACAGTCGAAAGTCGAGGACGCAGAAGATGGTGTAGATGAGTTTGAGAGACAGATACTGCAGCTCGAAGCCAGGGCTGCGGAGCTGGATGAGACGCCTCCGCAAAAGCCGTCCATGTTGCGGACAGTAATGGGGCTTGGAGTTCTTTGAGTGGCGCTTGAGCCATATGCATTATGATACCCAAGGCACTGCATTACTGGCGCGTCCCACTTCTGTAGAGTTGAAATTCGATGTATATTTGTACAAAGCCCCACCTTATAATGCCCATGGATGCAATAGGACAAACACTTCTTCAATGTGTCCCGTCTCCCCTTCGTCTACCGTTCCTTCTATGCAATATCCTGACATATTCTCCAATCCCTCCCTTTCCCCTCCTGCTCCTTCTCCGTCCGACTCTCTATTATCTCTCCTCATCACCACTCCCACCGCACTCTCACATCCCAAACATTCCCCCACCCCCACCACCTCCACCTCCGCCGCCCTGCCGCTGAGCAGCCTCCCCCTGCATCTTCTCCGAAACCTTCATATTGATCTCAAAAAACTTGCTGACACATCTATCCAAACACACGCTCTCCCCTTTATTTAATTCGCCTTCGCGGTATTCGGAGGGTATGCACTTCGCTGTGCAGGATTGTTGGAGCCTGTGATTTGTTCATTGAGTCAGCGATATCGCAGCTGTAGCGAGCGGGCAGTGGAGTTGATGAAGAGGATTGGTGGAAGGGGAGGTCACGGGGAGGAAGACTTACCGCGAGTACATATCCGACATGATCTCCAGCTCTGTCTCTGCATTTGAAATTTTTTGCTCCGAGGAGAGTTGCGGGCGGCCGCCACCGAAGAGGAAGGACATGCTGGTCTTTCGTATGGAAGTATATGAGAGGTCGTAAGCTGATGATGTGGCGCGCTCTAGGGGAGGATTGTGACTTGGATATGCAAGGTATTTGGTCTTTTGATTTGAAGATGAATGCTCCGAAAATCAGTACCGGAGGAAGGTTGGTCCGATCCGAAATGCTTGGCGCTCATCTCTGTCCACAAAAGGATCAGGCTGCCGGACCCTCTTTCTATACTTTGCTTGGGCTTGAAGATAGTAACATGCACTTTATCTTGTTTGATGCTTTGTTTTGATGGAGTAAGCGAGTGGACTTAGAGAATTCGAGCGCAGTCGCTTACATTGAGGGCCAAGTCTGCAAAAGCCCAGGGGCTGCAGAAAACGTGAGAATTAAATCGACAGGGATTGCTCCTCACCATTTAACGCGCATCATTACGTTTCTATGTTTCCATTCAGTCGTCCATAGATTGGCCCACTCTCACTTCCCGTCACGAGAGGATTGCGCGTTTTGCAAATTGATAGCGACTTTATATTGTCCTACTTCGACGTGATCTCAAAAGTTGAAGGCCGCGATCGGTTTCGAACGAGAAGCAGCAATAGAAAGCTGTATCATATATCTCGGTCGTTGTCATTTGGTGCAAGCTGAATGATACTTCTTGAGTCCTTCAGAACTTCTATTCGGCATTCTCAGAATTGCTTTTTCAAGTTCAAAGATATGGGCTCACACGGACACCAGACCCTGGTTCGTTCTCCGAGGCCGCTTTTTAACAGACGCGTACAGTTTGTGCAACAACAAATGCACACACTCTTACAAGGCGCAGTATCAAGCCGCGAACAGGCTTCGCCGCTCACGTCGTACTTTCAGCTCCAAGCGAGCGAATGGATCGCCTTCGATGCCATACTGGTGCCTACAGGATCTACATGATCGACCTCAGCTCAGCCTTAACAGTGCATCCTTTAAGATGTGCAATTCGACTTAGTCGATTTCTCTCGTCTTTTAAAAAGGGACACTGAAGTGCGCAAACCATATATGCGATAACATTATCATATCGCACGCTTCTAGGACGCAAAACCCTTCTAGTATTTTGGCGCTTTGAGTATGCCATCGTTCTTCAAACGGCCCCTAGATGAAACTGGGGTCTCCTTCTCCGAGATCTATCCAAAGCTCCTTGAATTAAGCATTGTACAATCGGACTGCCCCATACACGAAGACTGCGATGCAAGCTGTGATGGTCAACCCAGCCTTCACGAGCCGCTGAAACAGTATTATTGGATCCATGAGATGAGTGGATTCAAGCCCAGGACACAGCCAAAGCTCTTAGCTCCCGATACTGTCTGTCATGATGAGGCTTGGCTAGCAGCTCAAAATTTCGAAAGCTTCCAGTATACGAGCATCGAATCGACAAAAGCCAGGATCCGCTTGTTGATAATTAAGCCCGCAAACTTCAAGAAAGATGTCCTCGAGTGCGAAATTATAGATGCTTGTCTTGACGATGTTACAAGCTATGCCGCGCTCTCTTACTGCTGGGGAGCCCCATACTTTGATCACAAGATTGTTTGCAATGGCAAAATGATGGCCGTCACAAGCAATTTGCACGACGCGCTTAAGCGGTACAGAGAGGATTATGAAGGACATAAGGAGAGCCTCCTCTGGGTGGATGCACTCTGTATCAATCAGGCAGATTTGATTGAGCGAAACGAGCAAGTCAGGCTTATGCATCGAATCTACAGTCAAGCGGTCAATGTCAATGTTGACTTGGGTCACGTTGACAGGTCATGGCTTCCAGGCTTCGTACTCTTATCGAAGCTGGATATGGCTCATGAAATCGAAACAGAAAAGGCCAAAGCGGGATTGGGCCCACCGTTAACCGGAGAGCAGCTTTTCGAAGAATACGACTTCCCGAGACAGGAAGATCTCGTTTGGCAGCTCTATATTCGAGTGCTTGCTTCGCCCTGGTTCTCTCGCGCATGGGTTGTCCAAGAGATTGTCGTAGCTCGAAATGCGACAATAAGATTTGGACCGTTTAGTTTCAGATGGCAAAAGATCAATACCTCGCTCGAGACTATAAAGCAACTCGGCGTGAGCCCTTTGATCTTTATCATGCGAGATCCCTCACTGGATTCCACGATGTCCGTCTCACTCATGAACGCCACCAAGCTTCGACGTTTGCGCCACGAATACCACAACGGCCGGCAACCCCTCTCCTTACTGGAAGCTATGACTAGGACCCGTGATTTTCATGCTTCTGACCCTCGCGACAAGATTATTGCTGTCCTTGGGCTTGCCTATGCACGTCCAAATATGAAGGAAAAAACGGATGAAACATTATTTCAAGCCGATTACACGCTCTCCACAGAATCAGTCTACTGTAATTTTGCTGCTCATCTTGCACAATATGGGTATGCAGCACAAATTATTGATCTAGCTGGAATGGAAGGCAGAGCTCCCGAGCTCAAAGAATTACCATCATGGGTACCGGACTGGGCACCACGCAGGGAGGAAAATAATTTCATTCGGTTTGGCAGGACAGAGAATGTTTCCTACCATGCAACTGCCGATAGTGTTTCTTACATGGAACTGTCATCGCGCTCGGACAGAAATCATCAGCGTGTCCTAGGTATGGAAGGAGATCAGATCGATATTATAGCACAAGTCACGCCAAGCTTCGATCCCGATAGAAACAGATCAGAGCACAAATCTCGGACTCGAGTTCTTCTGGAATGGCACCTAGGTGCCAGAGCTCTGGTATCTTCAGGTATCACAAAGAATCAGCTGCACCCCGATTACATAGACATTGACGATGCCTTTGCGAGGACCATCATTGCAAATGACCTGCTTGATGCCAATTTCGGGGACAGCGATCCGAGTCGCCCGAGTCCTATCACCAACCCGAAGGAAAGTTACCGCCTTGCCATACCTTCCTCAGTTGACGACGTTATACCTATGGGCCAGCGTAGCCTGCTGATGGACAGCGATGAGGACGTCCGCAGGAGCGCTGTGTCGACCTTCTACTTCCAGGCTATAGCCGCCTGTGGATGTCGAAGATTTGCGATAACACAGAGAGGATACATGGGGCTCGTTCCGTCTCTTACTCAGCCTGGAGACACGATTGCCCTCATCCTGGGATCGTCTGTTCCATTTGTTTTGAGACCGAATCCACCCACTCGACATGTTCAGGGCAAGGAAACTACCAAATTGATTGGCGATGCTTATATCCACGGCATAATGGATGGCGAGGGTATGGACTTTGATAGCTTTGCTCCTCAGATGATCTATATGAACTGAAATTATTCCTTCGGTAAGTCGTCAACGTTCAGGATGTGCAAAAGAACACTCTCTCGACCTATTGGACAGGGTTTCGCCAGTCTGAATATTGTTCACACTAAGGGAGTCTCGAGGGCCACGGAGAAAAATATCTCCGATACCTCAAAGCTTCACAAATCCTGCTGCCTACCTGATTGTAATGCCCTCGTTAATCACCACGCGAGACAAATTCGAGATGAAGCTAGTTGCACTTTGTTGGACTGGAAGCAACGCGCAGCATCTACTTTTGATCCTTTAGAACTTACTGCGCATTGTTCTATTACCCTCCGCGCAGGCAACGGTTTACTGGACCGTCAGCGATTTTACCAAATCGACTACTTGGTTTTGCTATAAATTGGTCCCATTCAAGGGTCAATTCAGTTACCGGCGGTCCAGGATGAGGCTCAAAACCAAGTAATATAATCAATAGTTCAGATATTTCTAATTCCTGTTCATCCAACGCCAGGAAATAAGTCTTGGAGATAAGATTTTGCCATTTTTTGTATTAATTGGTCAAACGCATATTGGAAGGCTTGGTGAATTGTTAGTCAAATCAGTTCAACCTTTAGCGATCCAATTGCACCTCCAAACGGACTGCTAAACTATTAATTCTGCTACAAGCAGTCCCTTTAAAGCTTCAAACTGGGACCGTTCGAACCGTTTCCTACGCCATACTCGTCTGGCTCAGAATACAATGGCCTCCTCAGCACTAGGCCTTGTACAGGTAAGCGAGCCAGACAAAAATTTCCTCTTTGAAGAAGCGATCAAGGATTCAGGGCATTGTATCAAAAGATCTCAGCGTGCGCTTGCTCAATTGAATTCATTTCAACCCTTGCTCTCCCGCGATTTCGCTATCAGGGAGTTTGGAGGAGCCAAAGCCCCCTTCCGTCTACTTTTTGATCTTCCTGTGCTCAATCAACATCCCTTTGGTAACACGACCAGATCTTTCATCGCATTGAGTTACTGTTGGCATGACGGCACATGGGAGCCCCATCAAGGCCTCGGTAGACACCAGAAACCCTGGCCAATAGCCCCCTCGATGCTTTCAGCACTTCGAGCGGAGCGTCTGTCTTTGGAGGAAGGAATCTGGATTGATCAATTATGCATTGACCAAGAATGTGAATCGGAAAAGCGACACGCTATTGGGGAAATGGATTTAATTTACAAAAGCGCCCGGGTGGTCGTGGCAGTCTTGGAAGATATCATCGTTTCCTCATCCGAGGAGGTAATACTTCACGGTCTTCTGAATGACAAAAGTCGAGACACACAAGATCTGTTTGACGACCTCAACAAGCATGCGAAGGAACAAGCAACTTTGGTGCTATTTCGTATTTTGTCGGCTAGATGGTTCCGGAGGGCTTGGTGTTCCCATGAGCTGCAAGTCAGCACGGCTTTGATATTCATCCTACCGACACCCAAAGGCACATATAGAATGACTACCCAATCTCTGGAGGACTTTTACAGCGCTACAGTCGATTTCAGGACCGAGTCAGGCTTGGAAGACAAATACTATAATGTCGAAAGCTATGATTTCCTGACTCGATCCTTCTATGACGAAGCTGACCGAGGAGAAAAATCACTCTTGTGTCAATTCTCTGATAATATGAAGCTCGGGAGTACAATCGAAAGCGACAAAATAAGCATCTCGATGAACATAGTTGGTCTCCAGTTAATCTATTTCTGTCCAAGGAGGACTGAAGACCAGTGTAAGTGGATTCTTGCTATGCTTGCTTTGTCCTCTGGCGAAGCTCTTGCGCTATGTGGGATTGAAGAAGCTTTGACGATCGATAATCCTCATGCTCAATACCCGGCAGAATCTTGGCTTCGTTGGTACGATGAGATCGAGGATCCGATGAGCCCCTTTGGTGGTTCAAGACTTGAGCAGCCGTCGTACATCGCCGCTATCGATGAGCGTTACATAAATCTTGAACTCTTCTGCATTCAGAAATTGAGTTTCCTGATACCAACAGTCGACTCCTTGCAAAGGGCAGGAGGATTTGTGAACGAATTCCTCAGTCTATGTAAGGTCAAGCATGAATTTTCTCTCATGAGTGTGGACTCCATTGCTGGTAATGGCATAGTCACTCATGAGCCTTTGATCCAAATACTATCGTGCTCGATCGAGTGCGGCCGTCGTTGGATGGTGAAGCAAATGGCATCCGTGAAGGAAGTGGCAGAGCAAATGAGAACCAAGCTTAAGAAGCTGAAATTTGATCTCTGGCCAATTGTTCATAAAATGCTGGAATGCACAGCCATATACCAATCGACAGATCGAGAGGGATCACTAGCGTCGATCAATCGCTGATTCTGGAATATATCACCTTCATCCTAATGTACTATCAAGAAATTTCTCTAAAACACTCACAGTACAATTCTGGTGTTTATGCGAACGGTGAAGATATCGCGTCCCAGTGGATGGGAGTCAAGATTGGCACAGACAACTGGGCACTGGTCCCACGCGGTACTGGCATTTCTATGCCTTCTGCAACGACCAGGATCTGTGTAGTACCAGTAGCACTGAGTGGTTGGTCTTGCACATTGCTACGTCGATCCTGGATTCTGGACCTGGACCTGAACCCTGGGATAAAGGACACATGGAAAATTGTGCAAAAGCTACCTTTCTTCACTTTGACACCCATTCTGGCTGACGAATCGTGTGTGGTGCGACTGCGTAGCCAAACGATTACGAGCTAGCTAAAATAGTAACGGAACACATCTTTAATGAGATGGTTCCTCCCGGCACATTTCGAGCAGAGATCCCTTACCGTCCGTCAAGGTCAATGATCTTGCAATACTCGAGCTACGTGACTAAATGATCGCTAAAGTAAAGAATTCCGACCGAGCTCAACTCAATCGTTTTCCAGTCGCTGCGTATCAACATCATCACCCTACCTACCTTCTACGCTTTTAAAGGAAATCCACCCTCTCGTCATCCCTGGAGCAATACCCAATGAGCCTCCGCCATGACCTATCCTGCGGTATTGTCACAGGATAATCCTTTGCAGGCGAAAAAACCTTTCGACCCCGAAATTTTGCTCTCGGCGAGCATCTGATGGCGTATACCTCCTTGCTTTCGGCCGCTCCGCATTTCTGAACTCGTAAACCGATAGAAAATAGTTATACTTATGTGGATCGACTGTTTTCATGCCCGCAACTGCGTAGAGTAGGAACCTTTCCGCGTAGCTCCTGGCCAGAAGCGATGGAGAAGCGCTGGTGTAGAGTCATGGAGCAAGGGAAGGCGTCGCTGCGATGCTTTCACCTCGAGCGGGAGGTGCGAGTTGTAGATATGGGACGTTGTCGTTGCGGATGGGTCTGGATCGCGCATGTATGTCAGGATATTGTAGAAGAGAAAACAGATGCATTTGGTTTCCTCCGCTTCGACGGTGAGGAATCATGTCCAGAAACAATGCTCGTGTTTGAGCCGCTTGTCCCAGTCTCGGTCTGTTACAATGGTATCAGTGGCCTCTGCTTGGTGGAAAAGCTGTGTATAGAATTGGAATCGCAGAAGTGCCCGTCTGATACGCATGAGCTCATCTGCTGAAAGGGGAGCTTGTTGCCCTGTGTAGACGCGTGATAGGAACATAGTCTTACAGAGGTGCACAAAGAATTCTACACTCTGTATAACGGCGTCGAGTCTGATGAGAGTCTCCGTATTCTGCGGTAATGATGTCGATATTTCTACATGTTCGTCATCCTCAACCTCGATGAGGCTCTTCAAACCCCATTTCAGCTTTGGGAAGGTAGCTAGAGAGTTTGTTCCCTACTGTGATCTATGTATCTGTATCCTAGAATAATTGGCATATCTCATCCATCATGATAGGTGCCTTGAGTAACATTAATATTGCCAATGAAGACTACCAAAACTGCAGCGTAAGCAGCTGTCGACATGAAGATCTCTGCGCGTTTAGCATTGGTGAGAAGGCCGACGACGGCAGCAAAAAGACAGGTGAACAAAACGAGCATCCCAACGCAAAGACCTAGGCTCTTTTCAGATGTGTAGAGGAGGCATACGATAGCGCCAATGAGGAGAATCGCGCTCAGGATCGTCGTTATCACGAGGCCGGCGTACTGTACTCGACGCTCTGGGAAATAGTATAGCCCGTCGGCGTTGGGCTTCGTTCTAATGTCTCTTTCCTGTCGCAGTGTGAGTTACAGAAAGCTCCTGCAATGACCCAGCTTCAAGCTGCCAAAATTTGTTCGTCGACTTGAAGGGCAACATACCTTGAATAGAAATCCAAAGTAACTCTTCAGGAAAAGATTCAACCGGTCGGTATCAATTGGCGCCAATGCCACCAAATCGCGTTCATCATCAAAGAGCTGTTCATCTCGGCCCCAGAGGCTTGGAATATTGCCAGGTTTGAAAGATCTACGAAAGTCTCTCAAGACGCGTTTCCGTGGGGTACTCAACGCGAGAACTTGATTCTCGCGAAGCAACGCTTCGTCTATACTGGTCAGCCATTTCTTTTGAAGATGGATTTACGTACGATATTGTTTCAGCTTCATCCTAATCTTGGACTGCAACCCTCTTCGCTTTCGCGCCCTTACATTCGTATTCTTCGCAAAGTGTTCCCAACTCACAGCAGCCTGGCGAGCTTCCTGGTCATCGATATTTTTACTATCCTCGCGATCTAGGTTCTCAAGTTGTCCTTCAAGCTCTTGTAGTTCACTTTGTTGGTATAAAAGGTTTCGAGCACTCAAAGACTCAAATTTTCGATAAATGGCGGCATCTTTGTCTCTGGCAATGAAGTCCGCGAAAGTAGGATACCCCACCAGCTTTTCTGGCGGCCGGCCTGCTTCTAGTACAGTATCCGCCATTTCGATGTCCACATCTCTGCGTCCTCGCGGGGACATGTCATGACTCTTTCACGTTTAGTCAAAGGTGGAAATATGATGTCTGCATGAATGAGATGACGGAATGATGGGCGAGAAAGGTTGGGAGTGCCTAGTCTGCCTTGCGTGAGGAGCTGAACAGCGCTAATGCGGCGACAGCACACAGCCACCACCAAATTTGTTTAGCGTTGCCTCACTGAAATTTCCCCCCATTTTTCCCATCATTTTGATCTTCTCTCCTCTTGCAATTCTATATCGAGGGCATTATGACTGGCGGTATAGCCGTTAACTCTGCTTGCTTGGTGGCAAGTCCTTGACAAAACCTCCAGTACCCATACGGGTTGCAAGCGATCTGGATCGGCACGGGGAAATCTCAGGGCCGTGAATTCGTCATGCCTTGCCTTGATGGATTGTCGGTGAGCATAAGGGAAGCGGTGCCCATGCAGGAGAAGGGTTACATATCACCGGGCCGCGATGTCCAAGCAACGTGGTCAGTACTGATGCTCTGTTTTCCGCATTCGCAAAGGCCGTAAGCACTCGTGACATGAAAGAGGATTGTCTGCTGCCACAAAAGCCTTACGTTAATTTCTCCCATGCATCTGATCCTTCGAGATGTCTATCTAATACACCGCTCATTGTATGCAGGTCGCTAAACGGTCAGCGGGCGCCAGAACAAAAGTCGATTTCAAGGTGTCCAAATGCCTGTGTCCTCACCTGGCGCGGGCACATTGAAACCAATAGAGAGGCACTCTTAATCTTCCAGGGCTGCTTCGATGGCTCTTTGTCGCACTACTCCCGTCGCCCTCAAGATAAGGAGCGTCATTCATCGATCACTAGCAGCAATGGTCTCATCGAAGATAAAAATACTTCAAGTTTTCAATAATGGGCGGACGGCATTCCATGGTCATCTAGCCGTATCCTGATTAATTTTCTAATCTATCGCCAACTTACCAAATCTATGTCCCCACGCGAGCGGAAGCGCGCATACAAGATCGCTGATGAAAAGGTGAAGAGAGCAGAGAGAGAGGCCCAAGAATGTGAAGAAACTCGAAACCGCGAGACAAGTGTATTAACAACAGCGAGAACGAACGCTTCGCTGATGAAGACGTAAGCAAATATCTCTCTCCCCTCCGAAATCTTGAATTTTGGGAAAATGGCAAGAGTTGAGTCATCTGGGGTGGTAATTGTTGATACCGACATTAAGGAATTCAGATAATCAAAGAAGCTGACTGACTTGAAATCATTAGGTGGAGAGCGATTGCGCACATCTATCAACAGCTTCTGATTCCTCCATCTGGGCCCACTCCTGAGATGCCCACCCATTGCTTAGGCCCAAAACCTTTGCGGGACAGCGAGGCCAATACTCGCAGCGGACCCATTTGGGCCGACGAATGGGCAGTCACTGTTCAAGACTCACCCTTCTTTCCCTCTGATTGGATGCAAATTGTCGATGACGCGATCAATGCTGAAATTAAGCTCTCTTTTCCGAGAATCTCTTGGATTGAAGGACTGTCATCACTAAGGGCCTTCTCAAAGGGCTTCCATTTCATGCGAGAAGTCTTTGCGCGCCTACAGCCGCCGTCCATTCCTGCAAGAATATCTTTTGAAGCGGCGGGTTACCAATTATTTGTGACCAAGGAAGAATCTCGTAGACGCTTGACGACGCTGTGGTTAACGGCATGTTTATCAAGCTTTGAACACCTTCCAACCTTTACCTCGTCAAACAATATCTCAGTCTTGGAATCGAGACCGCATACTTCTAAATTTGATCCTGGATCTCAGAGTATCGTCGGAAGCAAGCATGATCGATCTTCGAGATGGCGTGGAGGATTGGGCCAGGTAATGAAGAAAGTGAAAAGGGTCAAACGAGGCCTAGCGAGTCTTGTTAATGGTTCTAGGCTGTCAGTGATAGCGGACACTGGAGCAGGCCAGAATATGATGTCAGCTCTATACGCAAAGCAAAGGAAACTTTCTGTTGACAGTTCATCGACTGGGAAATTCAAGATTGGCAACTCATCCATTATCACCTCAATTGGTACCGTCACTATTGACTACGCCTTTGCGGAGGAGCCGTCAAGACTATTTAAGCTTACGTGCCATGTCATTCGCGACTGCCTCTACGACCTGATCTTAGGCAGTCCATTTCTCACTCATACGCAAACGATGTCTGAGTATAGGCGTCGGCTTACCGAGTGCGTCTTCTCTATTTCCAACTTCTTTCATATTGGGTATCTAGGAAATAGTAGCCAGCTTTTGAGAGGCGCTATTGCGGATGATTCTCCAGCTTTTGCGGTACCAGACACTGGGGCTGAACGTAACGTCATGAATCTCAAGTGAGTACAAGGTGTCCATTCACTTAAATTGATGCTGATTTCGATCGCTAGTTATGCTTCCGGTCTCGGTCTTCATATCGACGACAGAGAAAGCTGTCGCGGGTATCTTCGTTTCGCCGACGGTAGATTTGAGAGAACTGCCGGTCAAGTCAATACCTTCTGGCAATTTGATTCCGGCAAACGTATTCCGATCACTTTCGATGTGTTGCCAAATTGCTGCTCTGATTTGATCATTGGAGACGATGTACTTTGGGATCACAATGTCTTCGAAGCGCATGCATCCTCTTTGATCGATGTCTTCAATCCAGATGAATACTGTCCTCTCGCGCCCTTTGGGTATGAGACAGGGTGGCAGAAACTCACCAACAAATTCAGAACGAAGCGGAAAGGTAAACAAAATTCACAAATACCTTCATTATCCAAATGCTAACAAGAACTTCCTGTAGACAACACCTTGACGGAAGCCGATGTACTCTTTCTCTCTCAAGATCAAGAAGAGAAGCGACGTCGAGAATGGCATCATCGCTATGGATTCGACGGAGCCAGAGCGGACGCGGAAGAAAAAGCAGCAGAAAGAGCGCGCCGAGAACGCTTCATAGCGGAATCGCAACAAAAGGCGATACCGCTAATACCGAGTATACCAAGTGCACCAAATCCGCCAGCTGCCCTAGATAAAGGAGAGCACAGACGTATGAAACCTAACATCAACCCCCAAAAACATGAGCCAAAAAATGACGACAGATTCATAGAGAGGCAAAGTTTCTAATCACGCTTGACTTTTTACAGTTGAGTTGCATAATCTGCGAATCTGGGTTTGCGTTCACTATCGTGGAGTTGGTTTCAGGGGATTGACAACAGTCATAGATGAGGAACGGCACGATTCCATATCAACTTGTACAATAACCCTAACGACGCAATGGCACAGTAATTGATCGATCACAGTGTCTCTCCTTCTCGCTTCATACCTTGGCACGTGCAGATCTCCTCAGAGCCGCTCGCCTCGCCTCCGACGGCGCCTTGGCCTGCACAATATTGCTCGCGTGACCATGCAGCGCCTTGCACGAAAGTACGCGACGGCTGATTGATCGCACCGACCGAGCGTCAAATGGTCAAATCATAAAAGCTCCTCTACTCTTCTGACCAAGGCTCAAAAACACCTTGCCCACCTCCGTCCACGCCCTCCATCTTGACAACTCATTACTATCAGCAAGTAGAATTAGACCTTGTCATCCTAGGACCTGGAGATTAGAAGCGTAATGCACACCTCACTCACGCTCTTCCTCCTTCTCGCCAGCCTCGCGCTTTCCCTCCCGAGCCCCCTCACCAACCTTTTCACCACTACACACGGAGACAAAGCCAGATTGACAACACGCGAGACTCCTTGCGTAGAGAAATGTAATGACAGGTACTATGTGTGCTTAAACTCCGCCACGCCGAGTTCTGCCTGGTATGTCTATTCCTCAGCCTTCGTATTCCAGTCCCTCGTGTAGATATGGGTAGAAGGTGCACTGGGAAAGAGCAAAGCTGACGATTTTGCTTGTGTGCAGTGAACTCGCGAATGATGAATGTGTCTTTTTGTGTACGGGCGAGGCTTGAGGGGTTGATGCGAGGAAGGATTTGGAGAGGTGGATGTGGTTGTTGATAAGATGCTGCTGATCTCAGGTTTGAAAGTGGCCTTGCTCTTGGGGATGATGAATTTCGTAGATTCGGGGCCGTGGATAGCAACGGTATTGTTGATATGGGTGGTACCATTTGTCTGGCAGTGTGACTTCGATGTTTTTCATTCTGGTATGGGTTTCGGCTGAAAGTGCAACCATTAGAGACGTGGTGCTGTCTCATAGACAGTTCGTAGGCTAAGAGATTAATAAGAGCGGTTGGGTTATGAGAGCTGCGATCGCTCGTGTCTACCCGCGCGATTAATTAGCTGCTTAGGTGATTTGATTGACGACACACCTGCTTTGATCTTGCCGTTATGTACATGCAATCGGTGCAATGATGCTACTTCCAGCTCATATTCGCTTTTCTACAATCCTCCTTGTATGACTTGCAGCTCTACTACAAGCTCATTTCCATGGGGTCTCATATGATGGCTCACATAGCGTTCCTAGGGTATTGAATATGCTCATTACTCCTTGCTGCCAGTTTTCTACACGATTTGGTGCGTCATGAGCCTCGAAAGCGCCTACTATTCTTGTAGAAGAGGGGCAACTTTACCTGGCCTGCTTAGCGAAGAGTCCCGATGCAGGGACAGCGTATTGAAGGGCGCCCGATCCTCTTTCAAGTCTAGACTGTAATCTGAGGTAATCATACCCAGCCTTATCTAGCTTCTTCGCTCCAACGACATTCGAAGAACCAACCTTTGCATTCGTCGATGTGAATTTGTTTTAGGCTGCAATGACTGATCCGATTTCGATTACCGGTAGCGTGGTGGGTATCCTCTCGCTTGGCATCCAAATCACGCAAGCCCTTGTCAAGTATTACACCTCTTACAGTGGGCGCAACTCCGAGATTGACCATACATTGAGGAGATTGACCTCCTTAGTCGGCCTACTAGAGCTTCTTGAGCGTGAGATAAATAAACGGGGTGTCGATGAACGAGATATTGTCCATTTGATTGAGGAATCCATCGATGATTGTCAAGAGTCAATCCACGAGCTTCAAGATGAGTACAAGAAATTTGTAATACCGTCTAGCGGTGACTTCAAAGCTGCGACAAGATTTGCAGGTCGAAAAATGACATATCCTTTCCGACAAAGTACTCACCAAAGGCTTCGTGAGAACATTGCCGATATATCCGATCAGCTCTCGTCAGCAATGGATGTCTTACAATTGCAGGACAACCGGACGCTTTCGGACAACGTGGCGGAAGTGACCAATCTCCTGGAGTTGGTCAGATGTGATCAGGTATCGAAGAACCTACAAGATTGGCTGAATGCACCGGATGCTGCTGTCAATCACAATGCTGCAGGTCTGAAAAGGAATCCCGGTTCTGGAGCATGGCTTCTCAACGACGATCGTTTCCTTAAGTGGTCACGCGGTGAGCTACATCTATTATGGATCAATGGCTTTGCAGGCTCGGGAAAATCAATTTTATTTTTCACGGCAGTTCAGTCTCTTCTCCGCCGTCGGAGCTCTGATACTTCTGTTGGCGTTGCCTTTTTCTACTTTTCATTTACAGACAAAGCGAAACAAGATGAAAACGGTATGCTAAAGGCATTGCTCTTGCAACTGTCTTCTCAGCTTCAGAATGACAACACTGATCTTCAGCAATTGTACAGTCGGTATGAGAAGACATCACCTCCCTCTTATATTCTGCAAGAGTATCTGCAGCGCTTAATTGGAAGATTTGAGCACGTCTACATCATGCTGGACGCTGTTGACGAAAGTCCTCGATATGAAGCACGTTCCGACTTACTTGACACTTTAGTGTCTCTCAAATCCTCAAATGTGGATCATCTTCATATTCTTGTAACGAGTCGGGACGAGCCAGATATCCGCGAAGTACTCAATGTTCACATTGATCAGGAGATTCCGATGCGAAATTCAGGGATTGAGGGAGATATCAGCAAATCCATCTCAGATCGACTCAATTCTGATCAAAAATTACAGAAGTGGGCTCCTTTTCGTGACAGAATTGAAAGAGCGTTGGCCACCCGTGCAAAAGGCGTGTGAGTAGAGAGCACTTTAAATTGTTCACCTGTAAGACTCACAATTTGGTAGGTTTCGATGGGTGGAGTGTCAATTCAGGTCTCTATCGGCGTGTCCACGTAGCGAATATTATCTCAATTCCCTGCTTGACTCCCTTCCCGAGTCACTGGATGAAACATATGAACGAATGCTAAGCAACATAGCGACCACTTTACGCGGAGATGCTCGACGGATCCTAAGCTTAATTTGCTTTGCCGAAAGACCGCTAACAGTACAAGAAGTAATAGACGCCATTGCTGTGAAAACAGCAGAGCCTCATGCTGGGCTCGACCGAAGTCGTCAGCTTTTTGACTTCAGTGACATCCAACAAATATGCCCAGGGTTCCTTGATATTGTGTTAGAAGAAGATCAGAGGGCAACATATCTCAAGACCGACAGGCCCGAGGTTCCAATCGTAAGAGTCGCACATTTTTCGGTCAAAGAGTACCTGATCTCAGATCGTATCCTAAAAGGTACCGTTTCTGAGTTTCACATCAATAGCGATCGAGCACACTCCGAGATCGCGAAGATGTGCGTGCTGTATGTGCTCGAGCCAGAGATTCAAGTGAATCCCACGCAAGATCCAGAGCCCATTACCCTGGCAGCCGACAAGGCGAAAGAAGCAGAATTCCCTTTCATAGGGTACGCGGCAGTTCATTGGGGCGCCCACTACGAGTATATAACACACGCGGACATATATCTGAATACTCTTTTGTACAATCTCCTGTATCAGAGACAATCGCGCTATATTTGGGCAAGATGGCGAGGAAGATCTCTCTCTTATGACCCTGAATTATCAGCACGGGAAGAAGAAGCTCTAAAAATCGAGTCACAAAACCCAATCTACTACATTGCCCACTTAGGTTTTGAGAAAGTATCACGAACTTTGGCTACCGTTCAATTCATAGACTTTTTGCCCTCGTTAATTGACATGCCTAGAAAACACACCAAATTGTATCGTCTCATCAATGCACGGAGCGGAATATTTGGCGACGCGTTACAGGCGGCATCACATGGGGGCCATCTGGGAGTTGTTGAATTCCTTCTTGAACAAAATGTTAATATCGACGGCCAAGGCAGTGAGCACATCATACCGGGTGAACTCCAGCTTATCGAAACCGAACAAGAATTGTATGCTTGTCCGCTATCAGCAGCTGCAACAAAGGGGAATTTGAATGTAGTCAGACTCTTACTTGCGAAAGGTGCGAATGTTAATGCTCAAACACAACGCTTGGGTAGCGCACTCCACATGGCGGCGTTTTGTGGCAATCTAGGCATGATAAACATTCTGATCGATCATGGTGCCAACGTGAATGCTCAATGTTCGGTGTATGGTAGTGTGCTAACAAAAGCGTATGTGAATGAAGAGGTCGTGCAAATATTGATCGCAAATGGTGCTGAGGTGCAAGCATATCAAAATTTCGTGTTGCGAAAAGCTGTCCAAGAACATGACTTATCTGTTGTGCGACTCTTAGTCAAAAGCGGAGCGAATAGCCACCAACGGATAAATCCTTCTACTCGTACTATACTAGAAGTCGTAGCGTATTTTGGAGACATTGAGATACTGCAAGTCATCATTGAGAGTGAGATGAGTAAGGCAAGCAACTACGATAGCCATCTACGGGAAACCCTCCTTGGAATTTATGAAAAAGCATTGAAAAGCACAATACGCGAGAAAATCGTATACTTTGACTGGATAGACGCATATAGTAGTACGCTCTTCCCTGGAGAGCTCTTGGATATTGACTTTTCCCGCAACTGGGATATAAGATATGCGCCGTCAAAATCACCGACAGAGGACAATCATCACATACAATCAGAATCACAGCAAATCTTAAGTGCAGAGGAAATTGAAGATTTAAGGACAGATGATTCCTCTCGCGCTGAGCTATGGTCTTTCTCTGCTGCTTCGATCAGAGACTGCTACAAGAAGGTCATACAGCTTTTACTTGAACAAGGCGCAAACATGGAAAAGGCCTTGGAGGAAGTCCCAGATGAAATAGTGCAAGTGCTACGTGAAGAAGGTTTCATCCCAGATTCAGGAGGTGCTACAGAAGCACAGGATGATACCGATGATCAGGTCCAACAAACAGTATAAAGCCCAGTAGTGACCCTTTTTATCACAAGTATGTTCACCGATAAGACTTCAACATCTTTACCACAGATCAGTTACCTTTATCCATCATCCTACGCCTGGAGGACACTCAGAGCCTGTAGATTCCGGGAAAACCCCAACTGGACTGACTCTTTGCCTGCTAAAATGGAGAGCTGCCGTTCCTTGTATGTATCTTTAAGCACCTTCCCGTATACCTCTTCGTGTTAAAGCCACGAGATCTACAGACGTATGTACAAGACAGGGTAATAGGGTGCATGGAATACACACTGCGAGCAACATCGTCGAATCACGTCTATTTTGGAGAAATTATAGATTCAAGTAAAGCCAAGACGCCTAGTATACATATATACATATATCTAGCCTTTCATGAAGCTTGAGTCATAAGGGGATTCGAACTCGTTCAGCTGGATTACAGAGCATGTAATTCGAAAAGTATGACGCGATCTTCCGATGCCTTAGAGATTCAGACGCCTAGGAAGAGGACGGAAATAGAGCTTCATCCATTACATCAATTGCTTTGTTACTACAAGTGTTCTGTAGTATCCTACACCCGGTAAATTTTTTTTGATCGATGATTTCATATAAACCCTAAGAGGTCAGCACCGTAGCGATCGTCACTACCGGTTGCAAGGGACTTGATGTATTCCACTGCGAAGTGTTTGATAGCGAATACAGCGGATTCTGTAAATTCCATATCACACTTTTTTCTCCCACATTCGCACCTGTAAATTGGCGAGACTTCTGCAGGATGAATTTCGAGGCCTCTGCTGCGGGTACGGTCTGGGGCGAAGTCGGCCACGGGATCTTTGACAGCCCAAGGAAGTAAGCGACGAGACCTCCAACCTGATCACTAGTCAGCAAAGTCGTTGTGCTCTTCTCGAAGGGGATGATGTACCAAGGGTGCGGAAAATGACGTTCCATATTGGACGACAGTTCCCTGTGTCCCGCTACCCGCAGCGCAGATTATCTTGTCGCCTGGAGCCCAGAAAGTCGGGCGTTTGAGGGCTTGTGAGTAGCTGCTTTTGTAGCCTCGTTGGGTGGTTGCTCCTGCTACTATGATTGCTAAACCTGGGTCCTCTCCAAATTGTGCAGGAAAAGTATCGACGTATTCGGAACGGGATGCGTTGTTGCCAGCTGAGAGCACGATAGTCGCGCCATATGTGACTGTCAGGGAGTCAAGATATCGTCTTAAGGTCTTCCATGGCGCTGGAGGCTTTTTCCAAGACTCGAGTGGTACGGGGTTACGAGACGCCAAGGAACATACAATCACCGACTGAGAGGATCTTTTGTTCTCAATGATATCATCTTGCGTGGCGAAGAATGCCTCCAATAGATTACTGGAATCGAGCACCGTCTTGACAGGGATAAGTCTCGAGAACTTGGAGACCCCGTCAGCATGTCCTACTGCTTTTGATGCCACACACGAGCCGTGACCATCCGGATCATCGTCGGTATAGGTCCGCTTGGCATCAGAGGTGAATAACCAGTCGGCAGGGCGAGGTGGCTCATGCATCATAGTAAAGTCCTTAGAATTAAATGATCTTCTTATCTTGTAGACGCCTCCGTAAGTATGCTCACCTGATGGGCTATATTAATACCTTGGTCGATGACGTATACAAAGGTATCTTGGCCATTTTCGTTTGCGAATTGATATGGTACATCGAGGCCCGCTTCGGGAAGATTAGCAAGTGGTGGCCATGACACCAATTTCAAGTCGTTTGGAGCGTCATATTGGCGTGTGATGGCAAGATTTGGGTCATTCACATCCCTCAATACTGTATTTGTGCTTTGAGAAGTAGATATGAGGGCTTCGTCCATGACAACGTCCTCAACCTATTGCTGCTTTAGCCTTGAACCGTTCGAAAAGTTTTCGCGTCACCTACGCCATTGATCTGTCGGATCTGATTCATTTGGGCTTCAGTACCCCAGACCTTCCAGAACTCGATCGTGCCAAAGACACGACTTCCAATGGGCTCAACGCGAGTGTCTCCCAGAATGGCGACTAGTCGAGGCCATATAGTGTGCTTGCGCCTGGCTTGTGGGACAAGATCTCCTGGGAAAACGAGCCACCTATCTTGTCCAAAAGCCAAGGAATCAGATACCGCCAGCCAAAAGAAAAGGGGCAGTAGATAATGCATGGCATTCAGGATATCTTGAGAGAAGCTTTGATGAATTGCAACAATCCTGAAGCTGGAGAAAGAGCTTCCTTATATGCGATTTTATTTCGCTTCCTCTATTTGGTTTGTAGCCACTTACCCTTTCAGTTTCAAAAAGCATGTTCGTGATATCGAAAAACTCTCAAATGATAGTGGAGCGCATGCACTGTTGCGTCCTGCTGTCTATTCATATAAATTCGCGAAGATGGGCTCCACCAGGTCAGTCTTGATGAGCCCTGGGAAACGCATGAGGTTATCGAATTATTGCCGACCATAAGTCTGGATTGGTTTTTCTTATACTTAAGATCGAGTCTTCTGCGTTGAGTTAAATTTAGCCACTATGGGATCAAGGCAAGACCACTCATTGAGCACAGAGAACATCCCACGATGCTAATTATGACACAGTAGTAACCCTAGTATGAGGCTAGTCCCAAGGATATAGGTGAAGGCATTGCGTCTATGCTAATGCCCCCGAGCCTTTCGCGTGTGGTTGTGTGAGGCTGTAGAGCGCTTTGAGCTACGTGGGATGTATACGCGACTGTCTGCTCTCGTCGAGCACGAAGAGTTCAACAAAGCGTATCACGAAAGGGGAGATTAGAGCAATAAGTAGCGTGATCTTGACATCCAGGCTTTGATGGAAGTGCTTCCAGGCCATGCAGCCTTTGGGCCCTCTACGAAGTCCATGGACAGTGTATGTGAACTGCATTCTCCCTTGAGCTCCTGATGTCACGATAGAGTCAGGAGCGACTGCGCACCAAGTTCGCTGCCTTGCATGAGGTCGATAGGCAGAACATCCGCCATGCATATGGCGATGTACTAAAGTTTCCATTACAAGCAGCGACGCCTCCGGATCAAGGATCCGACCCCTAACGATCCTCAGTCACTACACATCGCGGCTGTGGGAAAGTGAGACTTCTCGGTGAGCTCAAAAAGGAGATATGCGGCAGTCTTTGCTCGGCACTTGCATTGACTTGAAGGTCTGAGCACAAGGCAAAACTCACCGAAGATGAGGAGCACTTTTGTTCGGCGAGGAGCACAAATCTGGGATATCTTGACTTTGGTTGATTTGAGAGCTAGCCTGGCTGTGCGCAAGTCATCCGGTTAGCTACGCTGACGTGGAGACGAATGACTAATGCACATTTGTGCGCGATAAATAGATGTTGCTCAGCGGAGGTACTCGCACCTGATCAGCTTGGTCAAGCTCGGTCTCACATCTAGACTCCACAGCTTTTAGGACTTCCCTCTGACCACTTTGCAAACAATTAACCCAGTCACTCAAGCCCCCTTCGATCCGACAACGCTGGAGTCGCTGCTCAATCGTCGCAACATTCTGTCATGAGGCTCACAAACGTTTGGCTCTTGCTCGCAGTAGTAGGAGTCACCATTACACAAACGGGGCCGACGCTATGGCAGGACTTCTCTGGGCTGCTATCGTACCTGACAAGCTCGGTCAAGGATGCCAGTCACAAGGTGAAAGCTGATGATCCAAAGGATACTCTCGTCCTTAAGGTAAGATGCTACTAAGTTATTAATTCTTGAATGAAGTGGTCACATAGAGCGGAATAATGCTGAGTACAGTGATGGTAGAATTTGGTCACTAAAAGAAACAATCTCATGAGTAATTGAACTTTTACCATCTTTATATCAACGCCGTCCACGAGGATGGAGAAGCTATCCACAATGATACCGAAACGAAAGATGTCGCGAGACAGTTCATGTCGGTAAGTCTCGACAACTACGACAGTCCTTTTGAGAGGTATTGACGTTGACCTGCCGGTCGCAGTACTCCGACAGCGCCCGCATATACATCGATGCCTAGGAGAAGGAAGCAAACGACCTATTCAATCATGGTGTACCTTTCGCGGGGGTTGCGGAAGCGAAGAAGACTCTTCAGGATCTCAAGACGTCTTATGACGTGAGTTGAAAACCCTTTTTACATACAAACATCGACGGATGTACCTGCTTACTACTCTCGAAATCTTAGGCCTTTTCCAAAGACGTGGACGACAGACTGCAGTCTCTAGATGAGAAAGTCAATCTATCGATTCGAAATGCAACTAATGTCACGGATCATTCCTTCACACAAGCCGTCCATATGTACTCGGAGGTACAAAAGCGGTGTCATGGCTGTGAGCTGTAAAACGCTCCTCTTGCGCGAAGATGTCGTGTTAGACTTCAAGTAGTAGGCTCCCAAAAAAAGTATCGTATCCTTTAGTGAAGCTACATAATAGGCAGCATGTCACGTATGTCGCAGTCTTGGATCGTTTTGGCACCATCGAACAATTCGTGGTAAATAGCTGTCATTATATCGTTAAGATGACATCGAAAACGAGGCTTCGCTCATTGAGCCCGCGCAAGTCCTATCTTTCATTCAAATATTAGTCAAAGTCATTGACAAGGTATCTCTTGCCCATTCCTCTGATTCTCCGTCACCATCGAGCTCCATGAGACCAATGCGTTTGCGGACCTTACTACTGTTGCTCGTGAATATGCTATGGTACCTTTCGACGAAGTCCAATTGGTTGACTGGGTTGAGGCTTTAAACTCTTCTCCTGCGAGTCATAAATTCGTTTATCTCTGTCTGCAGATCGATTGGGATATCGTTCTTGAACTTGCTTGTTGAGGGGGCTGCTAGAGACGTTCCTTCCACATTCAGCTACCGACCGCCTTGGGATATATACTGCTCTGGATCATGGGCTTCTCCATACTCCAGTAGACTCTTGCCGCCACGTGGCAGATGGTCATGCTCTAGAAATGCCAAGGAAATGTTGCGATCACTACAAACTCTGACCAATTCTTTATATGTTTGCATAGAAATACTCGTAGAGCCTGAAACTTCTTGGAATATGAGGAATGCAAGCTTCTGGAATTTGAAATTTTGCATAGCTTCAAGAATCTGTTGCTCAAACCTCAAACCTTCTGGCCGATTTGCATAGATCGTCAAGGATCGGATTGACACTGGCAATGTTTCTTGCAATCTAAAAGACGCCTCCCTGATACCATTGAAGCCACCGACCAAACTCTGTTGGAGGATACGTAAGGTGTGGAGACGTTCGAAGCCATCGAGCTTGCTCAAGTGAGGCTTCCACAAGAAGCTGGATCGATCACAGTCGGCATCCTGGTCATATATGTCGAGGTATTCCAGACAGTGTTTGTGGAAGGATAGTATACGCCACAATTCGTCATTGGGAATAATGTTGCTTGGTAATGTTTGATCTACCATCGACGTGTATCGAGGTAGAAACACAGTCAGCGATACCAACGCCTGCGGCTGTTTCAGGCACTCTCTCAGGGTAGTGCGAGAATCTTCAATTAAAGGATAGTCACCACCAGGGACTAGTGTAAGGTCTGTGATGCTGGAAGTCCGGGCCGTATTTACTTCGATCAGATCAGAGAAGCAGGAAAGATGGATGTCAAATATAGAAACTTTGCGGACGGTAGGCAGAAAGAAGAGCCTTCCAGCGTCCTTGACAAACATTTCTCGGTATCCGATATCTGGATTCTGGTCAAATGGCGACCCAAAAACAGTAAGGCTCTGCAGTTTCTGGAGGTGACTCGACTGTGACAGTGTGCTTCGTGGGAGCCATCCTGGGGAGAGATACAGGGTTGAAACATTGGGCAGACAGGCCATCAGCACGTCAATGAATGCTTGACTTCGTCCCTCATGCAATGCTTCCGAAAGCTCACCAGATGTATATCCTAATTTACTGCCAACATTGAATAGATTTTGAAGTTCCTGCCTCCTTTTGCGCCCGTCCTGGAGATATTCATCTTGCATTTGGGGGGCTACGGACGATGATGAGTCACGAAAATCTAAAAGTCGAACATGCGCGCCTAGTTGAGGGTTCTCGACGACTGTACGAAGGAACAGCCAAAGGTTGAAGAAAGATTCTGTCTCCCTGGACCATCGGTACTCCTCGTACAGCCCCGGGGTGTAGGCATGGTGCCAAACTCGGCTCACGAGGCTGCAAGCATAGAGCGTTACTATCCTTTTCGAGGTAAAATGTGGTTTTAAGAGAAATGCGACACTAGGTTCGTTTGTGCAAAGATGAGACAGCACCAGTTGGTGGAGCTCTGGTGGAAGATCGTACATCTTTACAAATGAACTCTACTCGGTAAGAGAAGAGTAGTAAGTCACAAAGAGCCTGATGGTTCTTCGAATTTGATGATCTCCTTTGCTTACAGGAAGAGAAAGATTAGGCAGCACGAGGGTCGGTTAGTCTGAATATTACCGCGTAAAATTTCTGCGCTAGAGTTTTAAGGCCCATCCTAAAGAGGTACAGCTTATAAGCCCTGGGAAATTTATTTAGCGCGGTAATGTTCCGACTAACCGACCCCCGGCAGCTGCAAAAAGTGTCTAAAGGAGATAAGATGTGGTAGAGCTGTGGTGCACTCCCTCACAATTCTTGTGAGATGAATAGCTGTACGTGCGAGAAATCATATGCTGAATTGGCAATGATGGCTTAAGTCTGGAGCGTAGCACCCCGTACGGACGAGGGTGTTAAAGGAGCAAAGTCTCGATGAAAGCGATTATCATCTTTCTCTGGACGGAAAGAGTGCCGCATAGATTTAGATACATCACAATATGCACAGAGGGTATGATATCAACAAGTAAATGTCCATGCTTACTTCTAGAGACTATCGTTGTAAAAGACACGCAGACTCCGATTGCAGTCGCTTCTCCCACTTCTACACAGTCTTCTTGCAAAAGGCATTCGTGTCTGTAGACATCCGCTTCCGTATTCGCCCCTGCCACTGCTGCCACAGTACCCATGTAAGGAAAACGCCAAATGTCAATAGAGTGGTCGTCACCCAGTAGTACCAGAAGCGTTCTTTGATGACTGAGTGGCGTTTGGGCACCTCCCAGTCGAAGAATGGAGTCGTAAACAATGCCTATCAGTCTCGTGGTCAGACTTCTCGAGATTTCTCAATCACATGCTAAACGCTTACCGCTATAAAAGTCCCAGGGAGAAAAGCCATGGTCAAGACCGCAATGGTCTTCAAGGCAGCAGCATCCTGCCGTGAATGTTCTGCTATTCCTGTCGACTCGGATGTAAGTGCGATAGCAATCTGGTTGCTCTTCTGTTGGGAGAAATGGTAGATCTAAGCTCTTTATTAATCTCTCACTGTCTCGAAAAGCTCCCTAGATCGACTTACAACGGCTAACTGTATTTGTATGCGCTTCTGTTCGAATGCAGCTTGGAGCAAAAGATTATGATTACTGTTCATAGTCATTTCGAGATGCTGCAGAATCGCATCGCGGCTCTTGTCTAGCAATGACACTATCTCTGGCGGGGCATCTCGGGCATTTGCTTCAATATAGGTCAAACATTTTTCCAGCACTACTTGTCGTGCTTGTGTTCTCATCTCCATCATGCTCAGAGTTCTCGCGGTTCCATTGAGAGCTGGTGTAATCGTTTCGAAGTCAGCCCGAAACGGATCTTCGCGCGGCTTGGACGAGTACGTGTGTTGACCAAGACTATGCTGAGTAGAGTCAAGTCTCTGCCCCTGGTGCTGCATCCTCGTCATTGTCATGATCAAGAGCAAGTGCATGAGCATCACAGGCACGAACATTGGCTGCGGTGCAAGGTAACTATTACTTCGGAGTAGAGCGAGAAGTCCTGCAAAGTCGAAGACCTCACTTTGAGCTAAGATAATAGCACAGGTCATCGCTGTTTGCCTATGATACTTCAGAAGAACTGTGTAGAATCCAGTGGTGCCGATGCCCACTTTGAATAAATAGGCTGCACTCTGGTCAGCACATGGATATCCGATGATGACAACTTTACATGCCATCCGATGAGACGGCGTGTCCTCCTCCGAAACTATATTGAATTGGTGATTGAGCCACGTGCGGTATGCTATGAGTCAGTATATCGATAATGTGTTGTGGAGCGCACATTCTTTGACAAATCCCTTTGAATGTCGCTTGTGACCAAGGCATGATTACCGTCTTATCTGCTGTTGAGGTCTTAGATGCGGAAAACAGCAGCCGGAAACAACCTTTAGAGATGTCTTGTTGAGCAGCTTGAGCACGTTGGCCATCCGGATTACTAGGGAAGGGGGGCCTGGGAAGAGCCATTCCTCAACCTGGTCCGGGTAAAGAAAGCCTTCTCTTATGGTACTTGCGCCACTTGGGTCTGGCGAGATCTCAATATAGGAGCATTCCGCCGGCTCGAAGCCTAGACGATAGTCTATGGAATGGTCATATAGAGATGGGGCGTAGTTGGTATTTAAAGTACTGAGAATAGGAGCCATCAATTGAAATTTAAATGACAGAGCTTTCAGCTGGAGTCCGACGGTTGCTCGAAGGTCCTATCGTCAGGTTGTCTACATGCATCTGGAGCAGTCTCAAGGGAAATGAGTCCAGTGTGTGCATCTACACAGTCCTTATCAGACTGGAGTAGCGTAAGGCTGACACTTACAGAATGATCTCTTCATGCAGGCAGATCACATAGTCTCGCTATGTAGCCCGATCTGCCCCACTTGGAGCTGCATGTCAGCTCGTCTCTAGATGCAAAGCCTTATTATGACTACATTATATCGCTCAGCGCTTTTGTGTTGGCTAATTTGAGGTAAAGCTCGCGGCCTCTCTACCTTGGGCGGTTGAAGTCAGAAATCCAGAGACGCTCCCGTCTTCTTTGACCAGGGCAATCTGCCTGCTTCAAAGCTGTTGCTTGCCGGTGGGAAGAATGTCTCCTTTCCATCAGTACAAGTTCCGCATGAAGGCTTGAGGTCTTTCCTGGGTCTGTTGCAGGCTAGTTCCCACCGCAAGCAACACACATACTGAGTTGTCGGCGTTCTGGGACCTAATATTCCTAGAAATTGTCCATCGGCATGCTTTCCTACCGACTATGAACCAAATGGTCGACGCTATCAGTGATTTGGCTATTCCATCTAAACCACTTGATGAAGATCAAGGACCCTCTAACGTATATGAATTTGCAAGGTCCTAGGCAGTTGGTGACTTATTAGGCAACCTACGTAAGCCCGAGTACGGTGTTGCTGAGTGAATGGGCGGCCAGCACTTGCACTGAAGCTCTACTTGCCATTCCTACAGAATTCAACAATTCTTGAGATGTTGAGAGCAGCCAATAGCATCCCAGCTGAAGCTTACATAATCACTGGCGGTGGCTGGGATGAAATGTGACGTAGGCGCCCTGTGCGCGTGCAAACCTGCCACATCAAGCCTTCCAACACTTACAAACGTTTTCGACAGCTTGCGTGTACACAAACGTTGTCTACGTAAAGTCACGAAGCTTCACTATCAAAAGCAGAAGCAACAAGTTGGACGATTTTGACTCTTCACACGTCAACGGGTGACGTAGCAGACACGTTCCGTTCCTGCCTTGGTTTTCTTCCAGCATGACTCTCTACTACACTCTGGTACGTTTGATCTGACAAACCTCACTCCAGAACATCTCTTCCTTCGGCGCAATCCAAAGCACGTACAACCAACCCAGCTTCAAGAATGCCGTCGTTGATCTACGCTCCGGTTCACACCCTGCTGCCTAGGCCTCTATACCACGAAGCTGACTCGAGCTCTACAGGTGTTCGCCCTCCTGATGTTCGAGATGGGCCTCTTTGTCGTTCTTATCCTCCCTCTACCACACTCTGTCAAACGCAAACTATTCGCATTCATCTCCGAGAGTCCTCTCGTGGCCAAAGCACAATATGGCTTGAAGGTAGGCCGCATCAGCTCCCATTCCGTACAAAAGCTCATGCGGGCAGATCTGCTTCATTTTTATTCTCATCCTCTTCGTCGATAGCGTCAACCGCGTCTACAGCGTGCAAAACGAGCTTTCTAAAACCAAGAGAAACAACAAGTATGGCCCCTATACCCCACCTCCTACAACCTTACTAAGAATACGTCAGTCAGGCAATGCTTGAAGGCTCTGGCCGCATGGAGGTGCAGGCCCGCAAGTTCTATGCTCAACGCAACATGTACCTCTGTGGTTTCACTCTATTCCTCTCCTTGATCCTCAATCGCACATACGTGATGATTCTCGACACACTCCGTCTGGAAGAGAAAGTTAAGCGTTACGAGGGCGACCCATCGGCAAAAGGCAAGGCTAGCGAGCAACTTGCACAAGCTGGCGATGCTGGTGAGATCGGCAAGCTTAAGAAGCAGCTTGCGGCGAAGGATCGTGATATCGAGACCTTGAAGAAGCAGACGAATGGGTTGCAGAATGAGTACAACCGCATGGGAGATAACGTGGCTTCCTCGGATGGGACGCCAAAGAAAGATCGCTGAGGAGGGGTAGCTTTCAGCTAGATCCCTCCAACACGTGGCGGCTTACTACACGTGGGGTGATCGTCGTGCAAAATTGATGGTGAAGGTCAATATGACAAGTGGGGCGAAATGGACTGGATTCTCTCAGTGAGACGAGGATTGGTTGGTAGGGGTAGGATTTCATGCAAATAGCACTCGGTACTATTGTTGGGTGCATCGACAGTTCTACAGAGGAAGGCATATAGATTTGTTTTGTTTCTAGTCTGCAAAAGCAATGATCTGACCAACATCTCTCCCGTTGTGACTGCTGGCAGGGCAGAAGCTTTCGTAGACGCTCCAAGCTGCCGCAGAGCAGATCCACGGATTTGGTTCAGCCGACAAGCCTTCCGTATGTCTCTCCGTCATCCACTGTCTCGGTACCCAAACCTCACTCCAACATCGCAGTCTTCAGCCATGATTCGTAGAAGTCACGATGTTAGTGCTGATGGTTCTGACCGTGCACGCTCCCAAAGCGATGGTCCCGCCAAGCCAAGTCTGAAGCTCCCGCCCTGGGCGGCTACGGTAGGCCGGTTCACCTATCACAGGAACTGTGACGAGAGCGGATTGACGAATGGAATGGTAGGTGGTGGGTAGGTGGTGGGTAGGTTGGCAACAACAGCATGGCAATTGCGTAAGAGCTAGAGCTTGAGAAGGCCTGTTTTGAAGGTGGTGAAAACACACCGCATATTATTGATTTTGATGGCTTTGGACTACTTGTTAGCTGTCAGCATTCAAAATGGACCGTTGGTGGGCGTTGAAGAGAATTGGTCTTAGGGGCGCTGCCGGCATCCTTCGCCAACTCTTGGTTCTTCGCCCTATTCCCTATTGATCCGAATTGTTCAAGCCATTCTATCGCGTCGCGGCAAAACCAACACTTATCCCTCCATTCTTCATAGGTCATGACTTGAGTCAAAAAGGCATTGAAGCGAATGATGAGTACTGACAGCTAACAGGACTGTTGCATAAGAGGCCACAACAAACATCTCACTTGAATCCTTCGACAACGAAGACAATAATGCCCCGCAGCTGAACACGCTGCAGCCTTACGAAAGCTACTTAATTCTCCGATGCAAGCCATCATCCTTCCATTGCATGCCCTTTGACGTCTGCATCTACACCCACAGCGACTCTGAGCAAGCGTCGCATCTTCAATGCTCGCGCGAAGCCTTCGACCATGGCACTCAAATCACCTATGATGCCTTCTCCTCACAACAGCGCAGTCTCTGCCTTCAGCCCATACTCCGAATCTCCCACCTCCCCGCAGAAGTTCGGTTCACCAATCAGTGGCCACAAGTATGGCGATCCATCCTGAAGTCGGCGTTTCACTGACAAAGTAGCTCGTCAAACCGATCGAGTCACCTCAATCCTCAATACAATCACCACTACTCTCCTCTGTCAATGAATAGCCCCAGCGATTTTGCGGACCCTTCACCCATCGCGACCTCCTCTACCGGCACCGATACCACCGATATAGACGATGTGGTCCAAGAGCAAGAGCAAGAGTCGACCCAAGAGCCAGAGCCAGCGCAAAGCATTACACCAGGGGCTCCCAAACCTGCCAGACCAGGCCTGGGGGTATGTACAATGAAAGGTCGAACGACTCCGCTGACAGAAGTAGCTCGAGACTAAAATGGCAGCAAAGCAAGCCCAAAAGCCGCGATCTGATGAAGACGAGGAGCCAAGCTCCGTAATACATGCCCCAACTGGCTTTGAGGCATTTGTATGTTTGCTGTAAGCTGGGAATGATCAAGCTGACAATATTAGAAACGAGCAACGCCGAAGTCGCCACCTCTTATCCGCCGGACCACTCCCACCGCTCAACAGCGATCAGAAATCATCGTTTCTCCTCCAGAAGATGAGAAAGAGAAGGAAAGCCGACCACCTCGGCCTACTACATGGCCTAATGCTGAGTCTTCCGAGGCTTCAAGTTCTCCTCCGCCGATACAGACAACCATACCCCCTGCGAGAGATTGGTCGGCGACGCCGCGCGCTCAATCGAGGGCTGAGATGGAGCTCTCTCCGGACGAAGACAAGAAGAGACCTGTTTCACGGTCAAGCTCACGAGCCAGCAACTTAGCAGGTGCGCTGATCATACTTGGTGTCAGAATCGTGCTAACAACGTCAGATATTCCTGAAAATGGTGAAGACAACCAACGAACACCAAACCCCAGCAGCTCGCTGTTTGAAGATACGGTAGAACGACTTCAAGAGCAAAATGACGAAGTGGCAGCCCTAAATGTCGCACTGAAAGAGTGCTGGACTCTTTGTAACACTTTGGCTGGCCTGAGCTACGTGCATCGTGAAAGAATATTCAGCTTCTCAGGGAAGGGAGATCGACAACAGCAGGCCTGGAAGTCATGTTGGAAGCTCTGCCAGAAGCTTTACGATACTAGAGATGAGGAGTCTACTGTACGGCCAACGCTTGACTTGTGCCGCGAATTCTGCCAATGCTTATTCGACATCCGACGAAGAGACAATGAAGCGGCCGATTCAGTCTTGCGTGTCAGTTTCGAGATGAACAACCATCTCTATAATACACACGACCGGACTTTACCTGAAGCTTTCCGAGAAAGAACTCTTGACTTCTACATCACACTCTGCCATCGTCTTATGAAACAACGTACGGAGATGGCACAGGAAACAGATCTGTTGCTCGGCGCTTGCTGGTCACTGGCAGAGATGCTGTTCAGTCTGCGGCAGAATAAACGAGATGGTAAGCCTGCAGACGAAGAGCTGCTTGGCTCTGCCATCCAGGCATGCTGGGAACTATGTGATCTTTTCCGTGAAGGCTGGACCCAGATCCGGCCCGATCGTGGGACGCCTAGGCCAAGTCAGACCACATTTACGCAAGCTTTCCAACAAGCGAAGCAGAGTCAAGCGCACTCAACCGCGTCCTACACCACGGTGCCAGAATACGAGGATTCGGAAGACGAGGGCTTTAGCAGCCTAAATCCGGAGACCCCAACCACCATTTTCGAAGACACAAATCAGATAAGCCCCGACGGTGATGAAGGACCCACTCCCAACATCCTCGTTCTCGGGCCCAACGACCAAGACACTCCCCAAAAGCGGCCCCCTTACAACTCTTCCACTAGAAATCTCTCCAGCAGCAACCTCTCACAAAACAACAAGACCGTCACATCAGCCTCTTCAACCTCCACAAACACAATAAAAAATCATCAAAACACCCTTCTCACCAACGGCACCCCCAGCAAAATGGCAATCAAGAAGAAGATCCCCATCTGACCTGCCTAAAACTCCTCCTCATCAAAGCCGCCACAAATGTCGGCTACACCCGCGCCTCCGGCATCCCCCTCTCCAGCTTCATCAAATCCATCCCCTCCAACAGCTTCGGAAGTAAACAATGGCAGCTTTCCCTCCTTGACTCCTACAAGAAGCTCATTGCCTCGGAACCGGGGTTCAGGGCTAATGGGGCGGGTGTGACGGGGGTGGCAAGACGGGCGAGGGCGCCCGATGTGGCGAGGAGTGTGACGTGGTTTTGCGCACAGGATCGAAGGTTCGAGTGGTTGAGAGACCTGTATAGGTGGGTATTTGGGTTTTTTGTTGAGGAGGGAGAGGGTAGGGGGGATGTTGTTGTGCAGAGCTAGTCGTTCGACTAGGGTAATTCACCCGTGTGCGCTGAGATGTTGATATTGGGGGTACCTTGGGGAAGGAGGGTAGGAGTAAGAATACAGGCGATCTTGGTCAGGGTTTTGGAAAAGTGCTGGGATTGGATTACATCGGAGATCCAAGGATTTTGATCCCAACCCTCGGCGGTGGCTCTGTTACTGGAGCTGGAAGGCATATTCATCGCATCTATGCTAGGAAGGGAGGACATGGATCTTGGATTCGGTGGCAAGAGCAAAACGCTCAACTGGTGGCTTTTTTGGTAACAATATACCCTCAACAGTCGCACACTCGATATACACTTTTCGGAGGCACCATCTTTCTTGGTCTTGGAAACAACGAATGTCCAGCAAGCAAGCGAGATACCCATCCGTATATTGTACTAGAGGTGTATACTTAGTGGGAAGGCAATATTACGATATTATGATAACTCGATGTGGATCTCATGTGACGAGGTTGCTACTCTTCCCCTGCCCCCTCCTCATCACTCGTCACTCTTCCACTCTTTTCATTCAGGTCGCCTTGACCAAGAACATCCCATCCGCTCTCGCTCCTACGAGGAGGCGTTCAGCAGATTCTGTAGAGAAGGGGGGATGGCAGCCTCTTCCTATATCTAACGTTTCCATCAGATTCTACCGACCGTCAATCTCCATCATGTCCCACGGAAGCTCTCTAATTGGCTTCAACGCTAATGAATTCGGATCTTGGGTAGATGGGGGCAAATTAATGGTAGCATGTTAAGATTCAACGCTTGTAATCCCAACACAGGCGATATCTCACAGCCGCATCATCTGATGCTCAGCTTGTCGGAGGTTTGCTCGAACGCTGCCTTGCCTCAGGAAACTCAGATTTTCTCGCGGTAGAAAATCTTGCCACCTCTCAAGAGTTGCGTAGGTTGTTGCTCACGAAGACTATCAGCACGGCCGTATATCTGTTATTCTCAGCACTTGAATCAGAGTTCAACTCCGGAGGATCTTACGCAGCAGAAGCACCAAGTATCTCCGCCCTCCTCGCATTAGCAAGAAGCCAGCAGAGGTCTTCGATACATGGGAATGGTGGAAATATCAGAGCGACTCACGATGCATGGATGGACCGGCCTCCAGTATACCGAAGAAAAGCAGGGTATGTGGGTACATACCCGGCTATATGGGGCTCCATCGACCCATCAGTCCATCGGCAGCTTAGACAAGGACGCACCATGTGTATATGTCGTTGGACATTGTTGAGCCTTAAGTAGGGCATGATTGGACTACTTAGGGGCAGGTCTGGGCGTGGTGGGGTAGAGTTTCAGGAGCCGCTGTCTAAAAAGCTTAGCCTATCAGATCTGGCTGGGCCTGGGGCGGCGTCATTAGCACCTATTTATTCCCCAACTTTCCTACTCTTTACTCTTCCATTACTATTGTTTCTTGATCATCTCTACAGTCAACCTGGTACGGGCTGATTTGAGACTATTCCTACAGCTGACACCGTCAACTCTCCACCTCTATCCTCCCTAAGATCTTCTTCAACTCTCTGAGGATCACTTGGTACTTGAACGACCCCACTTCGAACTGCGGAGGGTTACTTGTACAACCTTCACCATTACCACTACCCTCTATTTCCCAACCCTCCCTTAACTACTTCTCCAACTACTCTATTCTTAACCTTTTCCTTTCCATTCTTCGCTCATTTCACCACACAACACACTTTCCCCAAAGATCCACTAGATCCACCTCCGAGGATGTCTTACAACGCCCCCTCCGTCCCGCCGCCCTGGGTAGCCGAATATGACGACCAGTCTCAGCGGTACTACTACGTGAACCGCGACACGGGTGAGCGCACTTGGGATGCGCCCACCGGCAACTACGGCGGCGGCAGCGGGTACGGCGGTGGTGGAGGATATGGCGGGGACAATGGTGGCAATTATGGCGGCGGGGGGTATGGTAGTGGTGGTGGTGGCTACGGCGCAGCGGGCGCGGTTGGGTATGAAGCGCAGCAGATGGGTTCGTAACCAAGCCTTTTCCTTCCCCTCCCCTCCTTTTCCTTCTTTTCCGTCTCGAAGGTGTGGTATGTGATGTTCTTGTGTCACGTATCCGCCATCAAGCATGCATTATGATCTCGAGTAAATCTACCCTGGGGGAGGCGCAGCTGGCTTACAAAAATGACACAGAAAATCGATATGACTACGACAAAGACCGTACCGAAGGCTACGTCGAGAACAAAGCCTACGACGCCGAGCAAGACGTCGTCAACGCCCCCGATAACGCCGCCCGCTGGGCCGGCAATAAGGTCCAAGACGTAGAGAACATCCCGCAGGATATCGAGGGCGGGTTTGACAACGCCGAGAACCGCGTCGATCAGGGGTTCGACAATTTTGGGAATCGCGTGGAGGGCGGGTTTGAGGGTGCTGTGCAGGATGTGGAGGACGCGCCTGAGGATGTGGCGGGTTGGATGGGTGATAAGGTTGGGGATGTGGAGAATTTTGGGGATAGGGTGGAGGGGTATGGGGATGGGGTTGAGGGGGCTTATGATCAGGGGAGGGATGAGGGACGGGGTGGGTATTAGAAGATAGGGGGACAATGGGGAGGTGGGAAGGGAGGAGGGGGTGGTTCAAAACGAAGAGGAGATTGATGAGACAGGGCCGGGCTTAGCATGCGAATAGAGTAGTCTAAGAGAGACATTAAATAGCTCTTCCCATAGAAACGTGCATTTGATGGTGATGTCAATTGTTATAAACCACTGCGTGAGCGATTGATTGCGGAGCGGTGTCTGGATATTGGAAATGCTTCTATCCAGCGGACCAGATCAGCGGACCGGCTTTTTCACTTTCACGAATGACTTGGCCAGCTCCATCGCTATCGCTCGCACTTCTTTGATCTGGAACGTTCCTGCTAAATGATCCGTAGCCCAATGACGATAGTTGGCGTGCTCACCCCAAGGTAATGATCTTCCTCGTCGCCTCAGCCTGCGCCCAGGCATCAATATGCATCTTGCCCACACCCAGACGATACGCAACACCATCGATCCACTCCACCAGCATGATATTATACATACACCAAGGTTTCTCGCCATCATAACGCTGTTGGTCGAAGTGACCACCACTCTGATCGATGTGCGGCCTGTCAGGAAAAGATTGTTCCTCCATCGTCGTCGCTTCTGAATCTATCAAAAGATCTGGATTTCCTTCTCCCCTGGACTCCTGGGTATCGAGTTTGCATCGCGATATCATGACGAGTGCGTATAGGGATTCTTTGAGATCGCGCTTCATTGTTGTCGCTATCTCGCCCGGGACCAGGACGTAGCCTCCGACCTTGCCAGGCGAGGCTGCCATACCTAACGGGCACATGATATGCTTGTCTTTGGTGCATCTGTAACTTTGTAGACTCATGGGCCAGTAGTGGTCATCGCTGACGGTACTTGGATTGAACTCTGTTGTCTCGGCCTCGAATACTAGATAATTAGTCCCCCTTTTCAGGTTCGGTCCTAGTGTTCTCTGTTCTTCGGGTGCTGTGGGATGGAGGAACCAGAGACGTGGATTGTCCCGTTCCCAGTAATATGGCACGCCGTCTTCTAGGTTGCCTTTCCACTGCGCGCGATATTGTTCGCGCCTGGTAGCATCTTGATTGACGGCCTTCGGATAGCGGAACTCTTTGCTAGAATATCGCTGGCGGTCATTCTCAATCCACTCTATTCGCGAGAGATTTTCGTGGGTGTTGCATTCCACGGGACCCTGCCATCCTGCCCAACTCCAGCTTGGGAAGAGCGGTTGGCTGGACACAGGATCACGTCTTCTTGTCAAAGGGCCAGTCGGTCTCCATAATAGTTGGGAGTGAGTCTATTTCAGATCGGGGCAGTCCGAAGACGAAGTCGCTCCTGAAAAGTGGGCGAAATGCAGTTGCTATGCCCTCAAAAGCGTTGAGGATATCAGACGCGAAGGTCAACTGCCGCGAGGTGTATGCTTGCACCACCCTGTTGTACGAGAGAATGTTGACGCTTCCTGAGGATGGCATCATCGTGGGTACGCCACTGGTGAGAACCTCCGGCATGAATTTCTTGTCCAGTCCACTCTCTACCACATCTTCACCCTCTATGAAGGCATCTTGACGGTGTTGACACGAGAAAAAGCACCTTTGTTTGCCGATGTAGAGTACTCTGGGGGACAGTAACCTTTCTTGAAGCGTCCAGGCTCTGGAGTTCCATACGGATTTATTGATTGCCTGTGAAAAATCGGCGGGACGATTAGCTAGATAGATATCTTGGATCTTCTCAATGTGCTGACAGAATGTCCGTGGATTCGATGGCATGCCCGCCAAATACGCGTCAGCTGTGTCTCCTGAGGCAGCCGCAATGGTCAATACAGCAGAGCTGTAGATCAGATCCATGGCAGCAATTTGTTGTGCTTGATCTTCCGGGTCATCTTGGATTACGCAGAGACTATCTACCCATAGATAATGTTCTCCAAGTAGTTTTGTCAGAGATATTGCATCCTTGATGGCATTCGGGACGTCTGTCGCCCTTGCAGAGAGAGAACCCTTTTCCTCTAGGTCTTTTTGAGTGTCTTTCTCATTCCGCAAGGCACTAGCTACTCCCCAGACATAGCTCAGAGCGACATATCGAGGCTGTTGAATAGAGGAGACGATACAATCAGACTCGACATTAATCAATCGAAATCTTTCAGGCAATTGTCTTCCGTGGGATTGATCAAGATTCGGTCCGCAAAGACCATCATTGCAATCGTTGTACCATTTTTTGACTAAGCTGTATTTGATCTGAGGCAAGTTGATAGACCGATGGCCACTTATCTCGTTCACTACGCTCTCGTCCTGTAAAGCCAGACTGTAAATTGTCTTCATGCCATCTACTCTCGGAGTAGGTTCCACGGAGAGTAGGAATTGACGTGTACCCTTAATGTTTGTTTCTATAGGCAACGTCCTCATGCTACACATGACAAGCCTTCCATCAATTGTGGTATCAACCTCCGACCACTCAGACCCATGTCGAATGGTGAACGCGAGGAGGCGACAAAATGCACAGGATTCATTTTCAAATATTTGTGCCAAAGGATACAAGTGGATCTCCTCAAGCGCTTGTAATCAAGGGCTATTGACGAGATATTCGAAATCGATATGCCGGCAGTTTTCGCAGAGATAACCCTGCTCATCTGCCTGCAGTACCGGCGGACTCTCAATCCACCACCGTTTGGAAGGGGCCTTGAATTCCTTTTCGGTGAAATCCTTCAGTGGCTTGTCCAGCTTTGGAGGTGCCGCCTTTGGATAATTCTTTCCATACCATGTCCAGTAGATATGGTCAGCTATCATTGCTCTGTCTGGAGCCGGTGATTCGCTCCATTCTGTTATTGTACGGCCTAGAATCTTGACGTCTTCCTTGCCATCTTTTGGAGACGTCTGAGCTTCTGGTAGTTTCCCCTCATCGCCCATCTCGATGATATTTCGTCGAGTCGACAACCTCGATGATGCCTTTCAACCTAGGAGTCCGTCCTGATACCCTTTGTTACTGTGTTGTCAGCTATGACGAGTATTGTTATCGCAGAATGATATCTCAATACAAATCCACTGTAGCTTTCGACGCGAGAAGATTGTGTTGTACATCGCTTTCCACGGTTAATTAGTAAAGAAGAGATGATTCAAAATGTATTACCACTGCATTACGCATTCCATATGAAATCTGGAGGCAATGCGCAAGGAGTACTCCTAAGCAGGCAATTCATGTGCAGCAAGCAGGTAAACAAATTATGAAAGGGTTCTGAGGGGTTTGCCTTAACAGTCAACGCATGTTGTTCATGGTCCGACCTTGCTCTTCCCCTGACGCTCTCCAATAGGGCTCTCTACTTCCAGTCATAGTCTCAAGCAATTGCACCTCCTGAGAATACAGACTGCTAGCGTCTGAAGAGATTGAATCGATGCTATTACTCGCAGTTTGCAGAGGAGGGGGCAGGAGATTCCTCACGCCAAGAGTCTCGCAAGACTAGGCTCAATGCGCCTTAGTGGCTTTTTGACGTTCTCCCGAGGCTGGAGGGTCCTTGGCGTTCCATCAAATTTTCATGTCAATGTTGTGGGCAGTCAATGAATACTGTGAAGGTGGAAAGCGAGGGTAGGCAGTGTCGAGTTAGGGGACCCTAATACTCGCAAGTTACGGAGGGCTGTGAGCGCTCCCTCACCACCTATAGCAAGGATGTCAAAGGCGTCGAAAAGATGAAGCGAAAGATCTTCGATCTCTAAATGATCATCCATGTTTATGCCGCAATACTGCATCAAGGATGCTGTGCCAAGCCTCTGGCTCTTCGCAGGGCAGTCTCTTGCGAAGCTCAGCCTTGTGCTGACCTGCATAAGGCTATGCTGACGATATGTTCAGTTTTTGTATCTGTATGGCCCTTCTTCTTTTCTGCCACATTTCACTTTTGTCTAAGAATCCTCTATCTTCTTGATTGTTGGTCAAGTCTCAGCTGCGCTCCGCATTGCAGTTGTATTGACTTCTTTGGTCAAGTGCCGCAGGCTTGACGCTCTTCAAGATGCCTAATCAAGGCTCGCAAAGCAGAACGGCGCAGTTGCCTTTCCAACAGCTATTGAAGAATAATGACCTAGGAATCATTGAGAATCCATTACAGCGTGTCGACGAAGTGGATTTGGATGAGGACATTACTAATTTCTATGCTGAACACCATCTTGGTAAAGTGGTCGACCTTGACACACTGATCCGTGCTGGACACGTGGCAAGAGATGAGAAAGCTACAATTGCAGAAGGAATCCTCAACGAGGTGGAATTACGCGCACTGGAGAAGGAGAAGACCACTCGTTTCTGGGAAGAGAGTAAAGAGCTGAAACTCATTCTCCTCACATGTTTCGTTGGGAGCGTGGTTCAAGGATGGGCCCAGGGTGCTATCGTAGGCCCAAATCAAAAATGGCCCAGCGATTTTCATCTCAAGATTGGTAATATCAGTGATGACCCAGCTGAGACTCTAAGGAAGACAGGAGATATCTGGCGATTCGCTGCGACGAATGCCATTGTTTACTTCTCGGCAAGCTCACTCGGGGCTTTCTTGTGCGATCCAATGACAGAGATCTTTTGGGGTCGACGAGGGGCCCTGTTTGTGGCCGCAACGACAACATTTGCGTCCTCAATAGGCCAGGCTTACACGAAGAGCTGGCACGCACTGTGAGTAGATCTTTTGTAATCGTCATCAAGCGTCAAGGCTAATTGCGCTGCCTTTTCAGCTTTGCTTGTAGGGTTATATTAGGCATCGGAATGGGAGCAAAGTCCTCGGTGGTGCCAGGTAGGCCATTGTTCATGTGAGGTCGGCGTAGCAGCTGATTTCTCGACCGTTCCAGTGTTCGAATCAGAGGTTTCTCCCGCTAGATTAAGAGGTATGATTCAGAGCTCATTTCAGGATGAAGCTGATTTTACCTTCTTAGGGCAAATATTGACGTCTTGGCAAATTGGAACTGCCCTTGGAATCGCGTTTGCCGGTGCTATACCACTCATAGTGCCGGGCAGCTGGCGCTTCCAGATATCCAGCTCTTTTATACCTGCCGCAATGCTTCTGGTACTAGTTTACGCTGGATCAGAGTCTCCTCGATGGTTGGTGAAGAAGCAACGATACCGCGAGGCCTATTCTGTGTTCCTACGACTTCGGGAGAATCCACTGCTTGCGGCGCGGGATCTTATACATATTCGAGCTCAGCTGAATGTTGAGACCATCCTATTTATGCGGACAGCCCGAGATGTCGAAGAAATAGGCAACGAGGTCCCGCATCTAGATCCGGCCGTCTACAGGCGACAGATCAGCCTTTTTGGTTATGGGCGGCGCATCACCCAGCTATTTACGATACCTCGAGTCCGGCGAGCCACACTGGCATCTTTCGCTGTCATGAGCGCCCAGATCCTGTGTGGGATCAATGTCTTTGCATTCCTCGCCTCGACAATCTGGCAATACGCGCGAATTAGGCGTACTCAGGGGCTTTGGCTATTCTTCGCCTTTGGCTTGTCAAATTTCTTCTTCTCGGCAATCGCCTACTGGTTTATAGACACCAAGGGGCGCAGGTTCTTGTTGATGGTGTCGCTGGCCGCAATGTTTCCTCTACTCTTGGCAGTAGGCTTCAGCTTTGAAGTGGAGAGCAATTCAGGGAGACTCGCTGCGGTGGCAATTTTCCTTATACTTTACATTCTGGCATACAGTCCTGGCGGAGGCGTGGTCCCGTTCCTGTACAGCTCTGAAGTCTTCCCATTGGTCCTTCGTGAGGTGGGAATGGCGTGGGCGTCGGGTGTGCTCTTTATGGGAGCGGGCTTGCTGACTCTAGTGGTACCTCAGCTCATTCATGCAACAGGGCCAACAGGACTGCTTGGCCTTTTCGCAGGGCTCGACGCCTTTGCGTTCATACTCGTCTGGCTGTTTGTACCAGGCACAGAACGCCAGATATCGACAATGGAAGACATGAACTACGTATTTGGGGTCAGCACTAAAAGGCATGTGCGATATCAGATTAAAGAGGTGGCTCCCTGGTATTACAAGCGTCACGTAAGACGTTTCAATGTTGCTGACATGGATTCTTTATATCAATACTCAAGATTAGAGGACAGGACTGCAAATGGACAGCGTGGACAGCAGAACGGTCACTAGCTTGTAATATTTAACAGCATATGAGAGGTCAAATTGGGACTCAATCTTCTGTGTGAGAAGAGTGCGGTAATCAGATGTAGAACGATCGGCTGACAAGCTGAATCTTCTGTCTGTGTGAATATCTCTCTCTCTTGCTGCGCCCGCCTGCGACTTTTCAGGCGCCAACTGACTGGCTAGACCCTGCGTCACCCACACACCAAACCCTACCTAAGGCTGCTACTGATCAGCCGCTAAGAAGCAGCTGAGGGGTCCCCACAAGTTCTCCGTCGCAAAACAAGGAAATCGGGTTGGATTTCCTCCGAGTCTGTCGTGATCTCTTATTGGGGAATTTGACTCTCATTATCCATATCACTCTGTTACGCGTCTATCCTAATTTGCGGGCTCTCATGGTTGCCTTCCACTGTCTTCTGCTCTGAACTCAGACCTATCCAAATAAGTCGCTACACATGGAAAGCGGGGCCTCCTAGCCCTCGGAGCCCTACCCGCTTATCAAGATGGAAGCCGTTGGTAGGTCCAACTCTATCAATCCTCGCCGCCCCACCTACTAACAGTTCTTCAGCAAGCGTCATCACCATCGCTGGCCTAGCCTACACCCTTCAGAAGGTCGTGCACGAGATCAAAGAGGAGGATGAAGAAGTCCAAAGGCTGGAACGTAAAGTTGAACGGCTGATCGCTGTGATTGATGAAGTGAAGAGGCTATATGGATCGCAAGAGACCCGGCCTTTCGGTTCGACAGACGAATCTGAGACCGCCAATGTCCGTGCTCTCGTAGAAGATACCACGAAAGCTTGTGGTGACGACCTGAAACGATTTCAAAATGATCTATACGATCTCATGGAGAAGAAACCGACCTTTGGGGATCCCTTAGTCAGAAGATGGAGGCAGCGACATGCTGCTCCAACTTTTGCTCGGCTCGAGAAACAAATTGAAGGCCATCAACTCTCACTGCAACTCCTGATCAATACTGAGCATGGGTACTTCTACAGCATCCTTCAACTCAAGCCGATTTGCTGACATTTTTTCAGCCACAGTCTGGCAGAGACTAGGAAGGCCATGGCGAAAGGATTCGCAGCAGTCCTCGCATCAAATGGCCTGATGTTCACCAAGCTTCAAGAACTTGCAGATCCACCGCAGTCCTTGGATCGGCGGGACACAGAAGCTACCCTTGTACCTGCACTCGACGAGACCGAGGAGGGGGAGCAGCCTGCCTTCGTGTTTGAAAGTGACAATCCCCTTCATGAATTCCTGAAAGGGTTATTTGCTGTATGGACTAAGGACGTGAAAACTGATGACAGCTTCACCGATCCGGTCCCGCCTCCAGACCGAAGCGGTGAACACCTCACACCTGGAAATCAGCACTCTTCTCTCAACGTGAAAGATTCACATTTCGACGACTATCGAGTGAGACTAGGACAAGAAAGGAGAATATCTTCCCCGGGAGTTGATCCGGCCAACAAGGATTGTCCATTGACACCGTCAATGTCATCGGCTTCGAATGGATCTCGAGCTTCCCGCTTATCAAATGCCTCGACGGTAACAACAAGTACTAGCAGAAGTTCTATCTCAGCGTCTTCTCAGCCCTCCCATCTCGATCAGAAGCGTGGTAGAGCTCGACAGTCTGTTGAAAACAGGAAGAATAGGCGCGCTCCCCACATAAACGTTGATGAGCCCACGGAAGAAGATCGGAACAGCTGCGACTCTAAAGACGTAGGGAAAGGATTTGAGCTCCTCCAACATGTGCAAGGAGGCTCTATTGAGCATGTTGAGGCCCTCATCGCGGACAATGCTAGTTTAGAAGAGATTGACGACAAATACGGGAGGACGCCCTTGCTGCACGCCACATACAAAGGCAGGAAAGATGTTGTAGATCTGCTTTTGCGGAAGGGAGCAGATTTGCAAGCTCAAGACAATCAACAGAGCACAGCCTTACATCTCGCGATCAGGAGACCGTCCGCCCATGGGATAGTGCCTGCATTAATCGACGCCGACAACAGGTTTCAACGGGATTCGCGTGAAGAATTCGAGAGACTGGTGAACATTGGTGACAAAATTGGCAGAACCCCGCTTCACGAGTGTGTACGGCTTGCTGCATCAACGGAAACAACGATCGACGTAACCAAATTACTGCTAGCGGAGAGCCCTGACATCAATGCTCTAGATGATCAAGGTCTCCCACCCGCATTCTACGCACTCGACTCTCGCAAAGTTGACATCGTTGATCTCTTGCTCGCACACGAAGAAAAGGCCGAATTCGGTTCGTTCTCATGGCCAGAACCAGACAAAATCACCAAAGAAATTGCGCGCTCCTTGGAGAGCAAAGGCTACACGAGGCCTGAAACACGTAGTAAAGATTCAAGACAGAGCATTGCGAGTAAGAGACCAAGTGTAGGGCGCTCCTCACCATCGATATCCAAGAAGACCAGACAGCTTTCTGTAAGGTCATCTTAGCACAAGCCTTTCTTGCAATGTCTCTGAGCCTACGAATGGCATTTCTTTGAGCGAGATGATTGTAACGATTACAATGTCAATGAGGACTACAGCTTGATGACGTTATGATTGTATCAATGGACCCGTTAAGAATCTTGAGCAGGTCTTCTATCTCTATTACTAACACCTCTTCGATTCAGTAATACAACAGCACTTGGCTCCCTTTTGTCTGCAATCCAAGGGCAGTCTCTGCAATTACCATCAGCATGCGACCCAAAATGCCTTGGGATAAAGACTGGCGTTATTGATAAAAGTTAGACATCAGGTATTTAAAATGGACGCAGTTCTCTGGTACGACATCCACAGGCAGACGGTATCTAGACTGCTTAGAGATACCCTTTGGTCAAGTTGCTTTCAGCCTGCCCTCCCGTAGACCACAGCACGTTCGTCGTGCCATTAAAGTTCTCCAATGGGTTACTGTCCTGTGTAGGGTGGAGAAAGATTTTCGCCTTTTCGTCAATCGGTTTCCGTCCGTCGAAGCGTCCCTCTAGCTCCATGACAAAATATCCTGGCCACACCTGCATTGTACTGTCGAAATAAAACACTATCTGGCCTTGATAGCCTGGCCTCGGAAGGACATCACTGCTGGCGGCGCGAGATGGATTGAAAAGCTTGTTACAATGGAGGATTAGCTGGTGGTAATAGTCGAAGCCGTCAGCACAGATACGGCTGCCCAAATTATCGTAGTAGCCTCTGATCTGTGGAGGCCAGAACAGTCAGTCTGCAATGTTCCTTACCGTGAGACGTGAAAAGGGGAGGATTAGGCTAGGGCCAATGCTTACTTCAATGCCATAGACGTGGAGAGGAAGGTAGAAGCTAGTCGCGCCATAGGGTGGCGGGAGACATACCACTCCCTTTCTACTACCTTCGGTACTAGTCTCCAGCGTCACGTTGGTTTGCAGGGTATCCAAGGGCAGAGATCTTGCACAGCCGGCTAGTAGGGCGAGATACACAGCAACAGGAAGCCATCGCCAAACCATTGTCACTGCCGTGGACAGGCAGGATGCGTCTTTGTGGGCTTGGTAACATCCCACAAACAAAAGATCGCAAGCGCAAGTCTGCATTTTAGGTGATATGTCGGAATCGCGGGAGGACTTTTCCCGTGTTCCTCTTATAGACTAAGACATCAGTCTTGAGGAAGCCATCCAGCTGTACGTATCGTTTGACGCACGATCAAGGGTCCCCGGAAGTCGCATATCCGGGATTAAATGAGCTTTTCGTGGAGTGTGCTTCACATCCGCGAATCAGACGCGCCTCAACTCATCGATATGAATCGGTAACGCTTCTTCTTCTCTCTAACAAGTCCCGCCCTTTCAATCAAAGGACTGTATTTCCACACGTCACGATGCTGTCTAGCTGCCTCCGAAGGCTGGACGCTGCACCTACATCTAGTTCAGAATTGACCAGTGCATCGGAGGCTCCTTCCATCTTCAGGGTTTTTTCGACTACCCAAAGGTGGTTGCGGAATACGACAGATATTGAGCGTTCTGGCAACATGGAAGGCACGGTCCATGACTTCGGCCTACAGTTGAAGTGCGATTGCCCAATGGAATTGTTGTCGGACGAGTGAATCAACATTTGAGAAGCAAGTGGTTTCCCCGCCAAAAGTGGTGTCAACCATGTGCCCTGAAATGTGAACAAGACTCAGCAACTTCACTTCGTTTCAGGCCATATAATATAAACGTCACGATAATAGCATAAAATTCTTATTTGAGGCAATCATATTCACTAATGGCTTCGCCGCGGGCTCTTCAATACTTCATTGGCACGCCAAAATCCCTGCGCAGTTGGCAGATTGAGGATCTGAACGACGCTTTTTTCAGAAACACAACGTCTGCCAGGATGGGATCCACGTAAGAGCACGTCTATTCGACACTTTTCGTACTCACTGACACAAGTCTAGCAACCCGGAAGATCTAGAGGATCAGATCAAGATGCTGTCAATATGTGAAGGCTTCTATCGTAATACCCATGAAATCATCCTAGAAGACCTTCTCATGCCCCTTATGGATGTCGAGATAGACGCGAAAGAAGCTTGCGCAACTCAGCTGGCAGCTATTAACCCCCTCGCCAGTCACTTTGACTCGTTACCAGTGCCACTTGATAGGACATCTGTTCTTCGATTGCTAAGGCAAAACGGGACCAATTCCCTTGAGAAATCCAAGGAGCTTCTGAAAGCCAATGCTCTTTGGCGACTTTGTAACGTGAACAATCAATTGAGGCAAAAATTGCAGAGTCTTCTTTTATATGCTATTGAATGTTTGGATCGAGCATCCCAGGAGACGCCCGATACGGACTCCGCCTATGGAGAAGCCGGGTTTCGCAATATTGGCTATGAGAGACTCACGAGCCTCGAATTTCAACGACAATTCTATTTTCGAGCCATGATCAACCTGCATATTCTGACTATGATCAAGTGCTGGCTTCATGGTTTCGGATTGTTGGCCAGAGCATCGGTCGATCATTGGCTGGAAATCAAAAATGACGTCGAAAGAGAAGTCCCGGGTCTAGCAAATATGTCACAAGTGGAGAGAGATGAATGGATCGAACGCCTCTTGCAGCATATGGCCCCTTTGTTACCTGACGAGGGACCCCGAGTGTTGGACCCGTTTGTGGTAAGAATTGGTGGGGTGTATCGATATGTAGGCATCTGCAAGATTTTGAAACAGATAGAGATGTGCAATCAGATCTTGTCCACGACTGGTGAACTCTGCAGATACATAGGGCGTCACAACGCAGAGACGTGGCCGCACAGGGTAGCTTTTTACAATCCTCAGCTCAAGAACGTGGACGCTAATTGTGTGCCAGGCACCTGGAGCACCACACACGGGAGAGGCTCTACCAGCGACACGAGAATATGACACGGGGACACGAGTCGTTCCGCCGGCGCTACCAGAGTTTCGAGGGCTAACACTAGAGAAGTAGGATGGGACTCAGAAGAGGAGAAATGCGATATCCTCGGCTCTGCATCGAGGAAAAGGGGTGCTTCATGCCAATGTCAAGAAGGGAAACGTGAAATCTTCGTCTGTGCAAAAGAGAAAGAAGATTGTTCGTGCCAGATACAGAAAGGCCAAACAGATAGCACTATCAATTAATTGAGAATAACTCTCTCTACGTAGGTGATGCGATGCCGCCGTCACCTCAATATCCTGCTCTTTCCTCTTCTGCAAGCAGGGGAAGAGGAACGAAAGACACACGCGAGACAGATACGTGTCTCCGAGCCACCCTCCGATGACAAGCAGCATAGCTGACAGCACCTCATCTACCACAGCCGCACTAAGAACAATCTCAAGGCAACTACCCATCTTCATATCCCCGATCCCAAATAGCCAAATCAGCACCGTGCACGTCTCTTAAGGCACAAACCTCCCTAGCGCCCTCGCAAGACATTCACGACACGAACCCGCTAGTCCCCACTCTAGCGTCCGTCCGCCCCAGCCTAATGCACGAAGACGAGCGATTAGCAAGGGGCCACTGCGCCATTTATAAAAAGCATATCCAGGCCGTCCCCACGTGGGGAAACCCGAGACGGCGAACTCGTGCTAGACCGTAGCACGAACGAATGAAAGTGGACGTTGATGGGCTGAAACGAACAAGCAATATGCATGGACGGCTTGTAGTGGCGGGTGGTGGTGCTCTATTGGCGCGCTTTCACGATAGGACAATTTGAAGCTGGGTTGAGCCGTACTTGCATAAACTCGTCGTGAACTCTATATTTGTTACACGTCATGTTTCTGGGTGAACGGCGGAGATGGAGATGGGAGGTGGGAGAGGAAGACCCTTCTTCATGCCATGTGGTCCGACTTCTTTCCAAAAATATCTCGCCATCCTTTATCCCTACATTCTTGGCAGGGCATGTGCGTTTTTCGAAATTCTGATGAGTGAAATAGATCGATGAACACTTCCTCACCATGGTCTCGGCCTCGCCATGGAAAGACTCGTTGCACGCTGGGCCTGCGGGGCCGATGTCAAATGCGCTCTTCGCCACCATCGTGACCTTCGACGCGCTTGCCCTCTGGATGGTATTGGAAATCAACCTCGGCGTGAGCCGCTTGTTCAAGAAGTACAACGGTCTTTACTACTGGAGCATCCTGATCTCATCCTGGGGGATAGTCCTGCATACTGTGGGCTACATCCTGAAATGGTGGGCCCCCGGCAGCCCGTGGGCTCTCAACACCTGCTTCAACCTTTTCGGTTGGTCCATGATGGTCACATTCCAGAGTCTGGTGCTGTACTCGCGGCTCCATCTCGTCATCCTGAACTGGAGGATACTGCGTGCGGTGCTGATATTGATCATTTTCACGGCAATTACGGTTGAGACACCGCAGTGGGTGACGAGCTGGGGCGCGACGAATCCCCAACTTAGCACCACGAAGCACTGGACCCCTATCGACAGCATTATGATCCGCGTCTCGCAGGTCTGGTTTCTACTGCAAGAGGGACTGCTGTCGGGCCTCTACATCTGGGGCGCGATACATATGCTTACGCCGAATGCTGAGCTCAGATTGAAGAAGATAATGTGGGAGCTCATCGCCACCAGCACTGTCCTCGTCGCGTTAGATCTAATCACCGTAAGCCTCGCCTACCTCAACCTCCACGTCCCGAAGGAGCCGCTGCAGGGCTTCGTCTACGCTCTGAAGCTGAAATTGGAGATCTTCATCTTGAACCAACTACTAGCGGTCCTCGACAAGAAAAAGAACTCCTTCGGCGGCTATCGCTACCGGTATGGCACAGACTCGGAGAAGAAATCTGGAAGCAGGACAAAGTCGGCGACAAGGAGACATGATCTGGAAGCCTCGGTGGACAGTGAGAAGGAGAGATTCGGACTGCCTAGCGTGGCGCGACTTTCAAGAGGCCGTCCGTGGTTTCCGTCGCGAGAGGTCTCGAAGGAGGATAGTGGCGGCCAGTCGTCTGATACGAGTACGTTTGGGCTGCCTGAAAGCGCGAGAGATATGCGACAGGCTTCTTCGCCGAAGCCTGGGTTTGCTGATGAGAGCAAGATTGCGTGGGTCAGGCATGAGATTGAGATCGCTAGATCGTCGAATGGGAGATGATGCTCTTTGTGGGGTCGGGGAGCTCTTTTTATGATGACACCTTTGCCGGATGGGAGCAGAGGGATTTCAATTGATAGTGATGACGACTGGGTGTACCTGGGTAAGACCGATGCGTACGTGGCACTCTCGACCACAAGAGCCATGAAGTCAATAATCAGTAAAGATGAAACAAAATTCCAAAGTAGGCAAAAGGGCCAGTGGTCAGTGAACTCTTGGGTCGGAAAACGGACTGCTTCTCGTCCTACCTCCTAGGGAAGGGCTTTTGCCAAAGAGCCGGAGGCTGGAAAAGGCCTCTTTATCAAAGTTCTGTCTTGCCTCGCCCCCAACAATGCGGCGATGCAAATCAGAAAGTAACCATTTCACGAATTTTTGACAAGCAATGAGAGGATCCCTGACGGGAAGTCCTACACACAATGGACTTGATCCTCATCAGTCATCTACTGTTCTGGTCTCGCCTTTGACAATAACGACCAAACATCCTCATGCTGGAAAACGCACCACAAATACACAAGAGAGGCTCGAAGGGCAATGTGGATCTATGTTTTCAGGAGTAAGAAGCATGGATTAGAGTCCAGGACTTGCGCGGGGCTTACGCGAAGGCTGAGGTGACTACTCAGGGGATACGCGGGAGTTCTCTATGCGGACTACGCGCGAAGGGAAGGCTCATTACGCAGGGGCCTTTGTGGGGGCAAACGTTCTCAGTCTCTCATGTCGATTTTGCAAGTGAAATTCCTCTACAGCTTTCGCAATCACAACCGAGGTAAGACATAAGAGGGAAGCAAGAGATGTCTTGTCCCCCCGTGTAAAACAACATCATTTTAAAGTCGATTTCAAACCTTTTCAATGTGATACTTTGATCTTATGCGTCCTTCTCCAAGTCATCGCGTACGTGGCCTCTCTTCAATTCTCAAATTGACGAGTGCTGGCCTCTTTAAAATCCTTGATTCTTGTGATGGCTTGAGCCTACCGCCGTCACCCTTCAGATAACCAATGCCAGAAATGCTCTCAACTTGGTTTTGCCGATAGGTATTTATTTTGCTTGACTAAGACACTTTCCGCATTGCTCCAATCTCCATCTCACCAGATTTTGTATCGGGTCAACCATTTTACTTCGAGATTCTGGTCCCTTGTCCAAGTCGTGCACCCTCAAACAGGTCGTATTCATTCATACTCTACCATACATTGTATCGTGATCATTCAAGATCTTCGCGACCATTGGTTCGTCTAGTTGTTTTTGTAGCATTTTGATCTCGTCTGCTTACTCTTTGCACTCCTGCTGCGCCTCCACTAATTTTTTTGCACATTCAGTTCCCGCTCAGGTGATGGTCGACGGCAGTTTCGTTGAGCCAGAGGCATATTCCCTTTTAGGCTTCTGCGAATTCAAGAACTGGCTCATACTTCGTCACAGCTTTCCCAGGGATTGATCTCACGAAACTGGCTAGTTTCTGCTGGAGGTTTCTCATGGTAGACATGATCTCCCGCGCCTGAATCGCTCGCAGTGGCGTTGTTCGATTGCCAAGATGCTTGAGGCCATAGCTTTCACTTGGCTTAGATTTACTGGTATGTTGTCACGGATCCCAGCCTTGGATCTGACAATGAAACTCAAAGCGGCGTACTTGTCTTGTAGTCATCGATGTATGCCGTCATGGTCTCGTTGAGACGCGCTGCCTTATCCAGTCCTCTCTCTTCCTTTGCACTTCCGGGGTCACTGATCTTTAGCGACTCCCTTAGCTTCCTCTAAATACTTCCTATAGTCTACTATTAAGGCTTTCCGTTGATCTTCCTCTTCCCTTGGTTTTTTGCAAAGAGCTTCAATAGCTGCTTTTCGCCTGTATAATATTATTTGATCACAAGCCCGTAGACTCTTAGCAGCTTCGAGTTTTTGGTATATATTAAGAATCTCTGCCTCATCTGCCGCTATACGCTTTGCTGTAATGGCAAGGGCTTCCTGGCGGCACCAAAGGGTTTTTCCTCAGCGGCCATGTAATTATTACTGTACTCTCGACATACGCTGATGAGTTTCTCAGGTGTTTTCACCAAGAGCTCATCAATCTTTGGGTCTGCTGGTGACATATCGGACTCGGATCCCATTTGCTGAAGTTGGTCAAATATTTGCCTGGTGGTAGTAGACTCTGCTAGCATCACCTCTTGGCCCTGGCGATTAGCTTCACGCAATTCTCCTTGGAGACTGCTATTCCGAGTTGTGAGACTGCTCTTCTGGATGGTAAGCCCGGGTCTGTCTAGTGCATTGTAGCTCGCTACCTGTACGGTATCACAAGCTCCGTACCTCTTCAGCAGGATCGTTCGAGCTTCCTTCTCCACGGCCGTGAGAAATTGAACCCGATATCGTCCTTGGGAACAACTAATCTTTCCTGAGGAAAGCTGCCGCTTTGGTGATTTGTCTCATGTATATTGGCAAACTCATAAGCCTCATCAGCCATGAACCATGCAAGCAGCCCCCCCCCCAAGGCCGTCTCATGGGGCATAGACTGGTGTAGTTGACAGTAATAACTGGAGATTTGTCAGTTAAGCCCCCTTACCGATTGAAGTCCTGCAGGTTGGATCCTGGAGGGCTACGGACTTTCGCTTCATTGTGGCCCTTCGTTTCTTGAATTACAGTATTGGGCCCCGACGGTGTGCTCACTTTGTGTTCGCTCTTTCTTCATCTTCTCCAGATTGTCTCTTTCGCTTGACTGCTGTCGCACGAGTCTGTTGCTTCTTGAAGTGAGAGCAATAGAATAGTCCTCTCCTATGAGACTTTAACGGACCATTGGCTAAGTGAATCTGACATCTAAGGCTCGTCCGTCCGGGCACATGTTGTAGTATATATATTTAGGTAGACACACGAAAAGAACAATGGCCCCAAATACCATGAATTGTTCTTGTCATGAAGATTTGTGGTTTTGAAGGCTGCGGTATCGTGTGGATGTGACGGTTGTTTAGACGGACCATCTCTAAAGGGACCATGGCGCCTAAGATGGTCGACTGATTGATTAAGAAATATTGTCAATTTTCTTAAACATTAATTACTACCGACTAGAGCTTGAAAGTTTGCGGTCCCTGCTATTGTTGATAGAATTTCTGATTCTCTTCTCATTTACGAAGAATCTAACATACTATCGGGTCTCAAGTAATCGCACACCACCTGAGATGCGACGAGTACATTCTCCGGCCGGATGTCTCGATGCATGACTTGTAGAAAGATCCTTCATATGATTGCAAGAAGAATTGTGAGACATTGGCGTCCAGAGGATTGGTGCAGCGAAAATGAGCCTAGGCTTGTCCAAGAGCTGAATGCTAGGGCGGTAAGAGCAACCAGAATCCCTTTCAGCAGATGTATACCAGGCTATCGCGAGTTGATATGTTCAAGAACCTAGTCCTCACGGAGACCGTTTGTATCGTCCAAAATGCCTGCATCCACTGCAGGATCTGTTTATCCACTTGGTTTGTACTCTGATCTTGAATTTTTAACACGCCTTGGTATTGCGATGGTACGCTGATCGTCATTCTTTTTGTAGTTTCCTGTGCAATCCTATCTTTAGAAGATCGCATGGAGTGTCCAGGATGTAGCAGACATTGCATCTGTTGAAGCCTGAGATCAGTCTGCATACCCCGTTGCGCTGAATATTTGATCCCAGAAAAAGCTCGTCAAAACTCGTCCCGAACTCAAGAGAGCCACATTTGTATGACGTGGGAGCCTTGTCCGACCCATTCGAGGGTTCAAGATTATCGGCCAAAGACGTGGGTGTCCAAGAGCGAGAGAAGTCTTGAAGCAGGAGTATGCCTCTTTCAAGGCTGTTGATGTATATATATATTTAGAGGTTGTTGGATGATGAAGGACGAAAAAAACTTGCGAGAAGTGGACGGTTTGTATACCCGACGACGCAGCGTGTAAAGTTCCTTTTTGCTCAGCGTGTCTCACAGACAAACACTTATGGCTTTGCCACTACAGACTTCACGCATGCCTTCGACAGCCATTCCTGAGTATTTGAGACTACAGGGTCTAAGACACGAAACATCACCTAGACATTATATGTAACACCCTCTTTTCGTTCACTCACATGGCTGTGAAGATAATGTTTTTACGTGTCTTTCACCGAGTGGATAATCATCTCCAGGATGACACTATCAGTCTGACGTGGTAGAGCATTTTTGTGTCACATGACGTTGTGTTACTCTCACACAGGAACTCTCGACTATTCGAGGGTGATGTTAGCTTCAGCCATAATGGCAATGCAAAGAAAAATCTTGAACTCTAAAAGCTTACTAGATATATATTCTAATTTACTATCAATATTGAATAGGTTTTAAAGATCCTGTCTCCACAACCCACCAAGATTATCAAATCTCTCGTACAGCAAACAGGCTATTGCGAGTTCGAAACCCCACCAAGAAAATTCAAGAATTTCATACCAGCGAATTTTATCATCGAATGTTTATATCCACCTTGTTGCCTTCTTCTTCTGTCTTTGGCATTTTGTTCCAACCCTTCTATGGAGCTAGGAAAATGATATTCACAGTTGCTCTAGGGCCCACAGGTCTTCACGGTATACCTGACTCCCTGTGGTTAGGATCATGTACCCTCCGAGGGTTCCGCCACCTTGCGCCCCTTCAAGTCCAATACTTGCTCTATATTCTGGCAGTTTGTCTTCGACGCCCATGAAAGATCTTCCGAGTTGGTTCGAAGGGATGGCCAACTCAATGGCTCCAGTGATGAAACGAATTTCGACCTGGCCTTTCGGCTTTGCGTCATCGACCACTGCTTGTAGTACCAATTTCAAGGGCGCCCAGTCGTGGAGTGTGTATGGCTCGATCATGATTACAATGGTGTAGACTCTTCGGCTGTGCTAGAATTCTTTCGAACACCGTATATACACATCGAGGACAGAAGTTCATCAGCAGGTTGTTCCAATCAGAGCACAGAATCACCAAATACCTGTGGAGGTTGAGGGTAGTCCTAAGTGGAATACGAATGAGACCACGTACCCAATTCTCCCAAGCATCAGTCGTACATCTAGACTCCGGTCAAACCTTGCATGAAGATCTTGCTCTCCACGGGCCAGAGGTACGGACCCAAAAGCGCCGTCTGATTCTTCACAACCGTAACGCTTGTATAGATGAACACATACACACGGCTATATGCATGACGTTCATAGTCGTTCATAGCAGTGTTGTCCCCGAGAATGACTAGTCCGTTACGCTCGCGCCAGGAAAGCCGACCATCATTGGCGTCACGATCATAGCACAGACTGACTAGCTACTGTGCTTTTAGATCAAGACCAATGCGATGAGCTTGCGATTCTGAAGTTTAACACCACGAACCCACGACGCGCAAGGTGACTTTGGGCAGAAAGAATGAACGTTGCAAGGAGCACAGAGCTCTCACGCTTTATCGTTACCTTCTTCTGCCCTGAGTCTTCACCACATCGGCGCCCTTGAGTTCCCTACACCCCTCCATCCTTCCTCTTCCTCTTTCTCTTCTATTCACTCTTCTCTTTCGTGGGCCTCCGAGTTGGGGACCTCCCACGAATGACCGGGATCCAGCTCCTCTCGAGAAACAATCTGCCTTTTGCGCGTGAGACCCTGTTGGAAACTGCCCCAACCGTGAATTTTCAGCCGGAAAAGTCGACCGTGGCTTTGGGTCTTGTGCTGCTGTCTACCTCAGGCTGTGTCTTTCTTTTCGCTAGAGGCTGTTCAAATCTGTTGTGATTGTTGAACTCCTTTTTCGTTGCTACATGTTGGTGGGTTTGAGGGTAGTGTTATTAGCTGAGGAGGTCGCAACAGTCTCTGCTTTCTTCGGTATGAGTGCGTTGTAGCATCTTCAGCACAACCATTCACCGAAGACTGAATATCATAGACCGGCCAGAACAGGAAAATGGCAGTGAGTTTGCCCTTCGTCGTTCCTCATGTCGACTATCTTGTCGCTTTGGGGTAAAAATCCGAATATTGAGTTTATTCCTCCTTATCCTCCTCGTAACTTGTATTCCTCATTAATCTTGACATCGTATAGTCAGGTTTGGGATCCTTATCCTTGATGGCATGATCAAGCAGGTGTTCGTGCTGATGTCTGATCTCTAGCACGAACCCTCTCAGAAAGTACTTGATCATATAAATACCAGCGATACCCCAATATTGTGCTCCCAAGTGGTCCTTTAAAGAGTCAACCTTGAATTTTATACTAAATTTGCTCGCTTCCCAGGCCACGCGATGACAGCAAAAAAGGCGATGAAAATAGATGTAACGTGCGCGAGACCGGTGGTCTGAGCTGAACTTGACATGTTCGCCATCTTGATGGATGGATACATGATCTGGAGCCCATAAAAAGACAGATTACAGCCGGGATTCCTTGGTCTGGTCGCCGTTATGACAAGCTTGCTCATATGCCACAGCTGAGGTAGACATGTCGGGAGAGCTTTTTCGCTTGGAATCCGAGAGACTTTTCAAAGGACGAGACAGGGAGAGAAGTATATCCTGAGGCACGTGACTTGGACCCTCCAGCCTTGGACGACCATGGCTGGTGCCATTGATATTTAAAAAGAGAAAAGGAAAGAAAAGGCAAGTCAAGCCATTCTTTACCAGACACGAGAAGAATAAGCCTGAGAAGAACCATCCATCTGAAGTTAGTTCCTTGAAGCCAGGACTGTTTGACCTTCCTCTTGCTGTGCACGATGTGAGAGTTCTGCTTTTCGGTAAACGTGAGAGAAGATCATCTTCGTCAATCTCGAGGTCTGCTTCCTGAATATCCAACAACGGATTGAGGTTTCGTTCTTTTGTATCTTGGACGAAGACAGGAGATGGGGTTCCAGGCAGCAAAGGCAGCACATGGTTGCACTGTGTGAAGCCACATGATCCTGGATTGAGGTTCCATCTGAAATCAAAAGAGGCAAGTGAAAAGGCAGGACGACACAAGCTTTGTTTCGGTCGGCACAATTTGGTTTTACATCATATCACCAAACAGCAAGGCATGACTGAGCTATGTGGAGTCATGTAGTTGTCGATTGTGTCTTTTGCTTCCCTAGGTAAGTCTCGATGTATATATATAAACCCTATCAACCCTCTCCAAAGAAGAAAGGAAAGTAGCTAGAGCATGTAGAAGAGGAGAAAGGAAAGAAACTCAGAGGAGGAAGAGCCTTTAAATACCAACACCCACCTTCCCCAGCCCCCTCGCCTCGATTCACCACACCCGCTCCACCACACACGTACTCATAAACTCACACACTCACTTTCTCGGTGAATGGTACTGGGGCGTAAAGTATGTCTTAGACCCAGCCGCCCCTTTTCTCCACCTCTTCACCCAATCCCAGAATTCACGCGTGTTTGTTTCAGCCACCACCAGTCCTACCACCACTATAAGTCAGATATGTGAAAGCACGATCAGTACCACGAAGCACAGGTCGGGATGAGAGGAGAGGAATGCGAGAGTGGGTGACCAACTCGAAAAGGTAAAAAATTGTGGCAAGAACGCCGTGGCGTAACGGATCAAGCAAGCAAGATGTCTCACCCACACATCAATCACAACTCTCACTCATCTGTCGCCCGCAAAGTAGGAGTGGTGAATAGTCATTGTGCATAAGTGAAATGATGGAGCAAAGGGAATAGAATCAACGTTTGAGATACCACCACCACCATCACCGCCACCAAGCCTCTCCCCGGGCCAAAATCAGAACTTACACGTTCAGACACAGCCATACCAAAAGTTACTCACGGCAGATCCCTATCACCTGTTATGCAAACACCCCCGACCCATCCCATATACCACCCGTCCACTCTCCATCTCCACCCCATGTCCCGGTCCATCCCTCTCACCATTCCCCACCCCATATCCCTCTTCATCCCCCTCACCCCACCTCTCATCCCTCACCCCTCCACCCTTACCCGCCCCAAGCACCATCAAAAGTTGCGAGTGCCAAAAGTGCTGTGAGGGGACGAGCAGGAGGTGTAATTTCACACCCTTTTCTCAACGCGACATAGGAGCCACGCCACTCCGGGGTTTTGGGAGTGAAAAGCCGGGGGGCAGAGACGACAGGGGGGTGTTTGTGTTGTCCGGGGTGAGGTTAGAGAAACGGGTTGGGGGGGTGAATAGCACGTAGACGTAGACAGATATGCAGCGCTGTAGCGGAAGCGTGTGGGATAATTTGAGGGGGTTTTCGCCTAGCTAGCAGTGAAGGGGAGTGGGAGTAACAAGTTGGAGTCTCTTGTTGAATCAAAATTGGAGGACACAACAACAGCATGAATTTTGAAAGAATATTGAGGCGAAAGTGTCCACCTACTGCGTATCCGATTGCTGAAAGCTTAGTTTTATAGCTATCCTGCAACTCATTTGTAGGAATACGCATCAGCGTCGCCATCCGCTTCGCCAACAGCACGCATGAGATTGCATGCCACATGTATCGTTTTAACGCCTCGCTGAACGCATAAAACCCTGCCTCCCACGTCTACTACGTACGTTGCCTCATTGCCCCCCGTCCTTCTCACCCTTTTCAATCCCTACCCTCTCAAAATCACGAAGAACCCTTCCCTGACATCTTCCTCCTAAGCTTCAGCAACGCAGTCCGAATCCTAATCCAGAACAACGCCCACTGACTCTTCGCCTTCTTCCCCGTGCTCTGCTCCTGTTTCTCCCTCGCCCTCCTAGGAGACGGATACAGCGTTGGTGGCTGGCCCTCAAGAGCAGCGCCCGGACTCCCCGTCCCGGTCCCAGAATGAACAGGGAACTGCTCCCTGCTCTGATCATAGCCGTAGCCAATAACACTGCTCTTTTCGCTGTTGGCCTTACTGCCCGCTCTCGACCGCTGTTTCTTTTCTCGTCGACGCTGTTCTTTCTCCATTGCTTTCTGCTCCGCTTCCTGGTATTTGCGGTCTTTCGCCGCTTCTTTCTCTTGAAATTTTTGGCGGAGATGCTGCACGCTAGCTGCTTGCTGGGCGGGGTCGGTTTGGGCGGTGTTGCTCCGGCTGCGGCCTTTGCGGAACGCGGACTCGAGGGATGAACGCTGCGTGGTGGTTGTGGGAGAAATCATGTCGTTCGGGTTTGCGGCACCGAAGCGGAGGGAAGAGGGTGTGCCCGGGAGATTGGTTTGCGAGGAGTTTGTGAAGTTACTGCCGGTTCGGATGTGTAGGGCTGGTGCAGTGATGTTCCGTCTTGATGGGGGAGGGTGCATGTATGGCGATTCTTCGCTTTCGAGGGATGTTTTGTAGGAGCCCGCTATTGGTGGGGTGTATGGACGCGGAGTCTGGCGCATTGGATGGACATATCGACTGCTTGAGGCGGTATTGGTGGATATCTGAGAGGTGCCACTGGTGGTGCGATTGTGAAAGCCCCTGGTAGAGCCACTCGCTGTACGACTTGGGACTATGCTCTGGGATGATTCATAGACCCCGAACCCCTCGTTCTCCGCTGCTGATCGTGATAGGTCGATGCCCACTTGCTCTTGCGAGGTGAACTTGCGGAGGAATGGTTTTATCTTGACCTTGCTCTTTGGCTTTTCACTCACAAATGTGTCGGCATGAGCAGAGGAGGGGATGGATGATCCTGATGATTGAAGTAGGTAGTCTGGAACGAAGGTTGGTGAGGTCGGGGTGGCAGTGTTTGAGGGCCCCTGCTTCGGAGGTCGTTCTGCAGGGCTATTGGTGTCTGGAGATGATTTGATTTTGGGTATGCGAGGTCGTGCCTTCCGATACCCGCGCTTGGAGTGAGACTGGCCATAGTCATCGAGGGTTGTCTGGGATGCGATACTAACCATTGCTGGGTAGGTGTGATCCTCCATCAGCCTCGCCATGGTGGTCGAAGGTATTGTGGGTGTACAATGGCCTGATGGTACGGTGATCAAAGGGCCATAGTGATCGAGCAATACGAGGTGCTATATTCGTTGTGCTGCGTCGATGCGGATTCAGTCGGTAGTAGAACCGAGACCAAGCTGAAACATCGAGCCCCCAAGCCCCCTCACGTCCCGCACTGGCCAACAATGACTAGAGTGCGGCGCGACAACTGAGTCGGTGATCAGTTGGACTGCATACTCGATAGAGTATGTGAGGATGTCGACGTGACGGGGGGAGGGTGGAGAGGAAATAGAAATGAACAATACGAGTGGTCCGTAAATGTGGAAAGTGGATTATCAGGGTCCCCTGATTTCCCTCTCGGGTCTGTCCGCCGTGATCGAATTGTTGATAGCGTCCAGATAGCGCCAGAACTTCTCCACCCAGCCACAGGACAAGATACAGCTGATGATAAGCCCAGCGCTTACAAGACCCTTCTCGCTCTACTCATGCATACATGACGCAGATGCAGAACATCAAGAGTGGCGCACTTCATCTACATGCACATGATCAAGATATAACAGAAGCACTGCCAAGTTCGACCTGCTGTTAATAATAAATGCAAGATTCTTCCGCTTGCTTTTTCAAGCAGGCATTGTGGCGTAATATTGGAATTATTACGCGTCAGTGGCTCAGCGGAGTCTCTGGGCATCATCGACTGGAAGAGTGGTAGTGGCTGAATATACGGCGTTGTGTCTGCTGCCGCTAAACTTGTTACAGTAAGATGGCAGCAAACGAAATGAGAGATGAGTAAGAGGAATACCAATATCGAGGCATTCTTATCTGTGCCCTGCATCTCTCAGTCACCCTTATAGTAATCCCCTTCTGCCATTATGCTCCAACAAACCAGAAACACAACCGAAGTACATATAACGACCTCCAAGGCCCACCGCAGGCTATGTTACATGCACCCCTGCTCCAACTGATAATCAATATATGTATATCTCAGACGACGCGCCTCAGCCATGCACACAAGCAATTCTCCCACACACAATCCCCGCCCCACGCCAAACATGCCTACCTGCCTATGCAAAAGAGTTGCCAACCGCCCTCCATAAATGATGGCCCGAGAACGCCTCGCCCAAACGCGTCTGACTAGCTGAATGAGGTAAGAATAATCAATACTGACATGTATACAAAGGAGAGGAGCGAAAGAAAATTCGACCGCCAATTTTGTACATCCCTCCATTTCTTCTTCCAATTTGTTCATAGGCCTCCTCTTCAAATGCATCAATTTCTGACCTCGATGGGTAGTGAGGGGAGAGCAAGGAATAGCAGAGCCATCACATCACCATCTGCTCCCCCTTCGGTCCCACCTCCACCGGGATTCGAGCCCCCTCTTTCTCCTCTTGCGTAGCCATAATGAGACTATTTCTCTTACTTCCGGCCTTACTCACTCTGCCTCCGCCTTTGATGTTGGCCCCTGCCTCACCGGCCGCCACTCCGTCAACGCCTTTCGGGTAGCAGATCTCCGGGTCGCACCCGCTGCTGTGTGCCTTGTGATATTTCAGCCCGTTCAAGTTCTTGTATCGCTTTCCGCAACTCTGGCACATGTATGGCTTTAATCTTTCCATTCCTCGGGTGCCTTCAAAGGGGACGAGGGTGTCTGGATCGACGATGCTAAAAGTGCCGTTGCTGTTGGATTGGAGGGTTTGCGTGTTGTGGCCGTGCTGTTTGTGGTATTTGAGCCCATTTTGGTTCTTGTACGCTTTCTCACAGCCAATAACCGGGCAGTGGAAGGGCTTAGGAATCCCATCCGCTGAGGGATCTGGAACTCCAGCGTCGGCTTGTGCTTGTCGGATAGTCTTTGCGAGAGTGCTGTTTTCGCTATACTGACCGTCGCCAAGTTGAACGGCAGAAGCAGGGGCTGACGAAGTCGTGCCCGAGGACGTTGGACCGTTGCTCGATGTCGCCGCAGTATTTGTTGTAGTGATTGGTGGAAATGAAGACGTGCCATCGTTACGAGCAAAGAGCCGCTTGGCAGGTTCGTCGATACACAGGTCTAGCATCTCATTATTTGGTTGATAATTCCAATCGTTGAAGCCGGTCGCATTGGGCAGGAAGGACATGCTCATCTGGTTCATGTTGTCGATGAAGTTAGCGTCGAGTTCCCGTGGTGTGCCGGGAGCGGAGGACTGGGGGGTGTAGAATTGTTCTTGTTGCAAAGGGTGGTTGCTGGGACCTGCAGTGAGCGTTGGAGTATTTACTGAAGAGACTGTAGGATTATGTTGATAATATGGTCTATTTCCGTTCGCTGGGGTAGTAGGCGAATGTTTAAGACCTTGATGCTGAAGGTACGCATTGTTTCCATTTACAGCGCCCATATCAAGCTGGGGTGTTCGTTGTGCCGGCTGCCCGAATTGACTTCTTTGGACCGGTCGTGGTGGGTTCATCGCATACTGCTGCATCTGAGGTTGCGAAAAGTCATCATCCATCTCCATAGTCCCAACTGTCTCATCTTCCTGACTGGATTGAACGGCAAAGCTCTGCGTCTGTGTGGGCGTCTTCTGCGATTGTATAGGGGTATTTGACCTTTGCGGAGTCGCAGTCTTTGGAATCTGTTGTTGGGATTTCGGGTCTTTGATTGCGGCTGCTGCGTTGGTTGCAATCGCAGCCTTTGGATCTGGGAGAGGACCTTCGGTGGAAGAGCCGCGCATTTGTTGGTGATGATTGTCTTCATAATGCTCCAGTAGATCGTGTAAAGATGGTAACGTCAATCCACAGCACGAAAAGTCGCGCATGAAATCGGCTTCGAGCTTGGGTTGGTACGACGATGAATGAAATGATTGCGACTGATGGGAAAAGGGAGAAGTGCCTTGCATGATGATGCTAAGCGTCATTAGCAAGTAAAGATCAACGTCTGAGGATGACCTACTCGTCCCGTATCCAGCTTCCAACTGACTGACCTCCCCAGCTCATCCCTGTTACCATACTCCCTGCCAGACTCTCTCGCCGCGGTTTGTTTTGACCAGACATGGATATAGGTTGAGCGCCACTGATGGAACCTCTCGAGCCCCCTCTTCCACCATACCCACTTCCTATACTCATGGCAGACGAGTGCCGCTCACCACCCACACCCTGCATCGCAGTAGACATGGCAGATCTGTGCGACCCTTGATTTTGTGGTGCTATATCGATGGGTGTCGAGCGACTACCCATGGCGAAATGGCTTGTCGGATCATCGAACAAGGGGAAGGTTGAGTCCTCCAAGTCCGACTCTAGTAGCGTGGAGTCCACGTAAGAACTGTTGTTGCCCCCACCGAAGGCAAAGTTCCGATGCCAGGAGAACGGGTGTTCCTTCTCTTTCTCCGCTTTCCTAGGCAGCGAAGCGCCAGTCGCAAAGCCTCGAGGGGTGCCTATCGGAGTGGTTTCGGCGGTTGAGGAGCGATCACTGTTGCTTACTGCAGGCGAAAAGTGCAGAGGAGGTGGTGTATTTCGAGAATCCAGCTTTACGGATGAGAGGGGCCGAAGGAAGGTGGAGTCGTATGTGGCGCGATGGGTTTCAGGTCAGGAGGGGCTGTATGTGTTGATGCGAAGATGGCGTAGGATAGAGATGGGGACGTTTGGATATGTAAGCGATGATGTTTGAGTCAGGACTCAGGAGGAAGGCAGCATGCAGTGAGTATGTATTCGTGACGTGGAGGTGCAGTAGTGAGTTCCCACTGGGTATAGATGACAGGAGTAGTCCAGATTCAGAGTAGAGCCAGTAGGGTCTTCGGGTGCATTAATGCATTAGGATGCAGAGGCGTTAGGGAGGCACCAGAGGGAAATGGAGATGGGCCGAGTGGGTGACGGCAAGACGGTTTAATCAACTACGCTCTAGCCGCATCAACCAATTATTAGCAACTATTAGCAACGAAGGGGATCAAGACATCCGGCATCTAAGTGGCACTTGCACCGCTTCTGGTGCTTGATTCCAGTCGATCCAATATACGGGCCTGGGCGTGGAAATTAAATCGTATTTATTTGATGTCAAGAGGGTGGCATCTCTGCCGTCGATGACACGAAGCAATAATGAGATTAATCGCAGATCCAAATCAACCCACCATCATTATTCCTTGATATTGCCACCTTCTCGGTATCTTCCTAAGCTTCCATCCCCCCTCTTCCTCCTTCTGGGCCGACCGGAAACGTGTCCTCGGGCCCCTAAGGCGGCAGCTTAGCATGCTAAATGAGATAATCCCTACTCGCCACGAGGTCTAGTCTGGGGGCTCTTCTGCTCTAGCTTCATATCCCTGGTTGGGTCGGTTGTGCTCTAGATCTATCACAATCTGCCCCTCGGCCCTCAAGCTGTCTGTGCTTGATCAATAATAATCATAGTGCACGTCCTGCCTCGTCCCGAAGAAATATATCTATTCTTGTAGACCTGGCATTACCCAATCAGTATGGAGGGTGTGTTAGACCCAACAGATCCCCCTTCCAACCCCATAGAACCAGGCGTCAAGTTGGAGCCCCCAACTATCGTCGATGGGTTGGAGCAGGTTGTTCAGCCTCAGCAAGTGGCATTCGTCGAAGACTCTGCGGTTACAAAGGCTGAAAAATACGAACATCATGGTGAGAATGTTGCCGATGCTCCGTCTAAGCGTATCAAGTTGGAGCACCCAGAGATTGAGATTCCAGCTCGCAGTGAGCGTGTGAAGGGCATGGCGCCCATCAAAGCCGAGTTTCTTGTTCATGTCTCTGCGAATAAAAGAGACGATCGCTCTACCGTACACAACGACGATGATGATGCCGCTGAAGGTGCCGCTCATCATCAAGGTGGCGGAAGAGCCGAGCGTGGCAAAGGCAAAAAGAACAAAGGCCAGAATACAGGCCGTCAATTCACGAGAGCTTCAGATGAGGTGGGTCTATGCTCGAGTCGAGCTTGTGCGCCCGAGTTCTCCCCTGAGGAATGTCAATTTGGCGATAGTTGTAGGTTTGAGCATGATATAAGAAAGTACCTGCGAGAGGGTAAAAGGGAAGATCTTAAGACTTTCGAAGGGGTATGTCCGGTGTGGAAAGCCAACGGTAAGTGTGATGTGGGCTGGAAATGTCGTTTCGTCGGGTCTCATATGCAAGAAAGAGATACTGTGGATGACAAGAGAGAGCTTGTTCTTGTTGAAAGAGAATCAAGTCAAGATGGAGTCCCTACCACCGCCCGTGGTAGCATTACGAATGATGTATCCCCACAAGCGAGGACTGACCTAACAAAACGACGCTTCAAGACTCCCAAATCCGACATATACAATCATGATCTAGAAAACAGAGAAAGACAGCATAATACCAACCAGGTGATGCAAGTCCATCACGACCATCACTACCATCGCAACACCAGCAGCGAAGAAGATGCCTCGCAACAAGACAATCGAGCACAATACACTGACCCTCCTCTCCTTCCATCTGAGAAACGTCCCATCTACTTTGGACCCGAAACCCCCGTCCTCGCCCCCTTGACAACACAAGGCAACCTTCCCTTCCGCCGCCTCTGCGTCTCCCTCGGTGCTCAAGCCACATACAGCGAGATGGCCATGTCATTACCCCTAATCCAGGGCTCCCGCTCCGAATGGGCACTGATGCGCGCCCATGCCTCCGAAACCCTCCCACCCGCTTACTCACCGCCTCCCACTACCTCCGCCACCAACATCGTAACCCCCTACACCAACTCCAACGACCTCAAATTTTCCGCCCAAATCGCCGCCAATAAACCCTGGCAAGCGATCAAAGCCACCGAGATCCTCACAGCCCTCTGCCCCCACCTCCGCCTCATCGACCTCAACGCCGGCTGCCCCATCGACCTCGTATTCCGCCAAGGCGCCGGCTCCGCGCTCCTCGACCACCCAAGCAAACTCACAAAAATCCTGCGCGGCATGTCCGCCGTGTCCTCCAGCATCCCCATCAGCGTCAAGATCCGAATGGGCACGAAAGACGCGCGACCTACGGCCCTCAAGCTCGTCGACCGTCTAATCCACGGCACCAGCGACGTCGACGCGTTCGATAACAAGCCTGCTGGTGTGGCGGCCATTACTTTGCATGGGCGGAGCAGGCAGCAACGGTATACGCGGAGTGCGGACTGGGGCTATATCGCATCTTGCGCGGCGCTCATTGATTCCTACAATGAGAAAGCCGATGCGCTGGCCGACACAGTCCGCGAACCCGATCCCCGCCACCAGCCTAATGGGAAGGCGGAGAAAGTCTTCTTCCTCGGCAATGGCGATTGCTACTCCCACTCCCACTACACCGACCACCTCCGCGACGCGAAAGTCGACAGCGTGATGATCGCCCGTGGCGCCCTCATAAAACCATGGATATTCGAGGAGATCGCCACGGGCCAATACATCGACAAGAGCGCCTCGGAGCGATTGGGGCTGGTGGAGACGTTCGCAAAGTATGGGTTGGAGGTGTGGGGGAGTGATGAGAGGGGCGTGGGCGTGACAAGGCGATTTTTGCTCGAGTGGTTGAGCTTTGCGTATCGGTATGTGCCGGTGGGGTTGTTGGAGTATTTGCCACCGAATTTGCAGGATCGGCCGCCGGCGTGGAGGGGGAGGAATGAGTTGGAGAGTTTGTTGGGGAGTGGGGATTATAGGGATTGGGTTAAGATTACGTACGTTCTGTCATTTTTCTTTTTCTTTCTTCGACGTTTGGAGTGGTGCGAAGGGGTCATTTGAGTGGAAAGATGGGGTTGGTAAGAAAGCCGCTGACGTTCTTGTATCCAGTGAGATGTTCTTAGGTCCGACACACAAGGACTTCAAGTTCCAGCCGAAGCATAAGAGCAATAGTTATGAGATTGAGGCGGAAGGGTAGGCAGAAATGAGGATGGACGTGGTGTGGTGGAATCAGGGGCGGCGGCCTTGTGGAATTGCTTTGAGGTGAAAAACTGAGAATGAGAATACTCCGCAGGTATGGGAAATGTATATTCACATATCAGTCATGATGCTACACGCACGAATAAATATCGTGATAGTAGAGTCATCTTAGTCGTCTTCACTCTCTATCTCCATCTCCCCATCTATCTCCTCTTCAACCTCTTCCCCTTCACCTTCCTCCTCTGCTTCCTCGTCATCATCATCAACATCCATCTTCCCACTTCTCTCCCTTTCCCTCTCGTCTTTCTCTTCCTCTCGTTTTTGGTCCTCCTCCCTCCTTCCTCTTTCCAAAAGCTTCTCTTTCTCCTCTCTTCGCGCCCTCAATCCGTCCACAAAAGCCCCCATTGGAGTGTCCTCCAATGCGACATCCCTCAAGAAGTCGTCGACTTGGTCTCTATTCCCTGGCCCAAACGAAACGTTCTTACGATACTTCTCGATGAAGGCTGCATTCTGGTTCATTTTGTCAAGAAGCAAAGAGATCGAGGCGTTGAATTTCTGATTCTTGTTACCGCTCGCAACGGAGCTCTTTCCACTGACTTTACGGCTTTTACCATTCGCGAGGTGGCTTCTTCCGTTTGCGAGAGGGGTGGTAGAAGCGGATGCAGTCTTGAGCCAACGTTTCAGCATCACGGTGGGTGGAATGATGAGTTCCGGAAACGCTATGCTTTTAGCCCAGCAGCCGAAGAATTCGGCAAGGAGTTCCATGCACTGCTGTCCGACGCCATCTTGGTACGTACGGGTGCGGAGGTAGGATTTTGGTGCTCGAATAGTAGTGGTGAAGTCAAGTGGAGCAAGGGTCGACGGGTGGGGTGGTTTAGAAAGTTCTGGTGATTGCAGGACTTCGAGGAGGGAGGGCGCCATAGGGATGTAGGTTGTGGTTGCCCGGGAAAGCCTGAGCAGAGACCGCGTGAGGTGGAAGCGGAGAGGGAAGTAGATCGGTGTTGGTATAAGACGAAGAGTACCCAGAGTAACCTGGACAAGTGGGTAGATGAGTGGGTGAAGTGGAGAGTCGGAGGATTTTTTGATGATGGTGTTGACGGCAACGTTGCAGTGCGTGCTGAGAATCCGGGACCAGAAGTCGAGACTGTGAATGTATTGCCAATTGTAGATTTTTTTGTAACTGTCCTTTGTTGGTTGGGCGATGCTGCTGCGAAGGTGGATTGCGAGTTGGCGGATGAAGGAGAAGCCAGTTGTGTAGCCAAGATTCAGGTCAACGCCCCATAGCCCAACGCAGCTATTTTTCATAAGGTTTATCGAAGGTAAAGTATGAGCATTCGTGACTCGAGAACCTTTGACGAGGCCCTGATATGTCTCCTTAAGGACGGATTCTCGTATAGAAGGGTCAGAGACCACGGCCAGGCGGTGAAGGAGCAAGAAAGCCGTGACAAGAGTTGCCTCATCTTTAGATTTAGAAGAGGCATAGATATTGACGACTGTCTTGATGAGTGTCTTTAGTATCTTCTTGAATGAGAGGAGGCATGGCAACAATGGTATGAGAGATGAAAGTGTGAGTCTGATTGTTGGAGCGTCGGACAGATTGGAGAGCAGGTGTAGAATCGTTGCTGAAAAGGAATTCAAGAAAGGCGTGAGGGTACGGAATTTCTTCGAGTCAGTAGCGACTCGTATTCTACCTGCGACGGTCTCTTTTGGCGCTATGTGGTGATTCACGACAGAAGGAACATGCTGCAAGGCGGTGATCAACACATCGTGATAGACTTCCGAGTTTGGAATTGTGTATCGTCGCTTTTGTCCGTCGTCAGAATTAATGAAAGCTGCGGCTCTGAAAGCAAGGACAATCTGGCGCATAGCATTAAGTGAGTTTTGTTCATTCATGGCTGTCCTCCACCTCTCGACTGTATCTTTGCTCAAAGGCGTTGGCTCATTGGACTTCTTGATTTTCTTATTCTGCTCATCCCCCTCTTCATCCTCGCTTAACTCAAGCAATTTGCCATCGTTTTCAAAATCTAGGAGCTCCGAGTCGTTTTGCTTCAAGAACTCATAGAACTCAGGATCTTTCTCTGCCAGCGCCTCAAGATCTTGCTTATGGGAGTCTAGCGCTGCGTTCGAGGCGTCCGAAGCACTCGACTGTTCGTTTCCAGACCCATCATTATCTTGATGCATCTCTGTTCCGTCCATCCCACGTTTTCTTTTCCCAGTCGCTAATCGTGTGGATCTTGCCTTACCCTTCTTCGTTTCAGGAACTTCAAATCCGCCTTGAAAGAATTCATCCACACTCATTTTGCTCAGGTCTTTTGCAACGCCATTGGCCCCCTCCTTAATTTCATGCAGTTCCCCCACGTTGCCAAGTCGTTTTCCATTCTCAATCGCATGCCTCGCCTTTTTTTTGGCCTTGAGCTGTTGTCGTTGCTTGGTTTTGGCAAATTCTTTGCGATTGTCGAGTGTATCTTTCAGATGATTCTTTTGAAATTTCTTTGTGGCCTTCTTCGCACCGCCAGCCATTTCAGAAAAGGTGAGCTTGACGGATTACAAGTGATTGTCAAGAAATGCCAGAGATTTGAGGAACACAACCGGTTTTGGTGGTTCCAGTGGGCGGAAATTTTGCGGAGCTTGCCATCAGCCCTAAGATGCTTGGCACTCAACCTTTCTGGAAATCGAGCTGCAGCTTCAACATCTCGCCCTTAATATAAGGGGAGAGCCATTGTGCTTGATCAGCGCTCGAAACTTTCTACTCACGGGTGAGTCTACTCGTACCTATTCCTGTGCACATTGAGCGGCTTCAGTATGATGAATAGCAATCACAAGAACCGTTGCGAATGACGCTTGCTTCTGCCCGCGTATGATCGAATATGCCTTTTGTCTGATCACTACAATCGCCTACGCTCGCCCTTTAGAGTGGAACTCCATCGAAAGAAGCTAATGTGTTCATAGAAAATGAGCGCACTCCTTCCCTTCTTACGGCCTTCAGCCGCCAGAGGACGTATGTCGTCCATTGCCAGGCCTTCCCACCTCCAATTCTACAATTGTTTCCAAAACGCAGCGTTAGCAGACAAAAATCATAAAAAGCATGAACCAAGGTCTCAAAAAGCAGCCAAATCAGCTGAGACGGCTCCGCAAAGTCCGATTTCAAATCCAAGAATTCGAGTGGGAAACAATAAAGAAGGCACATATAACGTACTCTGGCCTAGGATGCCAAAGCAGGAAAATGCCGTAGATATTAAACAATTTCGTCTCCTCAACTCAGACATTAGACGAGGTGATACAATAAAGGATGAAGAGGTAACCGTTCGAGGTACTGTGCCTGTGATGCCACAGCAGCCCATTCTGACAAATGCAAGGAAGAATCTGGTCAATACGGACTGCTGGATCCAAGCTTGCCTTTTTAGAGCTTGCTCAAGAAAGATTTAAACTGCAATGCGTCGTCAATTTCCAAAACATGGCAGACGACTCGATAAAGGGATCAACATTCAAATCGCTCCTGGGGGACCTTAACAGAGGAGACATCATAAGTAATAGTGAAATCTCCACTTCCTAAAAGCACCGCTCATACTCCTTAGGCGTCACAGGACAACCTCACCGAACAAAGTCCGCTGAGCTCTCAATCCTCGCCACCGAAATGCCGGCGCTACTTGCGCGATGTCAGCGATCTCTTCCTGAGAAGATAACTGATCAAGAGACAAAGATTCGCAGCCGAAGCGTAAATCTCTTGCTGAATCGACGAGCCTCCGATATTCTGTGCTTGCGATCTGAACTTTTGAGATTTTTGAGGCAATATTTTCTCGCTGAAGGATTTGTCGACGTGCAAACTCCCATTCTTGCAAACAGTGCTAGTGGTGCGATTGCAAGACCCTTCAAAACTTATGCTGCAGGATTCAGAGATAGCAAAGTAGAATTGCGTATAGCACCGGAGTTGTGGCTAAAAAAAATGATCGTTGGAGGATTCGACAAGGTCTTTGAGATTGGACCCTGTTTTCGGAACGAAGGTGAGCGCGTACCCTTTAGCTAAACAGTTTCTCTGATCGCGATAGGTATCGACTTGAATCATAACCCGGAATTCTGGACGTGCGAGTTCTACAAAACATATGCCGATTTAGATGAGTTGATATGGATGACAGAACATATGCTCTACCTATTCTCAGGGATAGCTCGGGACCTCGAAGCCACAGAGTTGAGTGCTCTTGAGTGGGGCTTGAGACAATTCCAGACACCATTTCGTCAGCTGGACTTTATACCTGTTGTTGAAGCTACTCTAGGCAGCAAGATGCCTGATTTGTCATTACCAGGCGCTACTGCTCAGGTTACTCAGCTCCTTGTTGAACATGGAATACCGATTCCTACAAGGCCAAACTTACCGCGTCTACTCGATCAGCTCTCTTCTCGTGTCTTAGAACCTCAATGCGAAGCTCCCACGTGGATTATCAATTATCCAGAGTGCATGTCTCCACTCTCTAAATCCTTCACCCATCCTCAAAATGGCCAAGTCGTGGCTGCCAGAGGAGAGCTCTTCATTAAAACGCAAGAGCTTGTCAACACCTACGAAGAAGAGAACTCGCCCATTGAACAACGTCGCAAATTTGAGAGCCAATTGGCTTTCAATGACCCAGAGGATCCACGCCGCGACGTCGATGAGGACTACATCCGAACCCTTGCGTGGGGAATGCCACCCACAGGCGGATGGGGCTGCGGTATAGACCGCTTGGTCATGCTTTTTGCGGGCACAAATCGGATTGCTGACACGCTTTCTTTTGGCACGCTGAAGAACGTTATCGCGAAGCCACAGAGCGACACGAAAGTCCTTCCTCATCAACAAGACTTGATTCTTCCTGATAAGGGTGCACAGTCAAAGGGCCATGATAAACCTGTTTCTCAATCCCTCCTGAGCAGGGTGCAAAGTTAGAGGGCTTTGTGTAACTTCGTTTTCTGGTGTCGCATTAGAAAAGTCCCTCCCAAGCTTTGATAAGAGCGACCGATGACAAATCAGTATTCCAGCATCCCCTACGCCATAATGGCTTTGCGGCCCTCTGGCTTAAACAATACTTCGTGGTGTAAGGCGCCCTTGATCACGACTCGGCTCGCTGTCAGTCCAGTTGCCTTGCAAACACTCTCCAGCGTCTGACCATGAGACGGAGGAACTAGCTCATCATTCTCAGCTGACACAATCAAGACTTGGGTGCTCTTGCCCTTGACAGTCATCTCCTGTAAAGCTCGGCAACTGTCCCAGTGGTTCCAAAGGAAAGGATACAAGTATCGATAAGGCAGCCATTTTTGCGGGTATAGCGTAGCCAGCATATCTCGGACGGACGTGAACGGTGTCTCAAGAATCAACTTGTCAATTGATGGTCTGTGTTGGCTCTCCGCTGCCGCAGATGTCGCTACCCCAGCACCAATACTCTGTCCCCAGAGTGTCAAAGAAGCGCCCGGATGATGTTCCGCCGCCCATTCTATAGCGGCGGCAGCATCGAGTTTGATGCCCTTTTCCGACGGCCGCCCCTCGGATTTCCAGAAACCACGATAGGAGAGCGCGACAAGCGTGTGTTTGACCTCACCTCTCTGCCTTTCATGCAATAGCCTCAAAACCTGCGAGATGGCAGGAAGCCGTGGTGGAATGGACCCACCGTTTCTATGGCTTGTAAATACTCTACTCCCTCGTACATAGACCTTAAGAAAACTCACCCTTGAAAATAAACAATAACCCTTTCCTCCCTCTCCTTCTCACCCTCCCCCTTTCCTGCCCATTCTCTTCGCCCGTTCTATCCCCTACCTCCCCCACCACCAACGCAACTTCCACCCCATCCCTCGCCCGAACCCGTTCCTCCCTCCACTCCACCCCTCCAATTACCACCCTCCCCCTCCCCTCTCCCTTGCCACTCCCATCTCCTTCCACCTCCACCCTCGCGCCATAATCCTCAATCCGCTCCCGCCGGCTGAACGGCGGCATATTAGGCATATAAATGATATGATTCTGAAACACGATCATCATCAAACATTTGTACGCCCAGAGGCTTAGGAGGAGGGATGTGAAGATCAGGGGGCGGAGATTAGGGGGGATACTGTGCTGAGAGGGGTTAGAGAGAAGGAGCGGGTGTGTGTGAAGGGCTGGTAGGGCTTGTGGGGATGGGTTTCTTTTTGCCATGGGGTCAGACTCTGCTGAGGTTTCGTACTATTGTGGCGGGTTGAGGTTGAGGGTTGATTTTTTGATGCCCGACAAAGGATTGGGATGGGGCTGGAGAAGTGGTGGCGTTCAACCCGGCACCGGTAGCGCAGAACGAATCTAGAGCTTTGTTGGAGCGTGTAGCGAGACATTGGTCATTGTTGCAGTCCTAGGCTTTGTCGACTGAAGAGTTGGTTGGATAATCCGGCAGGTGAGGAGCGGAAGTAAGCCTTGGAAAGTGCTATTATGGCATGGATATTCTTTGAAGCCATCTAGTACTTTCAGAGTCTGTGTCTTGCAGGATTTTGAATGCTACGTCTTACATTTCTGAGATTTGATTAGAAACTTTAGGGGCCTGTTTGGAAGAATAGGACATGAAAACGAAGGCGAGAGATCAGGTCAGCATCTCAGTGCCGGGCATTCAAAGTGCACTCCCAGCGGTTCTACACCTGCCAGTGGGTGGTTAATAGGGGCATCAAATAATTATATACAGTTAAGTTGAAGATCATGTCGTTCAAGTACCTCCTTTCTTGAGAATATGGTTGATCTTCCCTGGCAGCGTAACCCTCGTCACCCCATCCGGCCACTGGAAATTCTTCTTCTCCATCTCTTCCTCACAGCGATGCCAGAAAGTCTTGAAGTCGAACAAGCCTGCTGCATTCGCCCAGTCCACCATGTCGCCATCTCCGTTTCCTTAGACGCGCGATTAGCTATCACCTCGAACGCCACAAGGGGTTGGGTAAGACTCACCACATAGACAGGGCGGAAATTCATAAGTCTGCTCCCGCATGCTTTTGTCGTCGGCGTAATTCCAATTCCAAGCAGCTCCCCAAGTTCCCATATCGCAGACAGGTAGGGTCCAAGAGCCAGGATATCGACACGCCATCTCGGTGATTGCTGTATCACCTGGCGGACCGTCATAGGCCTCGCTCAGGAACAACGATGAACCTTCTGGGCCTGGGAAGTTGTAAGGGTCGAGACCGTGCGCCTTTGCCAGCCGGTAGCTCTTGGCTGAGGATTCCGTAATCCACTTGGGTATATTAGCAATGACAACTGTATGTGGGAATTGGTCCACTCACCCTCATATCTATGTCGTGCTTGGACGCGAGATACTCTTCTGCCCCCCAAGGGAAGTTGACCCCACCTAGCTCGTCAGAGTTCACAGTGGCTGCCTGAATGAAATTGTAGGTGTAGTAAACGCCTCCACCTGCGCAGTACTTGAGAGGTTGCGGGCCACTCGTATCGGCCTGACATTTGGTACCTGCAGCATCGTCCCCGAGATCGAGGAAATTGACCCACATCTTATTACTTGGAGCCGTCTTCCACATCGCATTGAGCGAGCGACAAAGTAGTTCCTTGTGCATAAGCTTGCTCATGTCGCTGACCTTTGTTAGAGCTTGATCGCCTATCCAGCCGCCCCCTTTCATCATGCTTTCAAGGCTGAACGATACGTCGCCCTCGCCAATAGTTTCGCCATTGAATATCTTGACAGCTCCATCGTCCAAGCGCTGCACTAAGTCATCATAGAAGCCGCCAATCACAGTGGCGAAATTTTTCTGCGCGATATCAGGGTCCGACTGTGAGGAGACAGAACTACTGATGAAGCTACCCGCTGCAGAAGCTATAGTTCCGGCTGCGGCCAGAAGTTCACCGCCAGGGACGAAGCCTCCAACAATACCAAAGATAGTGCTCATACCTGTGATGGCGTTTTGAAGTTTGAACCCCTGATCCGGACTGGGAAAGAAATCACCAATCGTAAAGGTATCAAGAGCCAAACGATTGAGGGCGTCTTTTAATTCACCGTACTGGTTAAAGAGCTGTTGACTTATCTTCTCTAAAGCGAACAGAGCGTAAAATCCCCATTGTGACTTAGCAACGGCCGTGGGAGTGGTCCCTAGTGCGATCATGGCACGCGAGCCGATTTGGTTGCAATCAATTTGGTCGGTACATGGAGATTCGATGTTGCATTCTAAGTCGGGGGAACCCTGGAGTTGCGAGCCCAAGGCCTTTGATAGTGTTTGCTTCGACAGGTCGGCGCCTGGCCACCAGATACCCTCAGTGTCAATGCCGCCTTTCAAGAAGGTTTGCAGATTGTCATCAACGTGGTAGTCAAGCCACTTTTGGGGTACTAGACTGTATTGATCACTAGTGCAAGCATAGCTCTGCCTCAAATCCTTCTGAGCGTTGTAGAGTTGTAGTGGACAGTTTAGTCCTTGTGCAGTGTATTGGGTGGCAGTAAGGGTTTGACTGACGCAACTGCCAAATCCAAGGTTTTGGTCCGATGGCGTAAAGAATTCCTTGAAGAGACATTGGTAAATTACCTGGCAAGCGGCTGGATCGGAGCACTTTTGGTCTGGGAAGGTGCACTGGTGAGGCTCTTGGAGGTAGGGCATCCTCGTAATTACGTCGGCTGAGCCAAGCCATGGACGAAGTGTGGAAATCATCTGGGGAGTTTTGTTGTTGTCGGGCAGAGGTCCCTTCGGGAAAGTCCATGACAGAAGCACATCGAATGTATCGAAGGGAATTGGTTTCTCGAGCGGCTTTACCTGTGAGCCTTGGTTGACCGGATACCGCCCTGAAACATTCCAGATTACATCCCATGAAAGATCGGTCGTAGGAAGGTCTGGGACTGGTGAAGTGATGATGAGTCTTGAAAATAGCAGGCTGATTGCCCAAGTGGTAGTCGCACGCATATTGAGCTAGTGAGGGAAAGGTCCTTTGCTGTAGATTGGTGGTTCGATATCTCTCGTACACGTTCTTTTCGACCAAGAAATAGAGATCAAAACAGATCAAGGACAGTAATGATTGGCTTGACAACATGCAAATAAGTCGCCGATGAGTTGTTAAAGAAAGACACCGCTAGCTGGTCCCTGAGCTCCGGTTCCTATAAGGATCGTGGAACGTCGAAGATGCTCGTATGCCACGGGAAACATGGGATGGTAGCCTTCTTATGCTTCTGACGCTGGTATAGCGTCGCGAAGAAGACTCTCATACCCGTACTGAAGCCTATGGCCTCGGTCATTCCACTTCTTGGCTGGTGATGCGAAGAGGTGGTCAAAGTCCGAGACATCTTGGCAATGAAAGTATATCCAATGTTTTTGGTCAGGTTTGTCGTACCAAGTCGTGAAGAAGGGGCATAGGACCAGGCACTTCGGGGCTGTGTGGCTGGATAGCGGCTTTGATGTTGGTAAAGACGGGAAGTAGGAAACACATAAGTGGTCTTCCATTGGCGTGCCGTTTATCATGTGTGTGGCAGCTGGGGCATGCTGGCAGTGGGAGATTTGAGTACCATACATTGGAGTACTGTGTGACCCGCATTTCCCCAGAGCGGACCTTACTTCGCCTCCCAATCGGATATTTGAGATATCAAGAGCGTTAGCAAGGCAATGTGTCAAGAACTCGACTGGCTATGTTTCAGACTCATGGATCCATTTAACCTTATCTTGGGACAGGGCGCCCGAGCCGTTTCTTAGCAAAGTGCACCTTTTGGCTATTAATATCCGAGTTGGTGCCAGAGTGTGTCAGAAAGGCGGATCGCCCCGCGACATTGGATTCATGACGAGGGAAGATGTTGTAGCTTTCTCGACGAGAACGATGCGCTTCAATCAAGATTATGGGTCTTGTAGATTAGGGTGGAAGACACCTAATGTTAAGGAGAACTCTGAATATGCGCATAGAATGACGCTTTGTTGTAAAGCTTCGAACGATAAGCCCTTTGTAACAGAAGGATAGAAGGGGCTTGAGGGGTATGAAGCAGTACATGCAGCGCACGACTGATTCCTGTAAACTTACCATTACAGGTCGTACTTCTAGTACATCGAGTCGTGAATCTGGTCGTGGTTCCAAGGTCAGATGTAATCTCCGTGCAAGAAGGAGATACAGTCCTATTAGTGCAATCTGAGTTCTGAGTGGTCAAGTCAGGTCGGAGAGATGTGCCGTCGTTACCACCTTCCCAATCATCATCGCGATCTACAAGACAGGGAAGACATAGACCAGTAGAGCCGCCAAGGTTGATATCTGGACGACCGCATCTAAACACAGATCCGGGCTCGTCAGGATCAATAGTTCCTACCTTGGAGTCGCAAGCCTAGAAAAAGTCCGGGAAGTGGCCCATATACGGCACATCCAGCTGGCAATCTAACAATGTTCAAATAGAGCCCAAAACTGATTGTGTGGTACTCTTGGTCGTGCCTGTCGCAGTCTCAACGATGGGTGTAGGTTTTGTAATTTCCGACCCGACCCGAGTCATCGTAAGAGTGTTTACCGCTCTTATGAAAGGCTTGACATTACTATTGACAGCTCATCGCAGTCCTCATGTTGTTGTACCCTCACAGCAGCATCTGCTTAGAATTTCTCGTGCACCTGTCATTAAGACAATTCTGAAGGCCATGCTGAGGTACTTAAAGTCCTCCAGACAGACTCACACTCATGATTATCCTGTTGAAAGATATTCAGTCAATGAGAGAGTGTGTTATCAACTAAAGGCATTGAGTTTTATCAATATTATGGCAAAATTGCCGGATGTGGTTCAGCCGAGGTATAGCCGATGGACAACTGTCTTGGCACCCTGTAAGGCTGAGGTTAGGCTCGCTTATCAAGCCCGCACCTCAAACCTGAACCCAGGCCGACGACCGACCCCAAGACCATCACTGTCGTGTCGAGAATTGATATAAGCAAAGGTAATTGCATTGGCACTCTCGTACTTGGGAATGACTAACATTTGTAGATGGGTAAGCCGATTTTCCTATGCCGTGTCCTCATGATGGGGAAACGTTTCACTCTCCTATCTCCTCAATTAGAGGATTCGTCTCTGAAGGCATTCGTGTTATCTCTACGATGCCTAACATGTGGAAGAGAGAAAATGCAATATACCTGGAGCGGGAGCGAGAGAAGACCGCGATTTGCGATGAAATCGTTGCGTTAGAGACAGGAGCAGAGTCATTGGTCCTTTTCAGGAGCATAGCTGACAGCGCTTTATCTAGGGCGCCTCAATGAGTACCAGATCATTGGCCGCCATCTGCCTACCGAGACCAATCCCACTCCTAAGCTCTACCGCATGCGCATCTTCGCTCCCAACACAGTTGTTGCCAAGTCAAGATTCTGGTATTTCTTGATGAAATTGAAAAAGGTCAAAAAGGCGAATGGCGAGGTCGTAAGCGTCAATCAGGTACGGAAAGAAAGTTCTAGATTTCGCTGGCCGATATTGACGGGATCAGATACACGAGAAACGACCTACCAAAGTGAAGAATTTCGGCATATGGATTCGCTACGATTCTCGCTCGGGTACGCACAACATGTACAAAGAATATCGAGAGATGTCGCGAGCAGAAGCTGTGGATGCTTTATACCAGGATATGGCAGCAAGGCATAGAGCGAGATTCAGGTCGATTCATGTATGAGGTATCCTCCGTTGATAGCAATATCGCTTACTCGCACAGATCTTGAGGGTTGTTGAAGTTGAAAAGACGGATGACGTGAAGCGTCCATACCTCAAGCAATTACTCACCAAGAACCTGAAATTCCCGTTGCCTCACCGAGTGCCCGCCAAGACGAAAGGGAAGACATTCGCCCCTCACCGACCTTCGACATTTGCATAATCTAGGAGGTGATAGAGGTGTGGACAGACTTATTAGGTCATAAGAAGTACTTGACTGGAACGAAGCGATTTTCAGAGTCATTCAAATGGGATGATACAATAAATCTTGCTCATTCGACCGTGCTCTCTGTGCTTTTATCGATTTTTTCCACGAGACTGTAAACTTCCCAAACGATACCGTTCCAGCTAATGATCTCGCGGATATATTCGTTGCTTAAGCGCCTTCGTGAGATGGTGTCCTGTCTGGGCTGGACGGGAGTACATTAAATGCTAGCGCGTCTTGGCGCAAAACCCCTGCTCCTGCCGAAGTTCGTGGTGTCCTTTTCAATGTTTCGTTTCTCACCACACCTACTTTCTCAACGTGGTTCTTCCTTCGTGATCAGGCAGCAGAATTCAATCGCACACTAGCTGCCTCTACATCCCTACATAATAATCATCATGGTTGGATTCCCTCACCTCGTCACTTTCACAGTCCCTAGAGCTTGCTGCAAGGCTCCTGCTTCCCCCATCATTTGCCATTGAAAGATTCAATCAGACTCTCCATACTAAAACGTGAACCTATAGTCTTCACCCCGCCCCTCCTCCCCCACATCACCATCAAACACAGGCTCCGTGACCTCTGGCCGGCAACTTTCACCTCCAGGTGGTCCCAAGACAGCGATACGGCGGAAAGCAGCAGCAGATCGAGCAGACAAAGTAGCAAATGCGCGACCCACAAGCACGAGAGCTGCAGGCGCGGGCGGAAGTTCAAGTACAATGTTGAGTATGCTACCCCACACTCTCATGGAAGTCGGTCTGCAAGGGTGGGAAAGATGACAAGACAAGTTAAGGGTGCAAAAGGCAGAGGCGAGCAAAGGGAAGTAGAAAGAGAGAGGAAGAGGCTGTCAGAAGGGATAATGAGGTTGGCTGAAGAGACGCTGATCAATTATTGCCCAACAGGATTGTACACAGATGAGTCGCCAGGCTTGAAAGTCGATCCGGTCGTGGTGTTCGTCTTGAGCTTAGGATTCATTTTCAGCGTGGTCGCGCTGCACAGTACGTTCCCTAGCTAAAAGGGAGATTCGATGTGCTGACGGAGAAACAGTCATTGCTAAGATTTCGAGGAAATTCTCATAATGATACAGGGCGTGTTCGAGAAGTGTGAACTGGGTTTCAAAAGCAATATGTGTGTGATATCAGGATTTGTTCATGCCAGGGGAAGCCACAGTATGATCTGAGGCATTTGGAGGTGGCTACGGGCGCTCGCATAGCGGGGGTAAATAGATACCCATGTACTATTAGTGCGGCTTGATATATCTCAAATCATACATACCGCAACTACTATCTGCCTCGATCGATCGTCACTTCAAGGGCATTCTGACGATAATGCGCGCTGACAAAAGCATTTTCGATTTTGGCATTTCCGTTTCGGGAAATTCAATATTTATTCCGCCTCTGACCGTCCAGCTACAACTTCCGTATCTATTGCCTTGATCTGCCCTGCATTCCGATATTTCCTGCGTAAGCCATGGCAGATGCTTCGCAACAGGACAAAGACAATGGAGAAGCACTCCCAAAGGATTCGCATCCCGCAGTCAACGGGTCAGGACCCCGAGACAGCAAAGGATGGGACGGAAAGCTACGAGTCGAGAAGCAAGCTGTGCTAGCAAATCCCGAAGCTCTTTCAGATCCAGACTACTCGGGCGAGGACGCTCCGCCGGTGGAACAGATAGATGCAGACGAAGGTGGGTCTTTTCCAAGGGGGAATGCTCTTGGGGCACTGAGCGCTGAGGTCGAACAGACTTACTGGAGGATTACGAGGATGATGCCGACGTACAGATCACTTTTGAGCTCACATGTTACAAGGAAGCTGATGATGATTCTCTAGGAGATTGACCTCGTCCATTGCCGCATATCCTCCATTCCTGCATTACGATTAGACCGCTTCAGCAAAGTTGAAGTACGCTAGAAGCCTCCAAAAGTGGTACACCTTGGCTGAAGATTGCACATAGAGACTATGCCTCCGACAAAACCAGATCTCGCACATTGAGTATCCCTCCAACATAGGACCAACGTTAAAAGAGCTCGACCTCTACGATAATTTAATATCTCACATCAAGGGTCTAGAAGAGCTGTCACATCTTACGAGCCTGGACTTGAGCTTCAACAAGATCAAGCATATCAAGGGCGTCAATCATCTGAGAGATGTCAAGGACCTCTACTTGCTTCAGAACCGAATCTCGAAGATTGAGGGATTGGATGGCATGACCGTTGTGAGAAATCTGGAGCTAGGTGCGAATAGGATAAAGGTGGGTCGTGAGACGATTCCACAGGACCTCGTTGACCAGGAAACAGGAGATAGAAAATTTGGAGAGCCTTGCAGCGCTTGAAGAGCTTTGGCTAGGAAAGAATAAGATTACAGAGATCAAGGTTTGTCCGGTCCATCTTGACAGAGAATGCGTCTAAGTTTCGAAGAATATATCGCATCTGCAGAACCTCAAGATCCTCTCAATACAGTCCAACCGCTTGCGACATATATCAGGACTCTCCGACCTTTCAAATCTTGAGGAGCTCTACATCTCACATAATGCTCTCACGGAAGTATCTGGACTAGACCAAAATCAAAACCTGCGCGTGATTGACATATCAAACAATCAGATCGCACACCTGTCGGGCATGAAACAGCTCTCGAAGTTGGAGGAACTATGGGCATCATCGAATCTCCTCGCTTCATTTGAGGAGGTTGAGGATGAGTTGAAGGACAAGAAAGAGTTGAACACAGTGTACTTCGAAATGAATCCTTTGCAATTGAAAAACCCAGCGTTATATCGGAACAAGGTCAGGCTTGCTCTACCGCAATTGGAGAAGATAGATGCCAGTAAGTTTTTCTGTTCGGGAGACAGCTCGAGAATGGGTCCAAGTCAGGAAGCATACTAACGCAAGGCAGCGTATGTACGATAATGACTCGAATGTATGGTTATCGAAATGGAGCGAACACCTTTCTTCCCACTATTCCCTTGCAAATGCGGGCCATATCTGTGAACATACAATTGCGACGGTGTCGACCTGGATGAGTTTGTTGCAGTGCGAGCCTCTGAGCCGGAATCAGGAGCCGACCATTTGCCGCGTTCCAGCCTTTCCTGTTCCTGAATGATGCACGTCATGGTGTTTGCGGGGCAGCATTCGGGCAAAAAAATGTTTTAAATGCGGGGTTGGTACCAGTCTTTTTTCGTCACCTCAAATCCCCAGTCCATGAACATTACCAGACCTTTCACTCGGTAGGCAATCATACGCAATTACTGGAGTGCAAGCAATGACTGAATACTGGCTCTAGTCTATCTCCGCCTGCGAGTAAGCCAATCATCACTTTTACCTTTCGTTATACAACGCGCCCGTCAAGGTCTTACTCCAGTATGACTTCGCCCACTGTGAAGCTTAACAGTGGCCATGACATGCCTCTTGTAGGCTTTGGGTATGTAGTCAATCGTTGTTCTACCTCAAACCTCGTATCGAATCTGACTCGCCAGCCTCTGGAAAGTCAACAATGACACCTGCGCCGACCAAGTCTACAACGCAATCAAGGTAGGCTACCGTCTCTTAGACGGCGCATGTGGTACGTGCGACCCTCACTCCCACCTCACCTTACCCTACCATTCCTCAACCCTCACTCAGATCCTACCATCTAGACTACGGCAACGAGACCGAGTGCGGCCAAGGCGTCGCTCGCGCCATCAAAGACGGCCTCGTCAAACGTAGCGACCTCTTCATCGTCTCCAAGCTTTGGAACTCCTTCCACGACGGCCCGCGCGTCGAGCCCATCTGCAAAAAGCAGCTGAAGGACTGGCAAATCGACTACTTCGACCTTTACATCATGCACTTTCCCATCTCGCTCAAATACGTCGACCCAGCCGAGCGCTACCCGCCCGGCTTTACGGACGGGAATGGAAAAGTCAACATTGGAAAAGCGACGATTCAGGAGACATGGACGGCCCTGGAGGGGTGTGTGGATAAGGGTTTGAGTAAAAGTATTGGAATCAGTAATTGTCGTGGGCAGCTTATCATGGTACTCCTTTCCCCTGCCCCCTTCCCCTCCTGCTCATTTCTCCCCCCTGCCCTATTCACCTGCGAGCCCCCCTTTCCTAGCCCGTTATCCCGTTTACTTACTTAACTAGGACATTCTCCGCTACGCCCGCATCCCGCCCGCAACCCTCCAAATTGAGCACCATCCATACCTCGCCCAGCCCGGCCTCGTTAAATACGCGCAAGCCCAAGGCATGGCAATAACAGCTTACTCGTCCTTCGGCCCGCAATCCTTCCTCGAGCTCGACATGAAGGAAGCGAAAGATTGCCCGCCATTGCTCGAGCACCCCGTCATCAAGAAGATCGCGGAGAAGGTGGGGAAGAGCCCGGCGCAGGTGCTATTAAGGTGGGCCACGCAGAGGGGCGTTGCGGTCATTCCGAAGAGTAATAATGAGGGGAGGTTGAAGGGAAATTTGGATGTTGCCGGGGGGTGGGAGCTGGAGAAGGGGGATGTTGAGGAGGTTGGGGGGTTGGATAAGGGGTTGAGGTTTAATGATCCTGTTAATGTGAGTGACGCTTTTTGTGGGTTGGGGAGGGGTGCGCGTGCTGACAGGGTGGCAGTATGGGCTTGACTTGCCGATCTATGTCTAAGGCCAATGAATGGCGACAAGGAGAGGAGGGTATAGGAGGTCGATTGACGGCCTTGAGCGCGCTTTAGATTTCAATAACTTATGGAGAGAGGGAGAGCCGGAACCTGTCTCTCAAGGGAAGGATGAGATCGCCTGACGCATCAGAGACATGAGACGAGCAGAGTATATCTGATGTAAAGCTCTGAAGCGGGCGAGATCCTAGGCGAGATAGCAGATATATTAGACGATCATTTGTCTCGGCAAAGCATACTTCCATTATTTCATACTACAGAAAGTCGTGCTACAGGCTAGAATGCACTTATTTTTGGCTCTAGCTGACTTCCATCCATCATTTCACTCATCTCGCTAATTCTTGTGTATGAGAGCTAGAAAGCGACAGGCTTTGTTCACAAATTCAATGAGATGATGTCCAGATGAAAGATCTTTGGCGTTCCACCTCCCAGTTCATCAAGACAGCCATATCAACCCACCATTCCCTGCCTATTTGATGTCAAAGACATGGTAAAATGCTAGCAAGCGGATGCTTCTCTAAACATGTCTCCTTGGGCGTAAATATGGCAGTCCGTAAGATAGCTTCCCCCTAATGATGCTCGTACATCCCTTCTCGTCCTCGTCGTCTGCATCAGATCCCTCACATCTGGCTCTGTCGGCTTAAAGCCTGATCTTTAGCCAGCGCATCAAGCTCAGGCTGACACGGCCGAACGGCCAGCCCTTCATGGCGAATAGGATCTTGGCCCTCATCACGTTCAAGGCTGAAGCGGTGCAAGGCAGTCGCTTTATCAATAATCTCGAATGATTTGATGGTGTAGAGACCATCGTATCTCAGCCCCTTCTTCGGACGGTAGGTAGTATTCTTGCCTTTAGCTGACCTAAGAACTCGGAGGGATTGGTGTTCCTTGTGGGCCGTGAGCATGAGCTTGGTGCTGGATGATGGTTCTGGAGGGTTGCTGCTGACGGTGCCGCAGTATTGAATGTGGTCGCCGTCATCGATGTCTGCGTAACCGGCACCGGATATCACGATGGAAAGGGCGCCTGTCTTGTTGAGGCCGTGGATACCGGCTTCGATTTCTCCGTGAGCTCCGTCGCGGCCGGCGCAGATCATTAAGGGCCACCATTGGCCGACGTGGAGGTCGCCTTGACCGACGTAGTTGCACGATACGCGGTGTTGAAATTCAGTATCGATGGTGTATGTGGTATGATTTGCGTCTTTTTGAGTCTTTGATGTGGCTCGTTTGATGCCGCGCATGAGGTCAGGATCTGTATCTCCTTTCCACCACCGTTTCTGCAAATATTCTGCGGCCTGGCGGATATCGATTGGCAGCGTACTATGATTCATAATGTTGTGAAGGGAGCCATCTACCAGTAATCTGCTTTTCTTGATGACCCCTTTCTCTTTTCCCTGAAGATTGAAAAGCGCCATCTTTTGCAAGTAGCTGCGGAGAATATTCTCGGGTCCATTTTGTGGCACGGGAGAATCAGTATAGTTATTGAACAGTGTGTTGACTCTTCGTAAAGTCACGCTCTCACTTCTGTACGCGTTCTGAGGAGCAACAACGGTCGGATACCAGGCTGGTATGATGACCGAAGCTGGCGCCTCATCTTGCAGTATTGTAGATTCGGTAGCCGCAGGTCTAGTCTTTGGAGCAGTGAGAGAAGCACCTGTTTTTACTGCTGTCCGTTCTGCTTGCTGCTCAGGGACTTTCCACTTTTTCTTTGCTGGCGCAAGGGCGAATACAGCGGATAATTTCGGCTTTTTAGTCGTCGCTCCCAAGTCACGATTCGTATCTGCTGTTTATTAGAAATGCTCACCATCACCATTGACTTACTTACCAGGACTTTGGGTATTATCAGTACTCTTATTCTTGACTTTCTTGACTTGATGTCCCTCTGATTCTGTGGATCTTGCACGCTTTTTTGTCTTCGCAATGACGCGAGAGATTCTCCGTGACGATTCTCGATGCTCGGGACTTGGCTCGTCTCGTGTAAGCACAGGAATCCTATCTTCATCGTGTTGGACGGCGTGTTCGCTGTATTCGGAGCCGAACAATTGCGACGAAGTATCCGTACGATAATCGACTGGAGTATTTACCTCATTTGTCAGCGATTGAACAGTGCTCTTGTCCGAGGCTGGGACAATTGGTGATGAAGACAATTGAGGCGGACTACTATCGCCTCCATCCAAATCTACAATTACAGGGTTGGTAGCCGGCCGTAGCCCTCTTGAGAGGCGACGGCGGACTGGGGGAGCCGCATCAGGAATATCAGGAGCATCATCCTGTGCTTCGTCATCAGAAATAGGAGATGGCGGCAGCCCTTTTGAGAGACGGCGGCGCACTCGAGGGGCTGCATCGACAGTATGACGCTTTGTTTCTTCATCGAGGACGGCAACCGCTCGCTTAGGGGTCACACGCTCTGTATCGTCGGTAGATTCTGTCTTCAGCGCAGGGTCTGCTTTTGGCGATATGAGCTCTTCCAATCCTACTGTAGTGGAAGAAGAACCTTTAACGTTAGGAGAGCCATTTGAAGATAGACAACTCATGCTCAACTTACGGATGCTGGAATAATCCTCAGGTACTGCGGAGTCTTCTGGCTCTTCACCCCTCTTTTTGCCACGATTGGCCCAGTACTGGGCCTGCTTAGCCCAATGATCGACTTCACAAGCCAACTCCTGAGCTCTCTTGGACCATTTTTCGGCTTCTCTGAAAAGCGATTGGTTGTGCTCACGAAGTAGCTGGACCTCTGCCAAGTTTGCTTCTCCCTTAGAGGTATCTGCGTAGCCTGACTCAGGGGCTTCAGAAGATGCTGCCATTAAATGAAGGCGTGAATGTCTTACCTCGATGTGAATGAGGGACAAACTTGTCCATATTGACTCAGAAAGAGTGGCTTGCTAAGATTTGCGGTCAATGAATGTGTCGGTCTTAGGTGAAATCTCTGTCACTTCTACCACTACATCAACTAGCCTTCTTTGCGATAGCCTTCAAAGGTAGAGCGGCTAGTGCTTTTGATGCTATGAATTTCTTGACTGGACTTGAGATGAGATAACGAACAATTTGATTGGGAGAAAAGCCGGAGGAAGAGAAAGCAGGAAGAGCAGGAGATTGCAAATTGCACGACACCAAATGAGGGGCTAATTTGGAGACTCTGCACAGCGCTTGCGTCATTCGCCACTATGCAGCACGATCCTGAACTTCGTACATCAGAAACATGCTCGTATCTCAACAAATAGCAAATGCGACCATTCAAAGGAGCAACCAGGTAGTAGAGTTAGATAAGTTTGCATCTACAATTCGTCCTGATTTAGAATGACTTAGACGACATTTGAATCGCCTGCCGACATAGCAAGCCTTTCGGCACACTGGAAGGGTGCGTTTTCTCACGAGTAAGAATGCTCTGATTATACAACTATAGTAGACGCATTTGAGAACGAAAGGCGCAGGACGCGCCAGATATCGAACACCAGCAGCGACGCTAAGCCTCCTTTGGCTGCCTCCAGATGCCTTATCTAAGGTACAACCTACAATTCTCCGCAGCCAGCATCACCTAGATTAAGGACTCAGGTGCAACAAGGCTTCGAGCCCCAGATCGAACCGTGAACAAGGCATCGCTAGAAAGACTCAGTACGGTTTCGTGTCAGACGCTATTCTTCAAGGATTCAATGAGGCACGCTTGCGCCAAGCCCTCAACCGAACATCGAGTGAAGCTATCGCAACTTCAGTCTTATTGTTGATACTTTCGATGCGCTTCTTAGCATCTTCCTCTATTTTTTCAATCCTCTCAACTGCCTTTCGCTCGACACTTCCCGTTGCCTGGAAGCCATCAAACCCTGTTTGCTCACGCTTTGCTTCAAGTTCTTTGATTTTCGCCTCAGCTTTTGCGGCCCATGAGCCCCGTGCCGAAGCTTGAGTGACTTTGGCGCGAGAGGAAGCTGCTTGAAGAGGGAGCGTTGAGGATGTAGATGACGCGTGACTAGGCCAAATAGGAGAGGCCACAACTGAAAACGGGCCGCTTGGTATCCTAGTCATTGGAAAGCATCCTTCCTCTACTGTAGCTACTACGAATATCAGCCTGTATTATTGGTGCCATCAGAATGAACAACCAACTTGGCGATTGCTCTTTCGCGAGTTGCGCCTTAGCAATGCCAAATAATCCGTTCATCCGATGCTCGGGGTGTTTCTTTTTGAACTTCTCGAGCCGTTTGATGTATGATTCGGCAGTTTTCCTGGCCTTTCGCCGCTGGCTTTTAAGAGTTTTGAGGTTGGCGAGTAGTCGCTTGTGCTGGGTTTTATCTCCGTCGTTCTTTGCTTTATCGGCTGCCTGACTCAAACGACGAATCTCTGAGTTACGGTCCATAGTATACTTGTCGCGATGTCGAGTGTTGTTGGCTTTCCAGAAGGATGCAAGAGAGATCAACAGCACGAAGAAAATATGAATACCAGTTTAGATCCCCTTCAAAGTAAGGAGATAATTTGAACTTGTAAATGCAGTCACTGCGGACATTCAGCGCTGACACGCTACGGTAAATACAGATGCTCGAAATAATTTCACTCAGACCGTTGCGTCGATGTCAGATGTATGCTAGAGAAGGTGGAAGACGGCGAAGGGGATCTTGGAAAAGGAAGTCGCAGAAGTCTTGGCAGCGACAACACCTGGTCAACAACGACCCTGGTAATTACAACGCCGCATATCACGGTCCCAGATACGTCCTCTCTTGGTGGCAAAAGACAGCTCTGATTCCTCGGGGCTCGACCAACTAGCCATGGTCTTTCAAAGATGAAGAACCCCGACTCCGTTTGAAGGTCCACCCCCATTGAGCCCTTTGAGAAGGCCGTCAAGAAAAGCATGCTGCACAACAGGCAGGACGAGTAGGTAGAGCCCTTCTTTGTGGCTCTGCTGAATCAATCTTCGCGTACGTGGTGCCTCTGCCGAACCCGCCGTGTTGAGGTGAGGATGCGAACCACATTCTTCTTCAATGCTTTTCGCTTGGTTTGCCTCCTCACAGCAACACACGGGCCGGAAAAGTACCGTGAGCAGGTCTCAGAGACCTCGTTTCAGACCCCAACATCCCCTGATTCCTTCATATGTCTTGGTCGGCTCGATGAGGAGGTAGGAGCAGAGGGTATTGTATGAGTTCAAGGCAGGTGGCTTACTCCCGAGTGTTCCTAGGAAGACATCAGTATGCTTCACTTCGAGGCAAGACTCAAGCTATTGGGCACACCTCGTTGGGTCTTGATGGAGCCTCCATGTGGAGGCTAGAGTTGAGGTGCGCATTTCACGAAGAGTCATGTCTGGAGATGTCATTGTGCTCTATGCTTCGTTGTGACAATCTGTGAAGCTTTTGAGATCATGATGTATGCTAGGCGCGAAGAATGATATTGCTGAACACGATCGTTTGTCAAAAATTGTGATGCAAATGGCACTTCAATACCCCCTGTGGTCTTGGCGTCGTTGACGGCGGGATCTAGGATATTATTTTTAGTTCCTAATATTCAGCCAACCTCTACTTTTTGCTTTCATTTCCTTTCCTTCCCTTCTAATCATCGTTTTTCCACAAAACTCCTCTCTACATGCGCATGCCATTACTTTCTTCCCTTTACCATCACCATCTTCCTGAAATTTAGGTCGCTCAAGGGATCCGAATGTTTGTTGCCGATTCTTTGATTGACCGTCAATGTCGAGGCTGCATTTCCGAAGAAGCAGGACAGGATTCGGGAAAGTCAGTGCTGTATTAGTGACAGGCGAACAGGATAGAGTGTCTACGGTCCATCTCACCACCGACGATGACTCGATGTGCAGACTGTCGAGGGATAAAATTGGTATTAAATTATGATTACCTGGTGGAGCGAAGGGGGTGTAATCCCAGAATCACACCACTAATCATTACGGAACGAATATTCAAGCCACGATGACTTCACCAACCCAGTCGTTCATTTCCACCATCACTTTTGTCCCGTCGACCCTCTTCCTTCTGACGCAACCATAAGCGATCCAAATCACTCTTCCTCCTCCCAATATCTCACCATCATAGCGGGCCGAGTTGATAGTACGCAGCTTTCGAGGGATCACCACCAGCTGGCTGGGCGTTGGCTGGCTGGCCGGTGGCTGGTTGGCCGGTGGCTGGCTGGGCGTTGGCTGGCTGGCTGGTGGCTGGTTGGCCGTTGCCCTGTTGAGTCGGATCGCCACCACTGGCATCGCCAGTTTCTGCTTTGTTCTGGGTGGGTTTGACGGCCTTAAAACTTTTGAGTTGCCCGGCTGGCTGAGGTTGCTGGGAAATTTGTGGGGCGGGCTGACCAGTAGCTGCTGGTTGCTGCACGTCTTTAGGTTGCGCGGTGTTATCACCACTACCACCGCACTCAGGTGGTAGAGGTTGGCCATTCGTCTTGATGTGGGCGCACATCTCCCCAACCGTTTTGCAGCCTCTGAAAGGACCGCCTCCATATCCGCAGACGTCGCTGCCGTAGATGTCTGTGCCACCTTGATTACTTGGTTGAGTAACCGGTTGAGCACTGGGTTGACTAGTTGCTGGCTGAGCACCTGGCTGGCCACTGGGTTGACTATTTGCTGGCTGAGCACCTGGCTGGCCACTGGGTTGACTAGTTGCTGGCTGACTACCTGGCTGACCGTTCACACCAGTACCTTGTATGGCATTGACAGCATTACTATAGTCAGTGCCCTGTTGTGCCGTACCACTGGATCCACCGCGCTGGGTACGATCCCAGTCAGCACCCTGAGCCGTCTGCTGTTGGTGTTGACATTGCGTCGCCAGCGTATCGTCGTTGTTCAAGGCATCACATCCTGCCTGGTTGAAGTCACCACAGAGCCTGCTGTCAATACCACAGCAACTGCCAGCAATGTTGGCCCCTGGAGAATAATCATCAGTCCGGCGATTTGCATTCGACAATGGCTGGGGAGTACATACAGTTGTTTTTGTACGTTCCACAATTTGCCGACGGGCCAGTCTTGCCATCGCCCGCTTTGTAAGAGTTACCGGTGCCATCACAGCCGCTGTTTCACCAGTTAGTCTTTCTTCTGCGACCGGCAAAAAGATGGTCCTTACACCTCCAGCTGCTGGATAGACAGATCTGTATTTGTCGGTCAACATGCAAAGCTCCAATAGTTGAGCGGGTAGCTTTGATCTGGCTCATACCTTCAGGAGTCGCGCCGTCACTCTGGAGCGCAGCTTTTCGCGCTCCGCCATCCGGACATGTATAAGTACCGCTTTGTTGTGGGTTACGCTTTGACATTATGGCAAATGACGTTGGCAAAGCATGAGTAACACATGCTTGCAACGCGAGGATTGCAAACAGGTAATGCATGGTGATTCTCAACCTTGTGGAGTACCTTGGAGGAGAGGAAAGCTTGGCAAGCTTCTTGAGGCTGGCTTCGGAAAAGTGAAGTGTCTATCAAAGACTTACTCGGGCCAGCCGTGGTGCACAAAGGACGTACAAGGGCCTGTCTTTATACAGACAGCGCATGGGATTTCATCATCTACTGTCTCGGTAGGTGGGGGTAGAGGATCCCCGTTCTACCCCTCAGTGTATCGTTTCCAGGGGCACCTTGAAAACTTTTGTGATGAGATGGCATTCGAGCATGGCAAGGAAGGAATGCGGGCCAATTGAAAATCTCCGCTCCCAGATCCATAGCTTGTGTAGGGATGGTTCCCGTTTGACATGAGCGGGATGGTCCAGAGGTAGCCACTATCAAGGTTTCCCGCGTGTATCCGAGACAAAAAGCACGGAAGCCAGTGCCTGCAGGTCACCATTAGGCCGATACTACCCTAGTGACCAGCTCGCACTGATGTCAGCAGGAAAGACCGAGGTGAACCACTTTGGTTTCCCTTATTGGTTTGAAACGTGGAGGATGGTAACATATCCGAACTGGTTTGATGTGACAGCACGGTCCATGGCTCTTGTGGGGCGAGCAGACTTGCATCAGACGCGCAAGCAGGCGGATCGAAGCTCCTCTACCACCTCTGTGAGGGCAGGCAAGTAAGATGCCAGGCTGCTCTGTACATTGTTTAGTCAAAGGTATTGCGTCAAGGTCTACTGAATATCGTCATGCTAGCTCAAACGGTCGACTGGCAAGTTTGCTGGAATAGGTTGACGTTCGAGACCTGTAGGCCCAAAAGTGGTCGTCGTTGACTCGAAACTGATTCTAGCCGCATCTGTAAGCGGCACAAACGGGCCAATGCGGTCAGCGCTTGCGCTTGAACGCTTTGATTGAAGCTCGTTTCAGCAGAGCCTTCGCTCAGCAGGGATTCATCTCTGCCCTTTTTTTTCAAAGATTGTGCTTATTTATGGACGCAGCCAGAGTCGCTTCTGTGTGGTCGCGTCTCTTGCGAGAGGGATTTCATTGAGACGATTCAAGAAAAATAACCAAGAACGGAAGAAAAAGCTCACTTGGCATGCGGGTTCATAAGGTGGGGTGGTGTAAAGGTAGACGGCAAGCAAGCCTGTTTCATATATTGGCTCTCGCATGCGGCTGATACGAGCTCTCTCTTATTGGGTCGAGATCAATGCTCTTTCACGTCATGGCAGTCTAAGAAAGCGGCCGCGAAGAAGGATGGCTTCCCCACAGAAATCCGGCCCTAGAGGCTTGCTCGTTAAGCAAGGTAGAAGTTACTTAGCCTGGCTCATCCACGAAGCCCCTTGACTCACGGACAGACTCCCACGCGGTTCATAGACATCAATCAAGTCTCTGTGAGTAAGAACAGAATTTAAGCAAACTTCCTCAACCAGGACCTCCCTTTCACCGACCTGCCGTCTTGGCATCAAACCCCCTCTCGCATTCCTCCCCCATCAAAAGACTGAGCTTTTACTTGAAGGATTCACAAACACCGAGTAATACCCAATTGAGATCCTGCAAAGAAGATTGTGGCTTGTCCAGCGTTTCACTGGATCAGATCCCGTCTCTTTTGGCGGAAGGAGCCCCGCTATATGGAAGCAACGTCTGAAACCTCAAAGGTTGCAAAATATCACTCTTCTAGCCAGCTTCGTCCGTGGTGTCATGGGCGGGGTCATGCGCCCTCCCGATGTGGTCGCTTCTGTGCACACTCACACTCACACCACACCACTTCAGAGAATTCAGAGGATCTAGAACCAGTCCCAGCCTTGATCAGAGCTTCAGTGTCTCCTTCTAGGGCGTTTCGCATGGCCATCTCTCTACGTCAGCGCTCGCATAGTGAGATACCTTCCGTCTTCAGCGGTGTGTATTGGGAACTCCTGATTGTCGCATCGTTCGAACGACGTCAAACCCGATCGCAGTGGCGTCATTGATCGACTCTTATGGACCGAAGCCTTGGTCGTCTGAGGGCCAGATATTGAACTATGTAGCAATGGCGTGCAAGAACAGTACTTCGTTTAGAAAACGTCGTGATGTCTACCTTGCATTTCTTCTCTCGTCGTCGGACTGTGAGAAATACTATATAACAGAGGGGATTTCGGTGGCTCCAAATGGGACCCCGCTTTGAGACCCGGCTTGGTAGTCAAGCTGAGCTGTTACAGCTTCTCGTATTCAGAACGAATGCTTTGAGCTAACATCTTGAGCCGTGATTGTTGAGGCTTTAAATGAAGTTGAAACGAGTACGATGTCATGTTCCCCACTTAATCCTCATAGCTCTGCCGCGAGTCTAAGGAGCTTCCGAGAAATGACACCACGACATTCAATTAAGTTGATAGCTGGGCTTCATCTTACGTGTAAGTGTATTCTGTAGCTATTGAGTGACACCCGCGTCCAATTTTGATTGCACTGGCCGCTGGACATTAGTAAAGGATTCAGACTGGATGCACTCTCTCGAAAGATAGAAGCTACTTGACTCCATCACTTCTTGAAAGTCACTTGTTTAGGGAAGGCCTTTCATCCGTGCTCTCTAGGTGCCCTCAGGCTCCTGATAAAGCCCTCGTGTAAACGGTAGCTGTGAAGCTCGGTCTCATTCCACGAGAGCGGGAGGCCGAGGTCTCGGATATTCAGCCAGAACACCCTCTGCATATACGTGAAGCCTCTGACGGTAGTAGCACTTCGTATTTCGGGCGTAGTTGGCAGTCCGACTTTACTCGACCAGTCTAGTGAATCTATTCCCTCACCAAAGTACACGAAGGACATCAAGCTCGCCTAAGGAGCTGGAAGCATTCTATGTGGTTTCATCTAACGAGTTGTGCACCAACGAGACACGCCCTCGTTCCCTTCGTTGATTTCTGCTCGCAATCATGCGTCTCATATCACGAGCAAAAATAATCTCAAAACTTCCTGCAGTATCTACCACGACAAGAGATTTACTTTCACTCAATAATTGATCTACCGACATCACAGCACCATGTCGTGTAGCGTTCCTGTCTCAATTCACACGAAATATCATCTGGCCGGAAACATGGTTCTATCCGAAGGGCATCGTGTGCGAGCGGCTACATTACCTTTTCGCAATATTTCGGCTTATGCTTTGATAAATATTCGGAGAAGGGCAAAGTATGGAGCTGCACTTTGACAGCTGAAAAGAAAAGATTGATGCAATTTCAGTGAAAAGGTTGTTCAGGAATGATGAATCCTGGAGCCGCTTCAATCTCGACATGCTGTGCTCATTGGCCAACGGTTTTTATTTCATTATTTGATACTTCGCGATATTATCAAATAATACCTTTCATTGGGCAAAAAATAATTCAGATGTATCCAACGTTAGGACCACCGGCCCCCAGACAGGTATGAACGACGCTTCCCTTGTTAGATTACTTCTTTGCATTCGCACCAGGGCCCATTAAGACATCTTTTGCCACATTCATAGCCAGGCCACCCATTGCACCCTGGAAGCCTAAAGCATTCGTTAGTTCTAGATTCTTCACATGTGATTCTGGCCAGGGAAAGAATCATCTCTCCATGCCATATACATACTCTGAGGCTTAGCTTGAGCGCCTGTGGCAGCCCTGGCTGGAGGAGCGGCTGCGCTCTTTGAGGCTGGAACCGCATTGACCGGACCACCACCTTGGGCTAGAGCTCATCAGTTCAGTTCAGTTCTTAGGGTAGTGAGAATTTGCGGAGAGACTTACGGAGGGCCGGTTTCGCCGTGGCAGCAGCTCCACTGCCAGGTTTCCCTATTGACACTGTCCTTTTCCAATAGTTCGCAGTGGACCAGACATCATCTGCACTTGGTTCGTCTGGATTTGGCTGTGCACTAGTAGTCTTGGTGGCTGGTGGTTTTGACGGCGCGTTAGCTGGGGCTGTCGGTACTGGTGCTTTTGCTGGCGTCGACATGCTGTAGAGCCTTTGGAAGAAAGTGTTGTATAGGGACTACAGTCTGCAAGAAGGTTTTATTTTATGTCGTTTCTAAAACTGGGTACACGTTCACTCAAGGCCTGACTAGACCATGTGGACCTCTGCCGAATGCTGACAGAGCTGTAAGCGAAGGGCCAAATTTGGTTGCGCCACTCAGCTGACTAAAGCACCTAACAAACCACCAATGGAACTATATAGCGAATTGATGGCCGACTCGGCCCATGCAACAAGGTAGCATTCGGAGTCTTGCTCAAGGCGCAAAATCCAACAAAACGCCACCGCCGGCCACTCAAGTGACTAAGGTCATTCCAACCAAATAGATAAGGAGGCAGCTTCTCGGGATTCCCCAATTCTAAGGTAGTCGAAGCATCTCCTATCCTACACTGTGGTACTGACTTACTCCTCCACCTTCAGCAATGGCCAACATCCAGGCCCGAGCGTACGCCTCACTGACGCAGGCACAACTCCAGCCAGCCACTTTTGAAAGAGCGTACCAGCTCTCAATTTTGGAACTCATCCGGCGTGAACTGCATACAATGCTCTCAGCCAACGATATCGACACTCTGGAGCAGCATCTCATCGACCCACTCGTAAATTTCTACACCAATCCAGCGAACGACCAAGGTCATCTACACCTCGCCGCCAATCAAGCCGTGACAGTGTTTCAATGGCCTGTACTAGGAAATCAAAGCAAACGGAGCTACCCCATGTTCAACGTCTATGATCGTGAGCTATCCCAAATCAGGAACAGAATTCTCATAACTCACAAAAGCCACCAGTCCTCGCCGTCGCCCACACCATCTTCACGAAAAGGTACGGATTTCTCCCCATAAGCGCCGGCACCCGTGCAAACAAACCAATCGACAAACCCATCCCCTTCGCTCAAATCCCCAAAGCCGGCAAAGAAGACTTCTCCCCCATCAACATCGTTCAAATCCTCGAATCCCTCCGCAACTGCTGCAACGCCTTCTCCTATCCCCGAAACGGCGGTAAGCCCCGCACTCAAAGCATGCCCGCTATGGCCGGCTATTCCATGCCGACACGCTCGTCCGCCGCGCGGCCCATGTTCCCCTCCTTCGGCGTTGTCACCGCCGGGACACCTCAGCAGAAGGCAGAAATCATCACCGCGCGACTCGCCCGCTTCAGTCAAGCTGTCAGAGATATTGCGGCAAACCCTGGCGGGGCGGCGCAAGCAGCGGCGGTTGCGAATTGGGTATGTGGGAACTGCGCGGAGCAGGCGTACTGGCCGATTCCGGGGGACGAGTTGACGGATTATGAGGGGATCACGATTATTATTAGAAATTTTGGCGGCGTGGATAAGATTGCTCCGGGAAGGTCAGCGCAGAATTGTGAGAATTGTAAGTTGTTGAGTCAGCAGTTGGTGAGGGAGGGGTTTATTATGAAGGATATTGCGGCTTTCGGAAGGCCGTAGTCGGCTTAGGAGGTTGGAGAGTAGGGTGTGAGGATGGTAATGGACAGAATGCTGTGATGAGATGAAAGTAGGGAAACCGCTAAGAGGATAAGGGGCTGGTTAGGAGTTGTGGGCTGAGGTAAGGGTGCGTGAAGGGAGGAAAGTGTGGTCTGAATACAAATGAAAAACGGATTTGGTCTATATATTCGACATTGACATGCAACAACGCTCTGTTGCCTGGAGTATCAACCTCTTGAATTGACACAAAGCTCGAATGCGTTGAATTTAAAATCGCCTTACTATGAAGATGCTGTGAAAGTCTGTTCCCCTGAATCTTCGAATTTAAGCCACTAGCCCGAAGAAGTCTAGTGGGTTGGTGACTAGAAAAAGCTGATCGGAGTCATTGTCAGCTTTGATCACTTCCTTGATATCGATGATTTACCATTTCAAATTATTGTGAATACATGTTAAATGAGTCTCACTCCTTGGTCAATTGATGTTCTGTACTTGAAGCCTGATGTGACAGCCATAATTTACGACGGGTGTCAGAAGATCGATGGCTTCCTACACAAGCATTCTTATCTGAGTGATTGACTCACTCGGTCAACAAAAGGATATTGCATTATCTCCATTGACAACGCACGCTTCGCATATACTACGGTCGCGATATCGCACTATTCAAGTTATCGAGTAGCGTTTCACCTGACTCCACCATGCGGCTCCTAAACACCTCGACGCTTCAATTCAAAGAATTCTTCGACGCCGACATACCCGAGTATGTCATACTGTCCCACCGTTGGGGATACGAAAAGGTCTCCTTCAAGCTGATGCGCAAAGGCGCTGCCCCACCAAACTCAGGCTTGGAAAAAATTGAAAGATTCTGCCAAGAAGCAAAGGTCATTGGGTTGAAATGGGGTTGGGTCGACACCTGCTGTATTGACCAACGCAGTAGTGCAGAACTCTCTGAAGCTATCAATTCCATGTTCAAATGGTATGCGAATGCAAAGGTGTGTTTGGTTCATCTGAGTGATGTCCAAATCACGCCCAAGGAATTTGCGTGTAGATCTGTCAACAGTTATGGCATCTTCTGGGACGACTGTGAGTCGCTATGGAGGCAAGTTCGCGCAAGCTCTTGGTTTGAGAGGGGTTAGACTCTTCAGGAATTACTCGCACCGAATGTCGTCCATTTTTATGACGCCAATTGGACAGGGATTGGAGCGAGGTACGAGTTGAGGAGCATTGTGGCGGAAGCAACGACAATTGACGTCAACTATCTTTCGCATGTAAATGTGTTGAACGCGAGCGTTGCAAAGAAAATGAGCTATGCCTCGCGCCGTAAAACAAGTCGTGAAGAAGACATCGCCTATTGTCTACTTGGACTTTTCAATGTCAAAATGCCCTTATTGTACGGAGAAGGTGCCGAAAGGGCTTTCAAGCGATTGCAAATTGAGATCATGAAGGAGTCACAAGATGAATCGCTTTTTGCGTGGACCTCTGATCAGCCTGCATCTGGCATGCTAGCGGACGACATAGCATATTTCCAAGGATCGGGCAGAATCGTGGAATATCGCGAAGTAGACAGTGTTGAGCCCGAGGGTCCGTTTGACACCTCAAAATCGCCGTTCGCTATGACTTCGAGAGGGTTAGAATTTCCAATTCCGGAATACCTTTCGAAAGAGAATGGCTTGATTTCCATTCCGTTGAAGTGCAGCGTTGGCCCTCCAGAAATGCAGGAGCGTGTTTGGATCGAACTTTGCAAACACGGTGACTCCGCTGTTCGCAGTCAATGTGGGTCCTTGAAAGTTGAACTCTACAGCCACAGTAAGGATTCCAGTGGTCCAGTTGCGCAAGCCCCTATGCAGATCCTCTATGTCAAACGACCAACTGAGGTCGACATTGAATACGTCCGTCTACACCACAGGGTCAAAGACGACTCTTCATTTGCCCCTGATCTAATGAAAACAGCAAAGAAAAAAATTGCTTATAGGCGTCAGGAAGAACTAGAAGGAATCACAGAGAAGCGTTGGTGGCGTTATTACTGACAACGAGGGATGCTCATACTTTGACTTAGCACTATGTACGCAACTACGGAGTGAAGCACTCAACTACCATAATTCCCACTCGGATTATTCCCAACATTCACTCCCGTCAACCCACTCTGCACGACAGCCCCAGGCGGCGCATAACCACCTGCACTCGTCACCGCAGCAGCGACATCCTTCCAAAAACTACACCGCCCCTTCCCCGTCTCATCATCCTGAATGACCGAAAAGCCAAGATCGCCCGCATTCAGCACCCCTTTCACCTGATCTCCACTATTGTCCGGTTTCGGCCAGGTGATCGCAGGCGGAAGATTGATTGTCTTCTTGTACGTGTTCGGATCTCCCGAGCGCGCATGGGACGTTAAATAGCTTTGATAAGCTTGTGCAAAAGATCCGAAGCCTGGAATCAGAGGGAATGAGACTGCCGAGCCAAAGACTGAGAGGTCTAGATTGAGGTTGTAGAATGTGGGCAGTAAGTCAGTGGCATGGAGACCGGGCGTGACGGAGTATTGGAGGTTGTAGTTCTTGCCGCTGTAGGCATCCGTGAGGTAACGGGTGTTGCAATAGAAGCTTGAGTCGCCGATGTATGCCTTGAGGCGATCGCGCTCGGTGGCGTAAGGAGAGCCTGGGTTGTTCATGACACGTGGGTAGTGGGTTTCTATTGCTGCAATCACGCCGGCTTCTTGAGCGTGGGCGGGATAGGTGAAGTTGAGGAGGTACGAGAAATCAGCATCCGTAATGGCGTTGGTGGGTATGAATAGGTCGGGTTCATTTGAGACATGGGAGAGAATGATGGAATCGATAGGGTGGAAATTGCCTGAAGCAAGTTCAAGACTGGCCAATTGGCGGACCCAAGCCCCGTCGGCGGCTATACCGACAGCGAATGTACCGCTTGGTCCTCCCTCGTTCAGCTTCACGTTCGCATTGTCGAGGGCATCGGCACTGGCTGCACGCAAGCAAGCGACACCCTGTCCAGCGCAGCCTGCAAGAGCGGTGAAGTTGTTGAAAGTGTCCTGAAGCTGGCCCTTGCGATCGAACTCCAGCGCAAAAGCTGGGCTTAGCAACACAGCCTTGGAAAACAAAGGGTCTTGTTTGCCTCCGAATGCTGTCAAGTGGTGCAAAATCGACCCGGCGCCGGCAGACTCGCCCCAAGCAGAGACCTTCGTCTTGTCGCCGCCCACAAGGCCGATGTAATCTTGAATCCATTGGAGAGCGGCACGCTGATCATACAGGCCAGCATTAGGCAATCCTTCCTTTTCCATCGTTGAACCAGCGAGAAATCCGTAAGCGCCAAGCTAAGGAACTTGTCAACTAGACTCTTGAAAAAGCTCGGTGGACTCACCCTATAATTACTGGAGACGAAGATCACATTACCACCTGATTGCTGCAGCAATCCGACACCGTCGTACAATGGCAAAACATCTCCGAATTGATCTTTTGCCCCAAATATATAGGCCCCGCCATAAAACCAGGATATCACGGGCAACTTCAGTGACGGATCTCGAATGGCTTTGCCGGGCACACGTATGTCGAGGAACAAACAATCTGATCTACGTCAGAGAGAGGGCACCTATTGATGGAAGTCATACGTACCCTCATTCGCAGCCTTGAAACTTGGTATAGGAATACCGCCCAAAAATTGATTCAGCGCTTGACCGATTGGCGAGCTGGCTCCGGGGCCGGTCAACTGAGGTCCCTTAATGGGCGCCTGTTTGCATATCGGGCCATAAGACCCATCTTGTACTCCTGTCTCTTGTGCTGGAGGGGCAGGCTTAGCCCAGCGTAGTGGTCCAACTGGTGGTGCGGCGAAACGGATATTTTTGAAGGTATATATCTGAAGAATGTCAGCCTTAATGTTCGAGGAATACAGAACGCTTCATGGGATCTTACATCACCGTTTGGGTTGTAGCTGGAAGCTCTATACGTTCCATACGGAAGCGTCAAGAGCGGCAGATCAGCTCTTTTCTCGAACTTCACTTCAAGAGGCGCCGGTGCTGCATTGCTCAGAACGAGGTTCACGAACACCACGAATAGGCTGAAGAACATGCTGAATCTCGTATCTGGTGATCCTGCGACAAGTTTCTTCTGGAGAGCCCTCAAGCTGGGCCTCTAGAGGAGCCATACCGCTCATATGTCTCTTCCACAGCATCGAGATGCCTCGGTCATTCGACGCCACAAAGAGCGTCCTCAAAGACAGGAACAATGCACATTTCGAGGTGCGGAGAAAGTCACGCCTTGATTGGCCGGAGGACTCGTATGCGCTCGACGATCATAGGCGATGGAGGGTCAAATGTTTGACTTTGGCGAGGAGGGAGGGGGGGCCAACATTTAACCCGGATCGAAATTGTGCCGAGATGGTACTTGCTGGCCAAAGTCAATACTGCCAAAGGAATGCTTGGAGAACAGACAGCATGCCATGATTCCGCCTCCAGACCTCCCACTCACACTTCAGCCTGTTCATGGCTGTCGCGACGGTTGAAGGAATAGCTCGGGCGAAAATCCATCCAATCGACGACCCCACCCCCCTAGAGCCTACCTATCAAATATCTCCTCGGTACTTACATGCCCGCATCCGGACACTTACTACCAATCCGCTGTCTCGGTAAACTCACGAGGGGCCGTTGTCACCCCAAAATAAGCTTCTCATTGACAGCATCTCCTAGATCGGACGACTGACTGGTCACGCGCGTCAGATCCCAGATGAACAATCTGAACAGCGGAACGGTAGCGACCTAAAGCGGTACCTCCGTCCGGTGCTAGCAGGGGCGGTGGGGGCGGCAGGCCCAAAATAGCGTACCCCGCATTCGCTGGGCTGCTGCTGGAAAGGGGGTGGCTGTGATATGGGCAGTTTAGTGGCTGGAGCGCTTGTTGTCTGAGTGGTGTGCCTCCAAGGGCGATCCATGGATTGAACTCAGGGTTGATTCGTAGGGAGGAATTTTCAATGTGACTTACTTATTGACGTGAGTATAGGAAGTATGCCAACGTCCCACCCTAGATGGCGGAAAACACATCATGTCGCGACATACGATGAAAACTTTGATTTCGAGCAAATATAAATCTGAACACACATAGTTTTACTGATGTGACATAGCGTTTAATGGCTACTTTGGAACATCGAGAATCTGTCCAACCAGTAAATCTCATTCGCATCATCGTCTGCTCAGCGGCTTTCTTCATGGTCTTCTTTCGTCGCGAGACAATTCTCATCCAGTGCAGCACCATTGTGAAGCCTTATCAACTCATCATTTTTTCACCATGTCATCCTCACGACTGATATTGAAGAGACCAGATCAGTGCGCTCTCGTCAGTCTTTACGCCTTTCCAGCGATTCTGTGGTGGACTTTGCGAAGCTCTCGGCAAATGTATGTTGGAACATCACCGGACGGAATGCTGGTTCATCTTCGCAAGGTTCAGGCCCAACGTCGACTTTGATGTCTAATTCTGGAGTGTATGGGAAGTTTCCTTCCTTCTTAGCGGAGCTATCAAAGGACTCATTTCCAACAGCACCCGAAGTCCAGGGCACGCCACGATAATGGCCGCTCATGGGACCGTCGGAAGCCCAAAAGGGATCATCAATTTCCCGCTCCGTCCCTTTCAAAGGACGTAATGTATTCTCATCGACCACATTTACCTCTGAAGAAGCACTTTGGTATACATTGGACATTACATACCCGTCTACCAAATCTGAATCCAATGTTCGTTCAAACGGTCGAGACGTTCGTGGCCGAGAGTCTCCAGCTTCTGGTGGTGGAGTTTGAAACCCGTCTACACCATATTTGTGTTCGTCCCAATGGATACAGCCGTCAGCATGTATACCAGCTTCTCTGCAATGTGTACAGGGTTTATGACCGTCACAATATTGTTTCTGGGCCGTGCATCGCTGACAACCCGAAGGCGCCTGAGTGGGAAGAGCATTCATCTTCGAGGAATCGTCAAAGAGGGGCTCCACCTGGCCGGCTTGTCCAATTTTACTCGAAGCTGTAAAAAATTCTGATATTTTAGGTAGAGGCTGTCCCTTTACTGGGGTCGGGTCGGAAGGGAGATGTGTAGTGAGAATGTCAGATTTTCCCACAGGTTCGCGAGCAGTTGAGAACTGCGAATTCATAGGTGCGCCGCCTTCTTCTTCTTCCAGAGACTTAGCCAGGCTTTCTGGCAAATTTTGATCTTCCGACAGAGGCAGCTTGTCGGGCTGGACCTGACGCGATTGTGGTAGCGCATGAAGTGGAGTTGGCGGGGTCTCAACCCAGAGTGTAGTGTTTCCTACCAAGCTCAGCACCGGAAATGCAATCTGTTCCATGTGCTTTGCCACATGTGTCGCCAACTTCTTCCAGGTATTCAAAATCTGTCCGCAGAATTTGCAAGGTTCTTCTGTGGGGCTAAGTGAATTCTCAAATCTGCATTTTTCAAGCAAATTCCAGACAGGGTTGTGATCAGTCACGCCTTTGCCTTTCCTGGGCATTCGTGGTTCAGGCAATTTGTGCTCTCGCACAAGATGCTGTAGAAAATTGTCTCTGCGATAGCACTTATGCAAGCAATCTTGTACATTGCACTGCCACCATTCCAGCTGACGATGTCTTTCATTCTCGTGCCGAGTCCAATCAGCCCTCCTCTTGAATGATTTGGGCTCATTACATGTCTCAAAAGTACAAGTGAAAGGTTGCAGATCTTCCTTAACATGAATTTTCCAGTCAGTCACCTTTGTGAATTTCCTCTTCTGAGAACAATACGGGCACCTAAACTCTCCAGGCAATTGACAACCTCCTGGCAATGATAGTGGATCTTGAGGATCTTTGAGTTCAAATGCTTCTCGATTATTGGACCAATTCCCTTTGTGCTGTCTCCTGAGATGGATCAATCTCCTGTAACGGCCTTTTTGCTCGTGCGCTATACGGTCAATGAGGAATGGAGGTAAAGTGAGATTCGACTCCTTCACGATATTTTGCAATGCATCTATATGAGGCTGATTGAGAGCAGACAGAAGAGCCTCAGCCTTATTTGGAGCGTTCAGTGGATCGATTACGTCTTCAAGGTCCGAACTAGACTCCTCAGCAGAGTCATTCCCTTCAGTCATACTTGCTGGAAGAGACACGAGAGCAATCTGCTCCAAATGCCGACTGATGTGAGTCACGAAAGAACGTCGATCTTTGAACCCACTTTGGTGACATAAGGTGCATTGTTCTTGCTTGATGTCGCGCTCAACAAGCGTTAACAGAGGATGCATAACGATCCATTCCCGAACGTCTTTGTTCAGGTCATAGTGTTTTGCTCGAACGTGCTCCTTGAAGCTATCGATCGTGTCGAAAGTTGGCTCGCACCTTCCACATCGGTAGATTTCACGATAGCGATGAGTCGTGAATTCATGCTCTTCCCACGACCTACGGGATGAAAAAGTATTAAGACCTTGCTTACAGTCGTTGAAAGTACACATGTATGACCGTAAGTCTTCGAACACATGTATCCTACAAAAGTTAGCGCTCATGTCAGAGTTAGGAGTCCGCAATGCTCACTTCCACTTGACTCTGGAGTCGATGTAGTCTATTTTACGATTGCACAGCTTGCAATGAAACGGAACCCCACTGAAAACTTCGTTGGGGGTTGGAGGCACTCGATGAACACCTTCCGTAGTTGACTTGGTCGACAAGAACGATGTGTGGGATGCGGCGGAAGCCGCATATCGAGACTGGGTGGCAAGGGAAGTACCCAATCCTGAATCATGAAACTTCGACGCAGGCACGAAGTTTGAAGGTTCATCCTCATCCGTGAAGGCCTCTCCATCCTCGTCCTCGGAACTAGCCTCGCCTAGGTTTCGTAACTTTTCATGTCGAGCGAGATTTCTCTGCAAGCGGCGAAACCTCTCCCACCCTGCCTCACCAAGACGCCTGGCTAACGAAGCATTGACAAGCGAAAATTTATCCACAACTTGGCTGATGAAAGCATCCGCTGCTGAAGGCGACTTGGTCGGCTGGATTCTAGACCTAGCCTTCTCTTGGCTCTCAAATACATGTTCGTCATCGCAAAAATGTTGGATAGTGGGCAACAGATCCATGAGACTAGTCACGTGGCCTTCGAGATGGCGGATGGCCTTACGGTGCTGATAGTCACCTTCGCGTTTAGCCTTGACGCCGAATGTCTGACAATTTGACTGGCCGTCATCTGAAGAGTCCTCATCTTCGCCCCCACTTGTTTCCTCGAATTCTTCTCCATTCGTTGCAATTTCTTTGTCTGGAGTGCAGGAGAAATCTAACGCTAGGGTTATTACTTTGTTCCTAGGGGTTTCAGAATCATTTACCGTAGTGAATAAGACGTCGGATCTTATTAAGTAATTGTATGACTTGTCGCTGCATCCCAGTACCCTCATCTACGTGCCGTTCGAAATGATTGAGGTCCAGACCTTGTGCCCACAAGTACAACATACTAAGCGACTCTTCCAAACAGGATCTTTCGTTCATCACTGGGCAAATGCAGCACTTCTTTGCCTGGTTGGCGGTGCAAAGTTCCCGAAAAATCTCATGGTAGAGATCGTGGATCGGCGGCTGCGCATAGGATTGCAAGTCTGATTGATATGGGTATACCTCAAGGTGCTCTTCTGCAGGTGTTGATGCTGGGCTGCTTTCGCCCGTCATGATTACTTAAGTTCTGGCCACTCACATGTAAGATGGAAACATTGCTTTTGAAATCTTCCACGTCGCATTCATGGTATACATTACAAAGCTAACAGCAATCGAAGGACACAGAACTCAAGCTGAAGTGCAGTGAGAGTGGAGATCCCACGAGGAGTCGGCATGCAGAAAATCTTGACTCCCGGGAGCTTTTTCAATAATGCTGTGCCTCGTACTTGCCTTCAACTTGATCGAGCTGGGCCGGGCGGAAGAAGAGGAGTATTGATTCAACAGCTTGGTACAGGCTGCCCCAGCTTCGGGCAGTCGGGGACCAGTCAACTTAAATCGCCTGTCAAGAAGCCTAGGAGGATGCCTAAGTAGACTTACTTGGCTTGCTGTGCTAGTGGGGATCTTCGGTCTAGGTGGCAACACAGCCCCTGTATTTCTCATCACCATACGTCCACCGTGTTTAAGGTCTCCAAGATAGCTGGAGCCAAGACTCAATAAATTCAGAGACAGTGTGCCGACTGCCTCCATAAGGCGACTATGAGGTCATATAAAGCTTTAATCTGTCATCTCTCTCCATGAGCTGGTGTGAGAGAAACCGAGATGAGATCGTTTGTCAAGCTTTGCCAAGGATTCCTTGGCTGAACGCCTCACGCTAATTCCTTTTAGGCAAGGTACTTGCAGAACACTGCCCCCTTCGACCTTGCTTTTTGCCATTGCTTGTCAATCCGCTAGCAACAATGAGGCGCCTGTGTGGAGGCGCTTCCGTGCAGTCGTTTTCTTGCGCTTTTGTCTCTTACTTCGATATACCATCTGGCTATTGCGATAGTCCTTCATCAGAGATGACCTTGGTTCACTACGCAAAAAAAGAGAGAGGAGCTACGAAGACTCGTCTTTCTGATCCTTAACACCTCTTCAAGATGTCTTTACAGGCATGAAGTCTCGAGAAGGGACCTTGCGCATCTCCTAAGTGTAGGGTTCGGCATGGAGATTGCGAGCCTGGCGTTGGGCGTGATGCCCTGCCTTGTAATGGCAATGGATACTTACTCAACTCTGCATCGGCTCCTCAAACGATACAGGAATTATCGAGATGGAGCTCACGACCTCTTGGAGTGTTTGGAGACGCAAGAAATCATCTTCAGTAACGAGACGGTGCTACTACTGACTCCCATCCTCGGTTCACGACAAGCACAAGAGATGATCCGGGATAGTGGTCACCCAGCTTGGAAGGATTCAGCGATCGATCTAGACCTTGTGCTTGGTGAAATGAGAGAGCCACTAACAAGTGCAGCGTCCCGAGTCTGTCGAAGGATGCGGGGCTTCCAGGAGGAATTGATGGGCTTGGACTCTGAGAAATCCCAACCATCGCCTGAAGATAAAACAGAACCTCGAAAGTCATTACGTCGACGTTTCAGGTATGCTTTCTCGGAGAAGAACTTATCGGATCTTGCAAATTCTATCCGAAAGGCGACCAAAGACTATCGTATCTTGCGAGCTCAATTTCAAGATCTGACGCACAGTAGACCAAACAAGAGGGTTGACAGCGAGAAACGATCAGCTGAGCAGTCAAAGCGGGTGGAGATGACACGAGCCGCCGCAAATCAAATGTACAAGGCTCTGTCTAAAGCCTGCACAATACACGTCCAGCATGAGGCGCACGTCAGCCTCAAACCCACGTACGGATCTTCCGAAAGAGCTCAAGATATAAAATTCAAGCTGGCTTTCCGGCAAACACAGCATACGAACACCAGTAGCTTAGATGAAACCTTGTGGTTCGTTGTTGAGACCCTATTCAGTAAACGCACGGAAGCACAGCTTGAGAACCAGCCACAAATGCTGTCCAAGCGTCCAGCATCTCCAGTACTGGGACTTCTACAGGCGACCACACACTTTTCTGCGAAGAGGGTAAGATTCAGTCAGTCAGATCCTGTCATCACTACGTCTTCTTCCAATATCGTACCAATCCCACTGTCTCCTCCGCATCTCCCTAACTTAACACTGAATCATAACTTTTGTACACACCTGAGAAGTAGTTGCGATCCCAAAACATGTCAAGACGGACTCTGCATCGGTCTGTTAGAAGACTCGGAAGAATGGAGACTTCCAGTCTACTCTACTAGAGGGCCTGCATCATGCCACAAACAAGGTCTCAACAAGCTATCAGCCATGCTCATCTCCAATGAGGGACAGTGTTCAAAGCTTGGTCGGATTCCGATCGTCCAGCGATTGCAGTACGCGAAACTTCTTTCTCAAGCGACCCTTAATTACTTTGCAACACCTTGGATGCAATCGCCATGGAGCAGTAAGGACATCATCGTCTATGACACAGCAACTTTCAGCGCAGTATCACCCGAACACATCCAAGAAGCCGAGCTATTTGTCAACTTTTTTGTGCGTGATCTAACATCCGACAACCCCGATCATTGCAGCAAATTCGACCCCCCTTTCATCCACAATGCCACCCTTTTCAACCTCGGTGTCGTACTCCTGGAACTCGCGCACGAATGTCCTATTCAAGAAATGGGCATCGAAAGCGACAACGTCCCCGGCTTACCTCCCGCCATGGCTGATTATTTTGCAGCCTTTCGGCAGACCAAGGAAGTGACCAGCTGCCTGGGACCTAAATTCTCAGACATCGTGCGTAAATGTCTTCATTGCGATTTTGGCCAGGGATGGGATTTGCAGAATCCGAGTCTGCAGGATGCGGTCCATCGAGAGGTTGTGTCGGAGCTTGATAGACTGGAGATGGGGCTTCGAGGGCTCGGTATTGGTTGAGTCTGAGGGCAAGCAAAGTTCTCTCTGCCTAGAGAAATGACCCCAGCCAATCTCGTGGTGAGCAAGCTGTAAGCTTGTATGCACGGATACAACCAAGGCACGCGCTGTCAGGGCGCAAATACTTTTGAAGGCTAAGGACTACTCTCTATCGCTAAAGTGCCAGTAGGAGAGGAGGACCACGGTATCATTAGAACTACCAGCCAAAGAATGGTTCCGATCGGCCATTTCTGAGCCTACTTCAGGCTCTTCAACGTCAGGTGTAGCAAGAGACGGAACCAGCCTTACAGAGAATGAGATCTCACTTGGCAGTCCTAAATGGAGACTCTAAAGCGAAAGCTATCTCCAGATCTGATGTCTTCTATCGTCGCCCTCCTGAAGGATTAGTGATGAGAGAATTTGCTTATCCACCTCTCTAAATCATCTGTCCATTTTCAATCTTTTATCTACATCACCCTCCCCCTTTCACCTTTCACCTTCCCCTTCCCTCCCCCACTCTCTCTAATAAAGCCCATCCCCACCCCCTCCACCATTCTAAAAGCATTGACCCTCCTCCCCCCGTTTCCCCCCTCATCCCCCCAAAATCTATACAACCCATTCCCCCACCCCAGCCTCCCCACGACCTGCCCCCCTCCCCTTGTTGCACCACAAAATGCATCGCCGTCGTCGCCCCCCGCCCCCTCACCCACCTCAGTCCTCCATCCCTCCCCCTCCGCCATCCTCATCAACGGCCTTAGAACCCTCAACAATTCCGCCTTCGAAATAAACGCGCCTTGTGGCTCAGGCCCATACTGCAAAATCTGTGTATTCGACTGGGCGTCTGGTAACGATTCGATCCCACTGAGGTCGATAGTATACTGCGCATAAGCCTTATTAGCATCCCCCGTATCAGCGACAAGCGCATCGATCGCCGTGGCGATGAGCGCGTACATGCTATTCTTCTCCACGCTGATGGTGGTGGTGTAGCTTGTGATCCAGAGGTCGTGGGTGGAGGGGATGAGATGCCCATCGCCATGGGGGCGAGAACGTTTTGCGATTGCGACGGGGGAGGCGGAGGCGGAGGCGGGAGGGAGGGAGGGGAGGGAGTCGGCGTATGTTGGGTTGTCGGGCGCTTGGGAGTTGGGGTTTGTGTTGAGAGGAGGGGTGGCGGAGGGGGAGATGTCGTTCGTGGAGAGGCAAGGGGTTATGAGGATGTCCGCGTAGGGGTCGTGGGAGGAGGAGAGGAGGGTGCCGACGAAGGTTGTGCCATTGGAGGGGTTGGCGAGGGATTGTTTTAGGAGGGTGGAGGCGATGTTGTGGTATTCTTGGAAACCGAAGCGAGGGCTTGTTGGGGAAGTTTTGTAGGCGATTGTCGACAGGGCGAGATTGTGGGAGCAGAATTGGTAGTAATTCTCATTCGTTTCATTTCCGGTGGCTCCGGCTGCTTGCTGCCCTTGTGCCCAGGTTTTGGCGTCTTGGAGGAGAGAGGTTAGGTCGGCGGGGTTGAGGATGTGGATTGGATATGTGAGGCCGCCGCTCGTGGTTTGAACGCAGCTGTCGGGGTCTGATGTGACCACGAGAGTGGTACCTTGGTTATCATTGAGAGCTCTTTTCGACCTTGGGCCTGCTGTAGGATTTGTCGGCAATGCAAGGTCGAGGAACGGCTCGGCTTGTTGCACTAATTGACATCTGTCGGAGCTTGTTTGGAATACGTTATCGAACGCTCCCAAATTATCTTCTGCTAATGTCTCGTTGGGTGTGCTCACAGTGTCTCGACGAGCTACAAGAGAACCAGAAGTTGGGGTAAGACCAGGTGCAGCGAAGGTCTTAGACAGGAAGATCAAAACCGTTACGAGATGATACCTGAGTGGCCGCATGTTCAGGTGCACTTTGCAGGAGCTATTGATCAACTCTATAGCTTGAGAAACCCGTTGAAAGTCGGTCTAGAGACTCTTGTAGTAAGGCAGCTCTTGTTTGCTCTGACGCGAGGGAGATAAACATAAGCATGAGTGCGCACGCGAGCGGAAATCACCAAGCAACAGCAGACTGAGATTATTTGAAGAAACCTTATGCTAGATGCCACGTTTCTGTGGGTATCTCCATCATCTCTCTCTCGTGGTTGGCGCAAATGGCTGTTTCAGGCGAAAGTTGTCTTGGGCGCGATGGCCAAAGTGGGACTCTTCCAGCAGACATGCGCGAAACAGATGTTTCCTTTTTATAGAAACCACAAGCGCTGCATATCATGTTTCCAATACAGTTGATTCCAGTAAGATGAAGCATTAACCGCGATCTGAGATACTAACTGTCTTACCTGAACGTTGATTCTGTTGCGAACACGTGGGGCTGCTTGTTGCAATAAGCCCAATCTGTAGAGTAAGATGGTGACCGTTCGTTTGCTTGACCACGTTGATAATGTCGAATGACGAGAGCTGATGATTGTCTCCATACAGTGGATGTCTCTTCGTTATTTGAAGATGGCTTTCAAGCAGTTGCGACTCCCGAGGGATCAGTTGCCTCCGCCGAGTCCGTTGCATTACCCCTGAGCAGTCAGGTTATCCTGAGCTGAAGTCTTTCTTCTTTTTTCACAAGCAAGGAAAGGAGCCAGGGTAGTCGGGTATAAGACAGCAATTCAGATGGACTTACGGTGATTGCTGATCCTTCAAACCAATGTATCCTAGCGTGTTTTGTGGGGTGTCAATTGTTACAAGCCAAAGGTTGAGATTTTTTGTTTTTGACCCAATATATTTATCAAAAGCTTTGAGTACGATCTCCGCAGTCTCATAGCTAAAAGTCTGTGTCTGTGTCTGGCGCCACATATCGAGCTTTGTGTAGCCAAAGTACCATTCTTGTGGAAAACGCGGGAAATCGTCATGAAAGTTGAACGGTTTTTGGCGCTCGCAATAGTCAATCGCTTGAGCAATGGCGCCTTTGACATCGGCCGGACGCACTCCGACTGGTTTGCCGGCTGTCGAGGAGAATGTGAGTTTAATAGGCGGATTCGTATTTGGAATATTGAGATCTGGATAGAGACTGTGATAGTATCTACATCAGTATGTCCTCGCCCGTACGGATGACGCGTGAACGTACGGTGGTGGGGCTGCAATACAAGTGAGGACATGGTTGAGAAGGACCAAGAGCAAAAGCTTAAGTCCCCAACTGTGATACATCTTGATACTCAGCTGTTGCTTTTCCACGGCTCAAGTCTGCTGAACGGGTAGACAAGCTATAGCTGCGAGTGACCTTGAATTTTGCCCGTAGAAAAACGGCAATGCTCTCATCTTTATATTCAGTTCGTCGTGTGACGTTAGCGGTTAGAAATGGGAATTGCGGGTCGCTTGATTGGCGATTTTGGTGGAGCACGCTCCAACATTCCCAGTGAAAACAGTCTAAGACCACCCTCAAGGCTCATAATGGTGTACATAGCGACGCATTTTGCTTCATGGAGAGCCTTGCGCAAAGCGCCTGGGTGAATCAATCACACGGGAATGTTTTACCTTCTGAGCCGTGGTGTTGGTACTTTCGTGCAAGTTTTATTAATGATCCGCGATTAGGTAAAGCTCAAAGATAGCAACTCTCTTGTATAAACTGCAAGCTGAAGGGTCTGAACCACTGGCTTAATTTGATTGAATATCCAGGCTCCACTTGATATAATTGTATGTCATAAGTGCAGATGGACCGGCCTACACTTTCTGGCGCATGAGGATGGGATCTTCGTCGAAGCGGAGAAAGGCGATAGTATGACAGAAGGGGAGTATTCATCATATCTGTCCATTAAGTGATATGGACATTTGTTGAGGATCTGTGCGGGGGCTGTGTAATTTGCTTCACATGCTTTTCAAGGTTTAGTCGAATTGTCTGGGTAAAGGAACCCTTCACGCCGCCAACTTAGCACCCCATTCTAAAGGTTTCCGATGTGGTGACACTAATTCCAGTAGCTAGGCTCGCTAGGTGGCACAAGGGTCGGCTCTGTGGAATGCCGGTCATAATGGACATCATCTGGCCACAACCTGTGGTCAGGCTGTCTAAACCCCCTGTAGGAACTAGCATACTCCGAGCTAAAAGGGCGGTTGTTCGAATTGAGTGGCTTTAAGCCTGCATGTTGACGGAATAAGTTGAAGCAGATCACATGTCCTTCATCGCCAGCAACATGAATCGGTTGTTTGCCGTCTTTGTTCTTCTTGAGTGGATTAGCGCCCTTCTCTAGCAATACCTTGATAGCATTGGGGCAATCAAATTTTGCTGCCACGTGTAATGCTGTATTTCCATCTTTGCCAGCTAAGTCACGATGCGCACCCATATCAAGCAAGATCCCAAGGGCCTGAGTAGCCTTTGGCTTTACGGCAAGGTGTAATACTGTCTCATCTTTCTTATTGATTGTTTTTATATCGGCGCCTCGTTCTATCAGCAATCTTATGTGCTGCGGACGATTACGCATTGCGGCTAGATGCAATGCTGCATTTCCGTCATCATCAGCAATATTTGTGTGAGCACCGTGATCGAGCAGCAGCTTAAGGGTGACAGGGTCATCGTGTGTAGCACACCATTGCAATGCCGTATTACCGTACCGACTCAAAACATTGACGTCTGCACCTTTTCCAAGTAGAGTTCTAACAAGCTGGGGGCAATTCTGCCGAGCCGCAGCAATGAGGGCTGTGTCTCCATTATGGTCGGCCTTATTGAGTTCGATAGAAGGACACGCAAGCACCATCTCGGTCATGGATGGATCATTGAGACGTAGTGCAACTTCAAGCGGTGGTCGGAGACATGGCTCTTCTAGCGAGACCATTCCAAGCGCATTGACATCGGTAGTAGGATGATCTAGCAAAATGGATACGAAACCTCTGTTCCTCCTCCATATAGCTGCTGAGAGAATGGAATGACCTTGGTAGCACGTATTTGCATCCATTCCGAGCCACAGAAGGGCTTTCAAGACCGCGGTCTTTTCGCTCTCTAAAGCAGTATACAAGACTCGCTGTCGATGATAAGGATTCAATTTTTGAAGTAGACCGAGTAGACGATCAGCGTCTACATTTGCTGCCACTATTTGCAGGTTGGGCTCGTACTCCAACAAATGACCAAGGAATGCTGAGCTCTCGGCGACTGCCAAGACTTGAGTGAACAAATTTGTGTCTCCTCTTTGAAGACAGAGATGGAGGCAACGGCAGAACAGAGCGGGCTCTGCATTTAAGAGACCATGATCCAGGAGGATGGCGGTTGAGCGCGTTTGTCTTTCTTCGATAGCCCACAGGATTGCGCTCTGTGAGCTTCTTCCATGTTGTTGAATCAGCTTCCGAGCTTTACGGGCATTGCTCTCAACAACTTTAGCGGGCTTCGAATGAACAAGGTCGGGCCCAGGACTTGCACCCTCGGGCGTCACAGTGCTCAATCCGGCTGTGGCCTCTGCGAATACGTCTAATGGCCATTCCGATCGAGCCGTACAAGCATAATCATCGTCCTGCGAGGTTGCAGTATGCTCAAGGTGAGGCTGCCACACTGTGGGTTCGACGACAGCGTTCTGTACTTCTGGAGTCGTTGTTGGTACGGTAATTTTGTTGACTGGCTGGGAGGAGACGATATCATTCTCTTGAAGCAGGTAACCCTTCTGAGCTCGAGCGTACGCCGCAGATACATGAGCCACTTTCGGAGACTTCGAGGTCTGCGAATGTCCAACCTTCGCCTTGAGCCATGTCTTCAGCTTTGCCATTGTTCCTAACGCCTCTCGCAAGTTTTTGTCCCTTGGCCTACGTGCCCACCTGTTTTAGTCCCCTATCCCAGGCTCTGGATAGAAGAATTGTCGCATTGTCACACACGACAAGCTCGCCAGCAAGATCGGGCTGAAGGTGGGGGCTCTTTGGGCCGTCTCCCAAGACATCTAGACCTGAGCCTCCACAGAAGCTACCCGGTGAACCCTTCCCATTTCCCCTCTCGCAAACTCCTGTCGTTCCTCTTCCTTCACCGTCCAATATCGTCAGCAAAACGTGATATATGCCTTCACCAAACCAATCAGGATCACATAATCTTGTGTTGGTCGACGTGTTTTCTTACCTCTAGGCCACATACTCACCGTTGCCACTTCGTTGGTCTCGAGCGTCGCCGTCGCATTGATGTTGACGACGCATGTGGACCTTCAAAGAGAAGCGCTGGGACTGGCACTTGTCCGTTCCACGTATGACAGCCCTCAAGTGAAGTTGTCAGCTGTTTTGCAGCAGCTGGGCAGGGAATCACCTCCCTTTCAACCTCCCAATGATTGATGTCTCCAGGAATATTACTAAGCCAATGACGTGCTTCTCATCCTTGCATGCGACCACAATCCATCAGATGTCGTGATTGAGCTCAGCTACCTTCCGCATCATACGCGTCTTTCGGGCTGATACAGCTCCGGCGAGTTTACAATTCTCCATTACCTTCATGATCCTTCTTCCCATTACCCTCATTAAAAGCATGTTTCTGTCACTCCTCGCTTGCTCATTAGCTTTCATCATTTCTTTGTCCATCTAAGGGCGTGCACCTCTGACTTCAGCATCAATGTAAGAACGAAAAGGATTTCATTCAATATGTCTAAGGTTCCCGATGAGCGACAGCCCCTCCTCCACCATGAGCCCGTCTCCCCTAAGCCTTTATCTTCAGCAATCAACCCTGAAGATGGTCCCATTCCGCACCCTACCGACCGCTCCGTCGAGCACGACACCCTACCCGAGACAGCTACCTTCGGCCAAAATCTCACCTGGACCTCCGCTTACCTGCTTACCATCTCCCGCATCGTCGGGTCCGGCATATTCGCTACGCCTGGGAGCATCTACCGCAGCGTCGGCAGCGTCGGCCTCGCTTTGACAGTATGGATCGTTGGCGCCGCGATTGCCTTCTGCGGGCTCGCTGTATCTTTAGAGCTCGGGTGTATGCTGCCTCGTAGTGGCGGCACAAAGGTATATCTTGAGTTTATGTATAGGCGACCACGCTTTTTGGCCTCGACCCTCGTGGCTGTCCATGCGGTGCTACTGGGCTTCACGGCAAGTAATTGCATCGTGTTCGGGGAGTACCTGCTCGTGGCTTTGGGCGCAGAGGTGAGCGCCTTCAATCAGCGCACGCTTGCTGTCGGGCTTTTGACCGCAATTACGGTCGTGCATGGGTGCTTTCTGAAGACCGGCATATGGATCCAGAATGCGCTTGCGTGGGTCAAGATTGGGTTGATGGCTTTCATGGCCGTGCTTGGCTTTGTTTCCCTTTTCATGCCACTCAGGTCCACCCACGACAGAGATGAAGCTCGGTCTTCCTTTACTCGACCTTTTGAGGGTTCGAACTGGGACCTCGTCACTCTGTCGACTGCTATCTTCAAAGTCTCTTACTCATTCGCTGGCTATGACAATGTCAATAATGTCCTCAATGAGGTCAAAGATCCTGTTCGAACTCTGAAGACGATGGCTCCGACGGCACTGCTCACGGTTGCCGTCTTCTACTTGATGCTGAACATAGCATACTTCATCGTGGTGCCTTTGGAGGAGATCAATCAAAGTGGTGAGCTAATCGCCGCATTGTTCTTCGAGAAGATCTTTGGATCAAGCGTTGGAACGACTATGCTAGCATTCCTCGTTGCTATCTCTGCTGCCGGCAATGTAATGGTCGTAACTTTTGCTTTGGTGAGCAGCAAATGTCGTGACCCCTTTCATGGGTAGAATTGATCAATTACTGTCAGGCTCGTGTCAATCAAGAGATCGCTCGGCAAGGCTTCCTGCCTTTCGCGGAATATCTCTCGTCCTCGTACCCGTTCGGTGCTCCCCTTGGCGGCCTGGTAGTCCACTACATCCCTTCGTTCCTCGTGGTTGTACTACCGCCGCAACAAGATGTGTACGCATTCATTCTCGACGTTGAGGGCTATCCCGGCACAATCTTCGTCATGGCGGTCTGCATCGGCACGTTATGGTTGCGAAAATCTAGACCAGACTTAAAGCGCCCTTTTAAAGCCTGGAAGGTAGCGATCTGGCTGCGGATAGCGCTCAGCTCGATCACCATTGTGGCCCCCTTTGTCCCGCCCAAGAACGGAGGAGATGTAGGATTTTGGTATGCCACCTATGCTGTCGTGGGTGGGGGCATGTAAGTTTGAATTTACTAAAGTAGGGCCGTGCATTATGCTGACTATAGATATGCATAGACTTGTGTGTGGTGTCATCTACTGGTACCTCTGGACAATTTTGTTGCCACGATTGGGGGGCTATCGTCTAGAAGAGGAGACGGATGTGCTTGCTGATGGTACAACCGTCACCAAAATTGTCAAGGTCAAGGATAAATGAGATAAGGAAATATCGACGAGGTACTGAGGGTAAAGACAGAGAGCGTGATTCTTTTAATGGTGGATGAGAAAAAGAATATCGTTGAGACTCAATAGTAAGTCGAATTCCGAGTCAATCTGATTGTAACGCCAACGCCACTACAATCTAGTCACTACCCTCAACCCTACAAAACCTACCTTACTCCGTATCGTCAGGATGAAACACCAACGCCCTGACCTCAATACTCTCCCTCGGCTCCTCATGCTCCGTACTCTCATCCACAAACGCACTATGCGGCACCCTCCTCGCCCTCCCATCCGTCTTACTATCAAAGCACTTAATCAACATGACCTCCCCCGGCGTCTGCTCCCTCAAATAAAACCAGCTATGCCCCCGTTCCCTCCCCTCTCCCGCCTCTCCCGCCTTCCCGGGCCTCACCGTAAAAGTCTCCCCAACCCTATCCGGATAGATCAGCTTCACAGGTAGCAAATCCTCATCAGGCACAGAATTCGCGTCCGCCACCCCCAGGGGGTCTTTGCGGATGGTTTTGATGGGCCGCCAGACATTGATGATTTGGAAGCGGCCTTTTAGGAGGCGCTCGGCTTGCTCGGGCAGGTGGTGCGTTACGCGTTGGGGGGCGGCAGTGTAGGATTGGTCGATGTGGACGCGTTGCACGGGACCGCAGAGGGTTTGAGCTGCTTTCGTTTGGTTAGGATCCGGGTTCCGAGCGTCAGCAGGTTGGCGGCGGATGGTGTGGTCGAAAATGAAGATTTGAGATGCACCGGTCCTGTGGTCGTGTTGTCAATATCAAGGTCTCTAGGGTCTTAGAGGGTTCAAGAGCGGTGCTTACGCAGTTTTCAAGATGTGTTCAATCTCGGGATAGTATACTTCTTTGATATGTTCATCGTCTTCGAAGGCAGTCTCGTTGCTGCTATGATGGAAGATCTGGAACCCGGTGGTGTCGAGGCTATACTTGTCCTCTTCGCCACGGATGTCGTGGACGAGTGCGGAGCGAGTATCGGCTGGGCGGAAGTATGTTTCTGGCTTGCCCACGTAGGTTGGTGATGGTTCGCTGCCATCACCGGGGTCAAGGTAGTAGTTGAAATCTGCGGTAACGTCTTTGCGCCCGGGCTTGGTTTTAGAAGCTTGTAAGGTGGTTTGAGGGGCGAGCTGGGGCTCGAAGTTGTTGAGATTGAGGAGATGGGGGGCAGTTGCTGGTAAGGCTGTTGTAGTCGACGCCATAGTAAGCTTTTGGGGGTATGAAATTGAAGGCGTCTCTGATACTGTGATAGCTAAGGAAACACGGTTGGACATTTATAGAGCTTTATGTACGTCATTTGGATGGTCGTATTTGTAATTTGGATGGTAGCATGATTTGAGCTTAGGATGGCGTGCGTGAGTGATTGACGAATCGGAAGCAGCTATAAAGGTACATTGATTACAGCAGCCAGTGAAAAGGAGCAAACATCAATCAATTGCACCGGACAAATAACATTCCACTGGGAACATCCGTCGGCTCAATGCGTGCGTGATAACGGTCTGACAGGCGTATACCGTTTGGTAGCCACATGAACGCACCAAGACGGACGAGTCTCCCCGCTCGAGACCTCGGAATCAGTGACCGACTATTCGACTCACTTTCGATCTCGCAACTTACAGACTTCCTGAGTATGCCGCCTAGTCTTATGCCATTGCATTTCACCGCGCTGTGCACCTGCACTCGTTCTTCGAATAGAACAAGGCTTGCTTATCCAAACAGAAGGATCTTAAATGCTGATGTGAAGCAGAGCAGAACGTCACTCGCGCCGCTAGGACACACCCCCATCGCAGTTCGCGACTTTGTCTTTGTCAAGATTGAGGGTCAGAGGGCTAGGTTCCGCAATCAACTGCTTTCGACGAAATAGCTCGCTCGCGACATGATATCATAGCTTCTCAAGAGTAAGAGTAACTGACATGGAATTAAGGGGTACCTGACCCCAAAAGCCGCAGCCTAATGCCTCGGCATCATAGGGGCGCTAGAGCGTTCTAGACCCCCGGTTTAGGTATGAAGATAAGGTCAAGCCGTCCCGCGCCTGTGAGTGACAACTGACAAGATCAACCTCTATTACTCCTTCCGATCTCAGGTCGACGTAGCCTTCGCCACGAGTGTGTAGGCGACGGAGCTCCGCGAAGCTTTGATGTGGCACGAATGACAAGCTTCATCGATGACTTCCCATGATTTGCTGGCTGCGACGATGGACAGGAGCAAATGGCCAACTTGTCCCGTGCCCGATTGTGGCTTGCTGCTTGAGACTAGGCTCACCAACGAATATGCTCGGATCTGTGTCAATAAAGTTGCACTCTATTTAGTGCGGGGTTGATATCCAGATACGGAGAGTTCTAGCCCTCTTGACTTCGTGGCCACTTCGTCTAAGAAGCACTAATGAGACAGCTTGTTCAATTCGGGCATAGTCTTAGCGCCTTTGATACAATGGCACGAGCGACCAAAATTCAAATAAAGGCAGCCATTGCCTCTGGTCCTGTGCAGAGGACGTTGCAATGCCAATTTGATTTTGTGAAAAGCTCGCTACATCATGCAGTTACTGGCTATACTGCTCTGCCTATATGCTACCACCCCGAGCGTGATAGCAGATCAGTGGCCATACCACCGTGTTGTCGGAGATATAAAAGACAATGGTGACATCGTGCCTATCAAGTCCAAGCCAGAGTTCAAAGAACACCCGGACAATCTCTTCGTGGGCTGGCTGCGTGATGTTCTCAACAACGCAAATGTCACCTCCGTTGAGCATGCTTTCGTAAATGGCACCCTTCCCGACGATGCCAAGTGGTTTGATGATGTGCTGGATTCCATCAAGATCCCTGCGAACTTTACACCAGCGCCAATCAAAGTCAGTCCTAATCTACCCAACTTCCCACTTCGAGAGGCAACGCAGCTATTCAGTCATTTGCAATATCCTTTGGATCCCAGGTGTACAGTTGATCGGTCGCGATGGTTCTATCGAACCGACGATGGATCTTGCAATTGGCTCAAAAAGGATGACTTCAGTACCGGTGCTACAGGGATGCCCAAGGTGAGAGATTACAATCAGCATTATTATGCAGACGGCATATCAAAGCCGCGTGAGGGTCCGAATGCCAGAGCCGTTAGCAATGCTTTCTTCAAACGGAAGAAGGAACTGTACTATGAGCACACACCTCTGCTACTGGGTTTGATAGAGGTGAGTCTATAGCACTGGGACCTTTTCACAGCCCTGAAGATGTACAGTTTATCATGCACGATGTCACGTATAGCCAAGACTCGCCCACAGAGTACGTTGATGTTCCTATGCCAGAAGATGAGAAAGACTACGCTCTAAACACGACGCTGAGAGTATGGCGGACTGCGGCAGTCCCTGGTACAGGCACCGATACCAAGAATCCAAGAGAGATCGCGAACATGGCAACGACCTGGTTAGACGTCTCTGCACTCTACGGAAGTACACCAGAAGTTCTGCGTGGTCTTCGCTCCTTCTCTGGTGGGAAACTTCTCTCACAAGAAGTACAGGCGCGGGGCACTAATGCGAAAGCTTCGTATCTGCCATTCAATACGATGAATGTCCCAACCAACACGCGACCTGGGATAGATCCAATGACATTGTTCGGTGGGGGAGATGCACGTACAAATGAAGATTGGATGCTTTTGGGAGTTCATACCTTATTACTCAGAGAACATAACCGTCTTTGTGATATCCTTGCCAAGCAACATCCTGAGTACGACGACGAGCAGCTTTATCAGACTATCAGGCTTGCTTTGTCTGCCAAATATGCCTTGATTGCCAATTCGTATCAGATGGCATATTGGACAAAGACCATGCCATGGCCTCAAGACGATGGTAAGACGCCCTCAATATTTTTCTTCGTGCTGTCCTACTTTCCAGAGGAAGGCGGTTGCCGTGACTCATTTCGTTAAACCCATGCTTCAATAAGCTTGTCAAAGATGCTCGACCCTTCCCAAGAGTACTTGATTTGATCAAATAAACGTGGCTCACTAAGCGCGCTGTAGGATTCCCTCTCTACCGTCAAATGTACGGACAGAGTGCTCTCAAGATCAATCCAGCCAACACATATCCTTGGCCACTAGTCACAAAAAAAGGCAAGCCAATGGTAGTATCTGCAGAGATGTCGGTTCTCTATCGATTTCATGAGTTCATCATTTCCAGCTTCAATATTACCGATGCTGCGAGTAGTACACTTTGGGTCCAGGATTTATTCAGCACAGGTTTCAACGCTTCAGGCTTCATTGAGGCCGGCCTTGAAAATGTTCTACGAGGCATGGCGGGAACCAATATTCCAAATTTCAAGAGCGGCGTAGACGAAAAATTCCGTTCTGCGGGAAAGTATAGGGGGAAAGCCTTTGATATCGTCACTTGGAGTATCATCCACGAACGCGAGCAAGGTTTGCCCACCTTTAACAACTACTTTCGAGAATACAACAAGCTAGGTACGGAGCACTACCCTCTGCCACATCCCCTCCGCTGATATCGTGCAGATCCTCAAGTAGAAGTTCATATTCGATCAACGTTTGAAGATTTCTCAAGTGATCCCGAAATGGTGAAGAATCTGCGAAAACTGTACAAATCTCCTGACGAGGTGGACTTTGTTGTCGGTGTTCAGCTTGATGAAGAGATGTTTCCTGGAACGACGGTACCGAGATCAGCCCTCATAGTCAGCCTGTTCAGTCTGTTCGGGATGGGAAATTCCGACAGGTTCTCCGTCGGGTTTGCCATGATGCGTTGCTTACTGGTTGATAAACCTTGGGACTGCCATCCCAGCAACGGGCTAGAAGATCTGATATGGGCTCGTAAGAAAGTCGACGGCTTCCCAGACTTCAGGTTCTACGACAAATTTTGGCTCACAGAGCTTGATCTTCAGTCGCACGGGACGAATCTTCTATGGAGATTGATAACAGAAAACACGGAGATCAAGTGCGTCCAGCACTCTCCTCTGTTCCCTGCTGATCCAAAGACCAATCCGATATTGTGCACATTGCCGAAGGCCAAGCAGGACCTCAAATTTCTGGCTCTATCCGTGCTACAACTCATTCTCGCTCTGATAAAGCAACATTATGTCAAAATAATCGTCGTCATTATTCTGCTGATCGCCTTAATTACCTTGATCATTGTTTGGCGGCGACGTCAACCGCGCCTTGCCTTGCCTCCAGCGCTCCAGGGTTGGCCAATTTTGGGCAACGCTTTGGCCTTCCAAAAGGACTCCAAGGCGCTTCTACTTCGTGGTTTCCACAAGTTTCAGCCATTTTCAGGATGCTTTGGTATCAAACTCGCATCATTGACACACTATGTCCTTACGAAGCCGGAAGATCTCGATATCATGAAAGAAGATAATGCCTATGAAGTCAAACTTAATGAGCACGCGTTCATGGAAGCCATCAACATTTCCATCATCACGAAGAAGGAGAATTTCGATTCTGATATCCATAACCGATTGATCAGAAACCATTTCAGTGACCCCTCGACCGTCGCGGGTTTTGCCACTACCATTGAGGAAGCCGCACAGTTGTTCGTCAAAACAAATCCACTATCCACCAGTAAGTCACACGACGACCTCAATGACTACTTCTCACGGTATATTGCATTCGTCGTATCTCGTTGCGTTGTTGGACCCAAGGAGTTCGACCGTAAGGAGCTACTTGACACGTTCCTGAAATTCAATACCGATGCAATCAATGCAATGGGACTTTCCTCAATGCTGCCCAAATTCCTACGATTTCTAGCAGCAATAAAGATCAACAGACACTTCAAAACCATACGCAATATTCTGGTCCCAATGATCGCATCAAGGCGAAGTGACATCTCCACTCGAGAGAAGGAATCAGCATTTGTGAATTTCATCATGGACGTGGTCGATAATAACGATCGCGTAGCAGGTGAATCTACCTCCCCCCGCCGCCCGCGTGGACGTTTTCACTTCCCCTGTACTGACTTCGTAAAATACAGACATTGTGGCAATAGTAGTCTGGGCCGGCCTCACAAACCTTCAAGCAACCTTCTCCTCCACCATCCTCGACATTATCAACCAACCTGGGCTACAAGATACCGTGTTGTCTTCCCTATCTAATGCCACGCTCAGCAATCTTGACGCCTTCACCAGATCCTCTTCCGAGTGGCAACTGCTCCGCAGCGCCACATTCGAATCGATCCGCCTTTCAGGTCCCACCACCGGCCCCGCCCGTATCTGCACCGAAAATGTCCAGCTCCGCTCAGATCCTAGCCTTACTCTCCCCAAAGGCCAAGCGGCAACACTATCATCATACTACACGCACCGGCAAAACTCGACCTGGGGCGATGATGCTGACAGGTACAAACATACTCGTTTCATGGAAGCTGATCCGCCGGTGGGCGAGCCCAGGTTTGTGACGTGGGGCTTGAAAGGTCCGCACGCTTGCCCTGGGCGCTGGTTCGCTGTGCAGACGATTCAGATTATGGTGAAGGTGTTGTTGGAGACGTATGAGTTTAAGCAGGAGAAGGTGCTGAGAGATGAGGAGAAGTATCTTTATAAGGGTGGCATGGTGGAGAGGGCCAAGGTCGGAGTTGAAGTCAAGCGACGGTGATCATGGAGTATGTGCCTACCAAATAGTCTCGACTTATGAGGTGCGATCAATGGTGCGCAGGTAAGTCGGGAACACGTCAGTTCAAAGCCATATTCGACTACAGCAAGCCGTAAAAATCCGCCATACTTTGTGAGTGTACGGTAAGCTCAGATTTAAGGAGGTTAAGTAGCGCAACAAGCCGTTCAAGCATGTATCAGCTTCGAAGTCTTCTTGTCAACCTTGTTCTGCTGGCTTCTCTCAATACGTCCCCAGGTGCAGAACCGAGACCGGTTTTTAATGACAGCGTCAGCAGCCCAGCCAATTCCGCCCTTTCCCTAGGAGGACGGGGAACCAACGTCCCCGCTGGCTTTGACGTCGCAGTCTGTCAGCTCAGTCCCCGAGCAGCCAATCGATGTGGATGACTTCTACGTTCTGAGCATCCAGGCCATAGCCCTCGCATTAGTAAAAGCATTCACAGAGCGTGTCGAACAATTCGCATCAGGCGATGGGTTCCTGCATGTATTCGAAAGCTCTCTAGAACAGCTTCAGGTACGCCATGTCGTCTGGGCTGTACAGCGAGTGGCTGAGCGATTCTTCGATATGAGGACTTACTATACTGTTCTTGGAAGAATTCGAAATGAGGATGGCGGGTCTGAACGAAGTCTTGGGTCTATTTCAATCCGACGACCTCCGGGGGATTTTGAGTCACGAAGTCAAAGAAATTGACGAAGTCAACCGTAGTGAGTCGCAAGACACTCGTTCCACAGGTATTGCTAAATCGGATGCTAGACACCTGAATTATACATTACCAGCAAATGCGACCGCCAACGACGGTGTCCAAGTCCGGGTCACGGGCTCAAGCAGGTCTATCAGTGCACCAAGCGAATACCTCATGATTCTTCGTCTAATGGTCAATTTAGCAAGAAGTGACTACACCGCCTCCACGAACAAACATATTGTCTACCAGGACGAAGAGCTGAGATTCTCCTTCGAGTATCAATTGAGTATATATGATCCGCGGAAGTCTATGGTGAAGAACAGTGATGTTGTACGAACTTTAAAGAGCATTGCGCAGAATATGAGAGATCGTCGACTGTATCCTGAATGGAATGCTCAGTTCTTTGTGAATGAGCCTAGCTTTGGGGTGTTGGCTACTCTTGAGTTGAAGCCGGATGAGCGGGGTGTGAATATGATATAGAAGGAACAACAGTACAGACTTCAAATGAAATTTCTCGAAAAGAGCCAAAAATATGAGAGCATAGTAAAGAAGTTGATAGAACAGTGAACGCTACTGGGAAACCGTTGCCGCTTGTCTCTGTTTGGTAAGGTGCAAGTCTGAAATACACAGATGTGTATTTTGATAGCCTTGTTGCGAAAAATGACACTTCAACCTCTCGTACTGGGCTAGTGTATATGACTGTTGGTAACAACAAGACCTTCAATATTCCCCTTTGAATTCTTCCAACCATATCATCATACATGTTGAGTCGAAAGTGCTTCTTGTAGACATCTTCGATGGGAATCTAAGTGGCGGCTAGGAAGTCTGGACTCACTTCACCATATCCTGTTGTGTGAAAGTCTCAAGCATTCACAAACTCGTATTGTTGTTGGCTTATCATGTGTTTCTTCGATCAATACAAGTACGCTTGCGGACACTTCAAATGGGGTCGATTCAAACAGCATTGCAGCAAAGAGTATCGTGTCGGTGAAACTTGCGGTTGTAAAATTGTGATGTCTAGATTTCCTTTGGATTCAAATTGCAGGGCGTGTGATAAGAGTAACTCACAGCTTCGCCGGCGCGAAGCGGAAAGGCAGCGAATCACGCAATGGCAAAAAGAAAGGGACTCAATCGGAGTTGACAATTTCATCAGCTCGCCTATGACGTCTATGATCAGTGTTGATAGTGGAGATGGAACGATGTCGCAAGTTCCACAGCATCCCGGGAATGCATTTGCGATGAGACCGTATTTCCAGGAGGGGATTCTCCTGTCAAGCACGAAAACAGCCCAGATTCGATCAGATAGGTATCTTGCTGCTTCCAGAGAGGTGCCTCATGACCTAGGGGTTCCTTGCAAAAGCCCATATTTGCACAATGTCAACGATGTCGCCCAATCTATTGCCACTACAGATACTTGCCATCGAGAGGTTGCTGGCAGTTCGGTCGTCCAGGGCGATCTAAACAGTGACAGTCATCCGCCGACTACACAGCCATTCGCAGCGCCTGGAGCATCATTAAAAGATGTCCCAAAACTTCAAGAGAAAGCAAAAAGTGGCTTGACTGATGCATTCATCATCGATGGACAGCGTGGTGAGGTGAGTGTCTCCAGGACACTTTCAACGTCAGTCGCTGATGTACAAAAAGGAAGCAGAGCAAGGGTTCATCATTCGAGATAGAGAAGGAAATTGGCCAGTATATCAAGATGAACGAAATGAGGGGATCATTGTGCGAGACAGGGGGGTACGCAATCGCGGTATAGAGACGGACCAGATGAAGAGATAGTCATCTGTGGGTCAGGAAATATTCAAGGAGCGAATGAGGAGAAGAGCAGATCGAGAGATGAAGGAGAGCAAGTTGACGGAGTCATTATCGCCAACCAGCCAGGCGAAGGGCGGACGCTCGAGGTAGAGATCACATATGATAATGTTGATACTCAGGCAAAAAAGAGAGCGAGATTTGGAGGGATGCGAAACGAGATGATTGATGATGAAGGTAGTAAAAGGGAAGAGGAGGTGCCTGGATTCAGCGACACATGGCAAGAGTACCACTGTCAAGAGGAGGACAGCTTCTTGTCGCCCGGGTCGGACGACATTGCCTTTGAAGATACGCAGACCTCTATTAAACCAACACGGTTCGAAAGAAATACATCTACGAAGGGCTTTCTTGCACCGTCCAATCTTGAGTATCCTGACGTTGCAGACATAGACCGGTTTCTAAAGGAGGGAGGCACATTGGGCTCTCTTCACGTCTCCTCACCCTCAGATTCTGCGGTTAATCTCTGCCAGACGGATCCATCTGATGAGACTGGAAAAGACTCACAGTCGTCGCATAATCCTATTGATTGCCTTGAGAGGGTGAAGCATACACTCTTAGTTACACTAATGAGTGATTTCTATGAGATGCTTAACAGCAAATCAACGTCTTTCGAGTGCACTGATGGAACGGGCAAAGGAAAACAGACCAAAAAAGCGCCGGTACAGATACAAAGCTCGATTGGGAAACAGCAACAGTATCAAGGACAAAAAGACGGGAAAAAGCGTTGGATGGACCGTGGACCGCCGAACGGTGACGATGAAGACGATAACGATAGCGACAACGAGCCACCAACTTCACGTCAAGGCCGAAAGATCCCGCGATACTCAAACCCTCTCGCGTGCCCTTTTCATAAATTCAATCGCGCGAAATACTCCATCAATAATGACACAGGCGGATTGTATCGGGCCTGTGCAGGACCTGGCTTCCAAAAGATCTCTGAAGTCAAGTAAGTCATCCAATTCTTCTTGGTTGTCAAGAGTGTTTAAAGCTTCTCTAGACAGCATCTTCGAAGGAAACATCAATCGATCCAATGCCATCGTTGCTGGACCGTCATGGGAAGCTCAGACGAACTTACCACCCATGCATCAGCTGCAGAGGCATGCCAGGTACAAATACCGCAGCCAGAAGGCGTAGACGCAGTAAAGATGAATCAAATTGGCTCTTGGGGTGTGTCTTGGGAAAAGATCTTTGAGATTATCTTCCCTGGCTGTCCAATCCCAAGTCCATGTAGGTGGCAGCTTTTGACTGAGCACTCAAAACCACACCGTATCAAGGCTTATACGATACAGATTTTGAACCAGATCTACCACAAGAAGAAAGATCAACCAACACTACCTCAGCATTATCACCAGGATCCCAAGAATTACTCGAATTTGAAGCCTACAATCGAACAGCGCTACCGCTTTTGGTAGAAGCTAATCTTCGAACAGTCATTGACTCACAGCTAAAGCCAATAGAAGAAGACCTGAAAGCCGCCTTGACGGACATCGTACGCAGATGCCAGACAATGGTCGCCGATAACTTCCAAGTCATGAAAAATAAAAGCTCTGACGCAACCATTGCTTCCGCAAGTCCGGACCTGAGAAGGGACAGCTCAAACCCCTTTGACGTCCATAGCAATATTGGCAAATCATCTCGACCATCAAATTTCTCACATCCACCGACTGCGTTCTATCAAGAACCACAGCTTCTCGATCCAGAAGCTGCGAATTTTATGCCGATCAACGCAGCCCAAAACGTATATAACGCTGAGAATGTAGACTCGGGCTATGGCAGCCTGACTCGAAATTGCTTATGTATATGCCATGATCTTATGGAATCAAGTAAGATAAACTCTCCCCTCCGCGTAAAGGGATTCACTAATTAGCCAAGACGACTGTTCAAATGCAGAATGCTTGTTTGACTCGTGCGATTGTGGCGGAAACGTAGGATTTCCACGTGATGCATACTAGGCACTTTGAGGCTTCATGTATAACTTCTGCTGTTGTCGCATATCGACCTGCTGGTTCTGAGATGATGGTCTCGAAGCAGGGTCAAAGAAGGGATATGGTGCAACAATGCGGAGGCTATCTCTTGAAGCTTTTGCCCGTTTTAAAGAGTTTGAAAGTGGCCTCAAAGTCCACTCTGACTTTAGCATGTTCCAGCCAGAAGAGCATATCCAATGACGGAGCTTCTCTTCACCACCCTAGGCTTCGAACGGCAATACGTTTGGTCTAGACCCATCATCGTCGTCAATGAGTTGTGACCAGGTTCTTGAACTGATGGCTCGGATACTTGCTTAACAAGACGCGAAGGGTATCTCATCATGTTCTGATCCGTTCTAAAAGGGCTGGATCACCTATTAATCTCTCTGCATCTCACCAAAGCCTAAAATCCTATTGGAGCAGAGGCTTCTCGCAGGTCTTCAAGTTAGCAACTGATTGCAAATTATCACGGAACGTTTCGTGTCATGGCCGCTGTTCAGCCAGCCACCATTCCAAGCCACTATCACAAGGCGACTAGTGTGGCATTAGTCTGGCATCAGTTCGCCAGAAAGGTAGCGACATGGTGAACTAACGGTAGCTATCTTACCCTTTTAGGCAATGCTGAGTTCGGCAACTACTAGGCCACTAGATGGTCAAAAGACGGAGAATTAGAGCGCGTACTAGTCCATCGATAGCTTGACGCCATAATGGGCAGAGATTCATTCGACCCCGCTACTGTACTGTTCTGGGAAGCTTTTCAGTATGATGCTTTAGTGATGCGGGGTGTTGCACAATGGTGCTTATTCCTTTGAGATCAATACCCCGCCTGTTAAAAGCCTCATCTGACCCCCATTCGCTCGATCACTGATGGCGTCCAAGCCTGGCGAGGCGCTGCTCAAGTCCTGGACCATCTGTTCAAGTTACGCTGTCTTATTGGCGGAACGTCTGGGTCAGCTTTTGTGCTCAGCTATGCGAAATCAAGCCATCAATGGGAGAAGCTGTATGCAAGAATGGAGAGCAAATTTTGAGAGCATGGGCTGCAAGCCACCTCGCGTATCACATGCCCCATGTGGAAGGGCAGAGTTTTTGGTCTCAACAAGGCGCGCTGGCTTTGGGTACTTGAAGTTGGCGATCTCCTTGTAGATTTCCTCTGAACTTCAATCTAAACCGATCCATCAAACGAATTCGTAGAGACCATTTGCCACTATTTGGCCCCTACTTCAATATCAGTCATACACATAGGCCTGCCTGGACTAATCCTCAAACGAAATGAAATTCAACGTCCTCGCCGCAGCTGTAGCTGCTCTTTCCATGACAGCAAGCCAAGCGGCTCCCAGTCCAGATTCGCTCCAATTGAAGCTCTCAATCAATGTCCCAGAGCCTGTGCCAGAATCGGAGAAAGAACCAGTGCAAGTCCTGCTAGTCTTTGTGGGGAACCACCCTGCGTTATTAGGCAATTGGTACTCGATCAATGCCACTCTCGACGGTAAAGAATTCATCATCCCTGAGCCGGGTAAGCTACCCTCTTGTGCAAGGCTATTTACACGCTGCTGAGATTGACACTCGTTAGAAAACAGCATGCCCATCTGGTCGGTATCCCAGTATTATTACGGCAATTGCACGTTGTACACCATCGAGGGGTTGAAATTCAACATGATAAATTATGGCGAAAAGATCCCTGTTACTATACATGTGAATCCTGCTACTCCGTTCGCACGAGGAAGCTGCACTTATCCTGCTTTTGGACCTGAAAGCAGCGGAGCCCAGCCTGGATTGTAGATGTATGCATGGTGAGCGCTGCTATAAGGCTGAACCGACGACTAGCAGGCGATCATTGAGTGGGCAGACTTCGTCATCCAGTGACAATTGAGGTGGTAATTGTTAAAAACGGAGAATAGAAGGAATGACTTGAGGTGAGAGAAATGAAACGCTCGTTTTAAATGAAGAAAATGTTGGCACCTGCAAGTAAATTGAATCATTAGCTGCTGGCTTCCCACCTACTTACTGTCCATCTTGATCATGAAATCGAGCAAAGTGATGAAGTAGAGGTAGCGTCGTAGTGACTGTGAGGCGATTTTAAGGAAGCTACCCTAAAAGGTGCCCGAGGGTCCCCGGAAGCATCAATTCCCCGCCCTGCCACAATGCGGCCCCTGCCCAGGAATGAAGATCCTCCTCTTCCATTGTTTTTCAACGACGACATCTTCCCTTTACATCCGCAAACCATGGATCTTCTAGCACGCGACTACCACGCCGCCCTTTCCGCCCAAAACGGGCACCTCCTCGCCGCTACCATCTCCCCTATAGCACCCGCCCGCTACCTCAACCGCCTCGAATCCATCTACCATTCCACAAACCACGCGTCCGTCTCCCAAGACGTCAGCTACGCCCTTACCAAGAACTTTTCGCGCTCCATATCTCAAGAAGACCGCCAGACCATCGAGGCTTGGAGCGACATCTACGTCGCCTACTGGCACGCCGTTGGCGCCCTGCTCGCCGCCGAAGAAGATGCCGATGACGGAAGAGTGTGGAGCAAAGTGTACGATACGTGGAAAGATGTGGTAAATGCCGTCATACGAGGCTATAGCTCGGGCTTGTTCGAGAATTGGACGCTGCCGGTGCTGTATCTGGTTGGCAAACACCTGAGGGTCTTTGGCATAAAGGCCGATGCGACGAAGAGCAGCGCGGATGGGCAGACGGCTGTGGATATGGGTGGGATACAAGACGATATAGCGGGCGATTTTGGGAAGAACGAGAAATTGGAGGATGCGGCGAGGGTGCTGAATCGGATGTTCACGCTGTGTATTAGTGATAGGTATGTAGAGTTGCAGCATCTCCTTCGTCATTTCCATACCTGCCTGCCCTTACGATCTTCACTCAATCTTGCCTTGTCCCTCTCAAGATGATCTTTGGCTGAGCGAGAGATCAATATAGAGCGCCCCTTCCCGAATCTCGCAAATGGGGACTCTACCACGCCGCCAACCTTCTCTTCAAAACCTACTTCCGACTCAACTCAATCTCTCTCTGCAAGAACATCTTACGCGCCATCTCTGCCTCCTCCACCGACATGCCTCCAGACTCCCAGTTCCCAAAATCGCACATCTGCACCTTCAAGTACTACGTCGGCGTCATCCAATTCCTATCCGAGGACTACACCGCCGCAGAAGAGAACTTATTAGCCGCCCTAGCTCTATGCCATCACTCTGCCAGAAGGAACAAGGCATTGATACTGACGTATCTGATCCCAACGAGACTGCTAACAAACCGGTCTCTGCCGACCGCGAGACTTCTGAGGACATATCCAGAGCTCGAAGGTTTATTCGTGCCGCTCATCGGTGCTATCAAGCTTGGCTCGCTAGCAGACTTCGACAGAGCATTGAGCGCAGGCGAACGGGCATTTGTGAAGCGCAGAGTCTATCTCACTCTAGAGCGGGGGCGGGACTTGTGTTTGAGAAATCTACTCAGGCAGGTTTATCTGCAGGCTGGGGAGGACGCAGAAGGGAAGAAGAGGACGAGGATTCGGGTTGATGAATTTGGTGCTGCGGTGAAGTTTTCTGAGGGATTCGGTGGTGCCGGGGCTGATGTGCAGATGAGGGATGCGCTGGGCTTGGGGGAGATGGGGAATGATGAGGTGGAGTGCTTGTTGGCTAATATGATCTACAAGGTAAGTCAGTCACCTTGGTCAAGTCGTCTTTGTCTCTTCTTCACACTGCTATTATCGAGACGGATTGGAAAAGGTGTTGATGAGAAGCAGAATCTAATGAAAGGCTACATCTCGCGCGCCCACGGGATGGTCGTCCTCTCAAAAGCAGGCGCGTTTCCTGGGACAGGTGTATGAAGCATCTCATCTGCTACTTGCCTTGTCGATCTCGTCTCTGAATGCTTCACTATTCCAGAGGCGGCAACAAGTCATGTCAATCGCAGCCTGACGCACCAGGCTCCAACTGCTGCCTTCCTCGGCCCCATCAAGGCATCAATCACCAGCGATTCCCGCGATACAGGCTAGCCGCGCTCATCGAAGACCAGACGTGTGCTTACGGACCCGACTGCCGCCTTGCAGTCATAGTGTGATATGGTGTGAGTCATGTTCACTACTTGGCTTCTCTCTACATGGCTTCCGCTAGCGCACAAGCGCTGTGCGGTCAGAGGGTGTAGTGCTCTGTGAGTCACACTTTTGCCCCCAATGTGTGCCGCTTTTGGAGGATGTCCAAAAACAGGTCACGCGTTTGAGGGTGATGGGTGTGGCCCACGGGGACGATAAAGTGAGGGTTGAAAAGGTGTAGGAAAACAAAGGAGGTTCGAAGGCGCTAAGACTTCATTTATCTCCATGATGGCGAGATGAGATAAGGTAAATTGCGAAATATTCACTTGACTAAGAGCCTGCATCTCAGTCTTGACATTCCTTCTACTTTCCTCGATCTATCATAGCATACTGCTTGAGCCTGCACCAAACATCCTCCACCAAATCTCGATTATCAGCAGATTACTTCCCCTATTTTCAATAGCTCTCAAACTTTCACAGTATATCTAGCATGAAAGAAATAAAATCAAGTCGCAGAAAAGTGAAGCGTCAGAACATCAGACAAATGAAACTCGTTGATGATAATGAAGCACCAACCTTCCGTACCCTGCCTTATAAGCCAAATTACCGTCACCCTCCCTCCACACTCCCATTCATCTTTTCCCCCGCCACTCCCCCGCCACTCCAACATGATGATCCACTTTTTGTGTCGATTTCTTCGTTTCTGGGCGGTTTGGTGTTCCTTCTGTCTCTATCTTGAGAAGGGCTGGTGGGTGGAGGGGGAATGAGGCGAAGACTCGCAGCAACATCCAAATAATTCCACTCACCCCTAAGCCCCTTGTTGATCTGCTGGAAAGTGATGACACCAAGAGCGTCGTGGTAATCGAAGTTGTCGGCTGGGAATTCAGTGGTTAGGATTGCGTGTTTGTGGCTCATCTGCTCCAGGAGGAAGGTTTGGCATGTCAGCGAATTTGAAGGGCCCTTTGTTGACTACTTGCTGGGAAGGTAGGGAAATGGTGTAGGCTAGTAGGAGGGGAAGTAGAAGTGTATTTTTTATGGGGGAATGAAGTTGGTGGTGATTTGGGTGGTGGTGAGATTGGTGGATGGAAGAATGCGAGCGAAGATGGATATGGGAAAGGGGAGGAGTGGGAGGATGTGTAGCATGGTAAGTGGATGCCCAGGGATGGTTTGTGAGGGAGGATCTGAAAGCATAGATGATACACAACTTCTGGCGTGGTTTGTCGCATAGGTCATTGATGTAGCTGTCGGGTTTTTTTTTTTGGTATCTTCTGCTTCCATTGTTGGTGTAGCATCGATCTGTGAAACTGAATAGCTTTGATTTAATTTAGAAGAGAAGTGGTTTGGTTTTTGCAAAGTAATCATTCGTTGTTGGTCTTTCTGAGTAGATAGGCAATCATGATTCACGAGAAGTTGAATGCTTCCAGTGTGTATGGTCGACAATGATTGCGCAGTGGATCGTCTTTCACCATGCTAACAATTTGCGAGAAGTGAAAGGAGAATAAGCAAAGGGAGCAACTGCCTCAAATCTTCCGTGCAGAGTCGCATTGCAGGTATCTCGACCATGACGTGGTGATAGGAAGTGAAAAGGCGAGCAGTCGTGCAAATTAAGTTCTGAAATCGAACAGCAAGATTATACATGCAGATTTTGTTGTCAAGTTGAGACAATGGTCCACATAACTCACGATCTTCAATCAGTCTGGAATGTGGGTCTCAGGATTGAGTACGGAGAAGTCAAAGGTTATCAGCATGAAGATCTTGCATTCTAATGCTATCATGCGACATGACAGTCAAATCACCTCTAGCTGAAGACCAACAAGCATTCCAACACCCAGCGAGTCCTCTCGCTCAACAACTCAGAGTAGATAAATGTACATGGGTAATCCGTTCTGCAAAAACACGAGTAGAGTGCCAGGGAAAAAGAAAACCGAAAGCCGTTGTCAATTTGACCCATCAGCAGGAGAACCAGTCTCTTCATCAACCGAGAAAACGTCGAAGTAGGTGATCAGAAGTGTAACGTGAGGGGTGTAAGTGTATCAGAGTGTACGAGGTGTTCGTGGGCTTTTCGCCACGGCATTGAGGTCGTCCTGTTTCCTATCATCAGTCTTATGCTTTACCATCGGAGGATAGAAGTGGAATATGGATGACGTATTCAAAGTAGGCGACAGCAGCTCAAAGCGATGACACAGAAAGCATCACAAGATCATTGAACGATGACGAGGACAGGGCGCAGGGGATCGGATTTGGTGGAAGCGAAGTGACTTACCAAATGATTGCACATTGCAACGAAGAGATCAAACCATAGCCCCTCCCCTCCCCCTCGCTCCATCTCTGCTTGCATCGTCCCGCTCCTCTTGAATGTTTGTCTTGACCGAATTATTAACGCCAAATAATGTGCCCTCAACTTCGAATCACTCTCGGGCGTATTCGCATACGCATACCTCGCACTGCCAAGTATAGTGCCCACTCCAATCCCACTCTGGAGTCCTTGTTTCCGCAAGGCCAACCTTTTCAGATCTGGCAGATCATACCGATCGGCGGCACAATACACCAGTGTATCTTTCAAGAGGTCTAGATTGGCACCAGCATGCCAGACGGTAGCGTTGGGTGCCGGTGAGACTGGTACTGTGGTGCTAGCGGGTGGGGGAGGAGCATCCTCCAACTCCCACCGATCTCGACGCTTGTTATGGAGGAGTTTAGGGTAGTAGTCACCCTTGTAGAGGTATTCAAGGACAGAGGAGAAGACCTCTGGGAGCTCTTCGGGGAGGGAGATGCGTTTTTGGGAGGACTCGAGGAAGGCGGAGGTGAGGGATTTGTTGAAGAAGGGGGAGCTGGTGAGGATGGACTCGTGAGCTGCGAAGAGCCGGGCGGAGGGGCCGATGGAGAGGGTGATTATGGGTGAGTTGAGATTGCTGGGAAGATGATGAGCAGGAGAGAAGTAGAGTGAGAGGGGAGTTTACTTGGGAGATGATTGTGAGGGCTGGACGGGCTGTTTAGATGTCTTAGAAGCCTTTTCCGTTCGTCGGCTTGTTGCAGTGGTATGGTCTTTGAATGAGCGCTGTGTTCGGCTCTTCGAGACGCTCTTGCCAGCTCGATGCTTGGAAAAGCTGTCGTGTGACTTCTTCGTAAAGCTGTCATTCTGACGAGGTTTCTTGACAAACATGTTGGCGGTTGATGGTTGATGATGTGAGGGGCATCAGCCTATGGGCGGGTGTAGGGTATTTATACCGGGACAGTGCTGCCTGAGTCCTCCCACTGAGGCACCAAAGAATTGACGCAGCATGTCGAAGGAAGGAATCGAAATAGAAGGGGGGGACGCAAGGGTCTTTTTGAAGCTTCGAAGCATCGGCAGCGGAAATAGGCAACGCATACAGCGACCGCGATGATTGGACGCGTCAGGGGCTGGCCGCATCGTTTGTTCTCAACACGATATCACGTGCCGCTAATTACTGCGCTTCACCAAAAGTTGTACTCACATCCATGCAACAAATGCAAGGCAATGCGCGCCATGGCCTGCCGGTTTCACTTCAGGTATGGTCAGAGACTTGGCTCAGCCATAGCACCAGATAGTGCCCGGGGAAGCGCATCCGGCATTGTGATAAGCTCCTGAGACTCATCGGCCTTTCAGGGCCTGCAACCGTCGATCGGCTGGGGGCGGGCTTGGATGTTGCCTAAGGAACAACATGTTCGTTCGCAAACTTGACTTAGCTGGATCAAAAGATACATGACTCATACAGATTACCAGTCGTATACATAATGATGGTCTGGAATCACCCATACTTTATGTGTCCTGCCAAGGGATAGGAAGCCGTAAAAGAGATAGGTCAGATTTCTCCCTCGCATAAGCAGCTGACAACGATCGACAGAAGGAGCGACGGCAGCCATAGCGTCGAGTCCAACACTAAAGCTAGCCAGGAACACTCTGCCGGGTCCTCTAGTCTGTGCCTATCTGTGGAGTACAGGCTTGCTTGTACCCCGCCACCACATGGCAATTCAAAATTGTGACGGCTTGGATTATTTCGGCTGCTCGGATTGGCTCCTTGACCCTGTCGTGGATGACCTGCCGAGATTTGATGGCTGATATCACACGTGGGCCCTGGCCTTAAAGGTGTGCGAGGTGAGACGATTACAAGATTGTATAGCCAGTAGTGATTGCATTGTCAATTTGCACAATGCGTTTGGAAAGAAGACAATGGATAACGTGGTCTCACAGTGCCAACGAACTTTTTATACATTCGTCTCACGTTAACTATGGCTCATAGTCTATAACCAACACCTCGCTTTCTATTACGCTCCGTCTAGCTCTGTAGATGATCGCTAAACTAGGCAAAAAAATCAATCGCTCATCTCCTTCTTCATGGCCTGCTGGCCTGGACCACCCTCTGCTTTGACTTTTGTCACACTGCCGTTTGCAACAGACCCATTTGGCGTCTTGATATTGGCGTCCCCATTTGCCGTCGTTGTCGTTCGACTCAAAGTTACGGACCTCTTTTGCAGCTCTTGATCAGGGTCGATGGCGATCCATCCTCGGATGCCCCCATCTGCAGCCAATATTTTGTGATCTTGCCCCATCATTGTAGTCCCCAGCGCTGTGTGCTCTTTTTGCTCCAATTCATCTGCTGTCTCCATATCAATTTGGCTTGTGTCTGCGACTTCGATGTCGTTTCTTCTCAAAGACTCTAGAATGGCGCGGACGTTGAGCTTCAAGGTCCTTTCTGGCTCCTCAACCTTCAGCGCTTTCTTCGTCAGCCACGGAAACAAGATACCAAAATCCGATTGCGACAAGTGCGCGGATTTTACTGGGTAGGAAATCCATGGTTTTATTGACGAGGACTCTGGGCCTGATATGGCGAGAATAGTCTGCCGAAGATTTGAGGACCACTTGTAGAAGCCTTCAGAAAGTATGGCTAAGGGAGGGGAAGCTGATTGCGATGACTTGGCGGAGAAGGCTGGCAGTCGCTTCGCCCAGAGCGAAGAGCTTTGTGGGAACAAGGGCATTGCCCAGAGGTCAAGCAAGGATATTGACGAAGATGGTGTGATCTGCTTAGATAGCTGACTTTCAGGAGGCACCTTCAACAAGTGTGACCCGCCGTGAAAGATGGACTTGATGAATTGGACGGTAGTCGTTGCTCCAAATGAATGACCTGCCCAAGCAATCCTGCCCGGTGTGTGAACATCAAGGCGACCTTGGAAGTGTGAGGCAACCTCTGTGCTTGCACCAGGAGTCCGAGTATTCGTCAAGGCTCTACCTACGTCAATTTCTAGCAGCGCATGATGAACAAGTGCCAATTCCCAGCACCTGATCCGCAATTGCTCATTTCGGCCCTCTTCAACCTCTGGTGTAGGCTGATGCGCCAGAGTTTTGTAATGTATAGGTACTCCCTTGCTCTTCGTTGTCTCCTTAATAATTGAGATAGGTGCGCTGCCATCTCTATGCTCGGGGGCGACCACAACAAGGCCATGACTTGCTAGCGATCCACACAAATGGCTATAAGTCGTGGTATTTCCTCCTAGACCGTGCGAAAAGATCATGACCGGCCATCTAATCTGGCTGGATGTAGGCTTTGAAAGCCGCGCATCTCGGATTACAGGAATGGTCGTATGTGTTATGAGTCTGAAAAGAGGGATATAGCTAGGACTGATCAGCGGGGCGAAAGGCGAACCTTGTTATGATCGCACCTTAGAAGGGTAGCAAGCCATGGAGTTGCCTGACAAAAGCGATAGAAGGCTCTCAAATGTTCTCCTTGCGGCTCTGGTAGCCAGTGCAGGGGCTTTATCTTTCCTGTTTCTCTCTCGCAAGGATAGAACAAGCGGAAGCGTATAGTAGTGATTGCGGGGTCTGGTGGTGATATCGACTTCGATAGCTCGTGGACTGGTACCTCATAGTCGAAGGTGCCGACCTTGTAGGGTCCTGAGTAGGCTGGGAAGGATGGGACGGGATTGAGCCGGGAAAAGAAGGTCATTTGGAGAGGCACGCGACCAAGAGCGGAAATCTTATGAAGGCGAAAAGCGTTCGTGATGGCGATTCGAGTATACCCTGGGGTGCAGATGACAATGATATGATTGAAGGAGAGTTGAGGGGACTTTTGTAGCCATCACTGGCGATAAAATCCCCTTTTGTTGTCCTTTAGATGACGTTCATCGTCAGAAATTTGCAAGACCTCGGCTTTCGAACGGCTTCTGACCCGACGCCACACCACGATTGGTTTTCGACAGTCATCGTCAACGCCGGCGTGAACACCCACAATTGCGCAACCTCGGCAGCATACTCCAGACGCATCGATGATGGCAGCTTCAGCCTCTGAATCAGGAAGATTAACACCCGTCAGCAGGCCGCTTGAGCTACGTGAGGATATCCACCAACTGGTGATATACGCTGAACTTGTTAGGCTCCCAAACCCCTCATCCTCGAGCCCATATGTGCTAGCACCAAAGGTCACCATTCCTGCTAGCATTTACATCTGCAATCAGGTTGCAGCCGAAGCACATGCAGTCCTACGACCTTCTGCCTAGCTCCAGGTCTACAATGAGTGCACCAGTACTCTGGGGTTCAGCCTCAATATCCTGTAAAAGATGCAGTGCGTGTGGGTCGGATACCTTGATTTGCGCCGGTTACACATCAGCGTTGGCAAAACTACCTCGCACGACTGGACAGCCATGGGCTTAGCTTCTGAGATGGCTCTCTTGAGGCAGAGACTGCCATCATTGCAAAATGCAACCATAACACCTCGACTATCTTTCAACACGCCCGATCTTGCTACTGTGTCGCAGAATGAGAGCGGCGGATCTTATACTTCGGCGCAGCCTGTGATTGAGCTCTTGGCGGAAGGATTCAGGCCTCTGGCGGATGGGCTCAGGTCATTTACAAATGAGTCGCTCGTGATGCACCTAGAACGCGCTCCAAAAGAATACGTACTTTTATGCGGTTGCAGCTGCAATTGTGAAACGACACATCCTATACAGTTGGACTTTGGAAGTCAGATTGTTGAACTTGTCGCTGGTGGGGCCCTGGGACACGGCTTCCGCTAGGAGCCTGAAGATTATGAGCTGCTCGCCGAGCGTATCAATACACGCTTGCAACTCATAAGGTCAATTGGAAGTTGATATGAGGATCTAGGGGCTATCGTGCAGATTGGGTGTCCAGAAATTCCTCATGGCATCTTTCATTATTCCGCACTTCTACAAGCTGACGCGCTCCAGGTTCACCATTGACGTTCTAATACAAGGCCAGTCGCGAAATGGTCCAATGAAGGCCCTCGGCACAGTTTCAAGGCTCTCGGAAGAAATCATTTTGAGTTGACGCTCATTCGTCAAAATTTGTCCACTGACTTTGGCGAGCTGTGGGCAGAAGGGTACTCTTGATCTCTTTCAGTCTGCCTGCCACGTTTCTCAGATCTTCTTGGTATTTTCTTCCGTACTTCCATCTGTCTTGGGTTCGACTTTCAATTGTAGGTCTACGAGGCTTGTCAGATCATTATTATATGTTTCTTTGTCAGAAAGTTTGCGAATCTCCAGCACCCAGCGTCGCTGGTCTTGCACTCCCAGTTGGATCCGCTGCTCCCGCCGTCGTATTTCCCTTCGCCACTAGTGGAGGCACCAGACTGATTCGAATCGTAGCCCTCATCTGATAATTTGCATATACTTGAAAGTGCATGACCTGTTTGGGCCCGCAGTCGTCATCGATTGTCACAATGGCGTTTAATGCCTTTGTAAGTAGGAAACCATGCAATAGTGGCTCTTCTGCGACGGTGGCTACTATTATGCGCATTGGTCCCTCGTTCCTGATCAGACCACTAATCACCTCCAAGGGCTTGTCCTGCAATTCGAGTAAAGTCTGACGAAGCAAAACTTTCAGATGAGCAGTATTCAGCTCGTCGAGATTCTTATTGTCGAGGAAAACGCCCCGAACAAATGAGCTCTCCTTGGTTAGCGGGATTCGGAAGGGAACTTCTGGCCATGGACTGTTTCTGCTGAGATCTCAGCACTTCCATTATCTCACTGTCAGAGGCGAAGGCTTACGCCGTCAAATTTTGGTTAGTAGTGGAGTCGTTGGCTATTACACGTGACACAGAATCTATCTGTTCCAAAGGGTGACAGGAAATGTTCAAAACGGATAGCAAGAGGCTCAGCAGAACCTGCATCCTTCGTTGCCACATTCCGCATGTGCCGGGGAAACAATCACAAACTCTTCCCAGTGTACGCGATTCTCAGAAACAAAGCCCCACGGGTCATCATTCTTATCAATTACATTGTCTCTCCAAGTGAGAAAGAATTGGTCATAGGAAACTGCAGTCCCAACATCACATTTGCGCGAAGTTGGTAATTGCGTCAAATTGGTACTCGACTCAAATTATCGGCAAAATGCCAATTGGTTCGGTGTTTTAGGCGTACGAATTTTGAGACATAACCAACAGCAGAATTTTGTAAGGCAGGTTGCTCCACGGAAGGGTTCAGAGTGACTAGGCACGGTCTTTGTCGTAATGGTAAGCATCTTGGCTTGAAGTCCCCCGTTGTCGATGTGCGATTTGTGGTAGCAATTGGAAATGTCTTGTATCAAACAGCAAGGAGGTTTCTTTCTTTACGATTCATGGACTACCTCATAACGAAATCCCAATCTATGTCCTCATGGCCTTCCCTTTGCTTGATCCTGACTCGCATATCCTGCGCAGGGGGGAAAACATTCGTCGCCATACTCTCCTGCTTCTGCTCCGGAATTATCCAACCCCCCCCCCCTCAACAGGCACCACGTCATACCTCATCACAAAACACGCAACTAGCGCCATCGCCTCCAAGGTCACGAAATGACGCCCTGGGCAGAGTGAGGCTCCACCGCCAAAGGGTCGATACGCAGTGGCATTAGTCTTGTACTCTTTCGCACTATTTGGGAGTTTGAAGAATCTTCTTGGCTGGAATTCCATAACGTCTGCGCCCCAGATTTCAGGGTCGGAGTGCATGACTGCCATTGGGATCTGCACGACCATGTCCTTTTTCAGTAGGTATTGGTCTTGAAGAAGAATGTCTTCGCGGACGTAGCGACTGCTGGTGCCAAGGGCGTGGAGACGGAGCATTTCTTGGAATGTGGAGTGGAGGAGCGTGCACTTTTCTCGCATTGTCGTGACCTTGAGACAAATGGTCTTGCTGCCTTCGTCTTGTCGCAATGATGTGGTCTCGATTTCCTCGCGAATGTCTCGAAGGAGTGTCGGGTCGGCTAGGATATGGATAAGCATATAAAAGATAGATGGAATCGTGTTGGCGAGGATGCCTAGCAGGACGCCGACTTCGAGACGCCCTGAGTTCTGTGGATCTACGCCGTAGTGTGTGTTGATCGAATGTCGTGTCTCAATTAGGGTGGCACTTCTAGACCGCTTTGGATCGTATTGGTTGAAGTACTTCTCGAAAGCAAGGCCAAGCTCGCTCCGAGCTCTGTAGCCTTTCCGGGCGAAGACTTGTGGTGCAATATCGACAATCAGGGTGTTGAGATTTTGATCGAACTCCCTTGATTCGCATGTCAGTCAGCTTGTGGATTTCAATGACGGCTTGAGATTTCTCAGATACCAAAATTGTCTAACAGTTTGCCACTCATCCTGATTGAACGGATTTTCTGGGCCATAGATAGCCCTCGTACTGCACATTGTCACCATATGCTTGATCCAGGCGAATAGGCCAATCTCATCGTCGGGCTTGAGCTTTGCGAAATGCACTGAAGCCTCTGTGAGCATAGTCGCAGTCATGTTCTCAAGGCTTTTGCCCGGAGCCAGGCTTGTGACACTTGCGTCATGGATGTCAATAACATAGCCAGACCCATTCTCACCATTCAGATTGTGCTGAACGATCCGACTGGTTGCCTCATCGTGGCCGGTAATACGCTTCCCAAGTTGGGCAATGAAGGGGTTGAATGATAGCACCTTTGAATTTCGATTGACCGCGTTGATCAAATCGATCGAAGTTACGACATACACTTTGCCATTCAGCATGGGCAGAGAGTATATAGGAAGCTTGCATTTGGCGCTGCTCGACGCTTCAGTACCATCACGGGCTCTCTTCTCAGCCCTCGAAGACCATACCTGAGTCTTTGATAATATCGAGTACCATAACGTAGAAGCCCAATGATATGTCCAACATATGGTATCTTGGAGCGCACTAGCGGAGGCTCGTTGGTAGCATGGCCAGGAATATAGCGATAATTTGCAAATGATAGCACCGCAAGTATCAGTCCTAGAAATAGTAGAAGCATGATCTAAATGAGGCTCAAGATGCAATAAGACCTCGAATCATGCATATAGACCTCTCTCTATCTAGACAAGCCACTGTCAGATCAGTCTGTATTTGCTGGTTGGTGATGGCTCATTATGCATCGAATGATGAGTAGTCATTTCAGGTGGAGCTAAGTTTGAATGCATTGGGGCCGAGGGGGCGGGAAAAGGGGACGGGCTAAAGTCGGGCCGAAAACGGCGGACTTTTTGGGAGTCAAGAAAGATCTCCTCGGTAACTTCTCTCAGGCATGTTTTATCCATAGACCAATAGAGCCGGCATTGCTCTACTTGAAGTCCCTAGACTGCCTCAATGGGATCTTTAATTGAATCAGAAAGAAGTGACGCCTTAGGGTCTCCAGCATTGGGAACTTCAGCAAGCTCGACTCATGATGACGACCGGACGCCATTGCTTAACTCGTCAAATGAATCCAGCCTCTCGTCGCAAAACCCTCTTATGAGTAGTGAACATTCCGAAAAGCCTGGGTTTCTGAGGACTATTGTACTATGCACGCTTTTGATCTTGATAGCCGATATTGGTGGCAGTATGCTCGTTGCGCCAGATGTTCGGGTATTAGAGTTGAGTCTTTGCCGGCAATACTACAAGCGTCATGATCCTACAGTCATCGGTCCACCTCCGTTTGCTCTTGTTGAAGAGCGGCTTTGCAAGATCGCCGACATACAAGGCCCTCTAGCCGAATTGCGAGGCCTGAGAGCATCCCTCTCCGTCATTCCGTCTATCTTACTGACTATTCCTCTTGGATCCTTGGCGGACATCTATGGCCGCAAACCCTTCATTCTTGTTAGCTTCACAGGATTGATCTCCTCGTACCTTTGGCAATGGCTAGTCTGTTAGTTGCCATGTGCACGCCTTGTTCCTCGATTGCTGACCTTTCTAGGCTGGTTTCACAACACCTTTTCTGCCAGATGGATATTACTCTCGCCCTTATTTTTGTTTCTTGGTGGAGGAACTGAGGTATTAGGCGCCTTGCTCATCAGCTCGATTGTGGACGTGACACCCACGCACTTGAGGTGAACGCTATGTGGTATATCAGGCTCAAGCCATCGCATGCTAACATGAAAAAATATAGGACTACAGTCATCTATGTAGTGAACAGTGCCGCCCTCGCGACCGTCATTTTTGCCCCTTTGATTGGTAAAGTTGTGATGGATATCAATGTCTGGCTTGCATTTGCCATCGCCATCCCAATAATTTTATTCTGCTACCCTGTCATCGTTATGCTTCCCGAGACGTTGTCATCAGCGCCCACGAAAGACTCTTCAATGCCACCTCGAGCCGATCGAGCTTCAGAAAATATGCCAGCTATAGTAAGCTGGCTGTTCTCACTGCAAATCATGTGCTGACACACGTTGCCAGAAGGCAGAATCTGCTTTCAACCAAATCGTCTCTTGTTTCTCGACTATGGGGACACGATTCGCTCAACTTACGAAGCAATCTGCAATTTTGGTACTGTTGATCATAGGTTTCCTGCAAACATTTGCAGTAAAAGTGAATGACCTGCTTCTACAATATACATCAAAACGCTTGGATTGGTCGCTTGCAAAGGCTGCGTATTTAATCTCTATGAGAGCGGCAATAGCCTTAGTCTTGGTACTTGGGGTCCTACCGTTGTCAACCCATCTTTTGGGGCGAAGGTTTCCTGCCTCTACCTTCTCTATTGACGTCTGGTTCCTTCGGATTAGCTTTGCCTTTTTGAGTGCTGGTTACTTGATCAATGGAGTAGCGGCCACATCGTGGTTTCTGGTTCTAGGTAATAACATGCATTTTTCAGAGCAAAGCTCCATCGTTTCTTGCCTGTCTTGCTCTGACTTTCGCTAGGTTGCGTAGTCGCCGCATTTGGGATAAATTCACCACTGACTTTGCAAGGTGTTACGGCACACTTTGTAACCCAATCAAATACGGCAGAATTGTACTCTGTCCTCGCACTTATGCAGCTCATTGGGACAATGGTTGGTGGACCTGTCTTGGCAGCTGCTTTCAAGGCTGGATTGCAACTCGATTCAGACGCTAGAATGATCGGACTCCCATACTTCATAAGTGCAGTGAGTGATGCGGTAATGAGTCCGAGAGTGTCGAGCTAATACAATGCGGGCAGCTTATCTGCGTGGCTTTGATGCCCTTATCAATCGCTCTTCGAAAGCCCCAACAGTAGAAGAAGCATATGATGTTTTGTACGTCATGGACAGGGCCTGTCACTTATTCGAGGACCAGATTGGGTCGAGTGATCGAGTCTTGAGTCCAAATGATACTCATGTTGCAGGATGTTTGTCGTCATAAGACATCTGTTGAATGATCCGCTACGGTAAGATAAACGATCTCGCGATCCCATGTCGCCCAGCCTTAGCTTGATGCTGAGCGAGAAAAAGTTTGATTCGGAACTCAGCACAGCTCCCAGGGAATCGCAACAGATGGCGAGTAACGTCAAAGGGGCCATCCTGTCATCACCATGAACAGTGTTATGCAGGTGGGGCTCTCTTGGACATATCAACAGCTTGTTCGTACATGAGATCAAGTTGCGGATGTTGTGCTTCAGCGTCGTGAGGTATAGGCGCTTGATCACTGTAGATCAAGCTGACTCCCTCATTAGACCTTTTGCCAACGGAAGATTAACGGAATTGGCACGGCCTAAGATTAGAACGCTGAGTTCAAAATCGTGACGACTAGCCTTAGCCTGTAGGGCCTCAGTGGGTTTCCCAAACGAGACCAGACGAGTCAGCGGTAATTTAAGTGTTCTGAAAAATAGTACCTTATATTTACTCCGTGCATATTGCCAAGCCTTGAAAAAGGCCCTTGCATTACTCGGTACCCAGCGAGGATGAGTTAATCTCAAAAGCGTTATCAAGATCAATTTCAAAATCAGGATCTCAAATAGCGCAAGCCGTGCCTAGTATCCAAAGGTTTCTTGAGCTCACATAGTAAGGATCGGCAGCCTTCAGAGCGTGGGCTACATCAAGCAGATCGTAACATTCACATGTCCAAATGGTCTTCAGCAGAACAGCCTGCGCATACTGCATCTCCATATCTAACAAGCGTTTCCCGAGCTACCTTTTATGGTCTTTGTCGCAGCATTATTCAAAGTTGCAATATATGATATGTACCTTCACATGTACAAAGACGAACAAGCTGAGGTCATAGTCAAGCAACTAGACTCGGAGAAATCCTATAGGCCCGATCCCAGCCCTTCAACGAGGACAATGTTACCGACCCAAGCATCGGCCCTGCGCCTGGGAACGACGCATACCTAGCGTCTAGGCTTCCTGCAGACTTCATCAATGCGCACCATACGTAAATGTGATCTAGTCATGTGGAAACGTGACTCTTATCGACTTGAGGAGCAGGGTAAGGCATCCTAATACCTCGAACAACCCTCAGAGGCCCCTGGTATCAAGCAAGTCAACTTAATGTTGCTGCTTTCATTACCGAAGATCTCAACACTTTTTCCCGATTTCCTCGAAAGATTCGTCAACGACTGAAGAGGAGGATTCCTGCCCACAGTGTGCACAGGGGACTGCACGCAAGTCGTGCATCATATTGACATCACTCTCTCCTGCCTTGAGCTGCTACAAGTTGACACCAATAGTGCAAAATCTCTCGTTTACCAATGAACCATTGCTTTACAACTACAGAGGTCTTCGACACTCGTGACCAATGCAGCTAGCGCTCTAGTCCAAACGGGTAGGGAGGTTTCAGGACACGTCACCAGCCCCCAGATCCGGCATGTCATGTCTCAGACCGGACATGCCAAGCAGCACGTACTGAGATAAATCGACGCGACGGTCCTAACTCTTCTTCAGCAGTAGCTGTGTTGTTCTCAAGACCAAGGTGCTAAGTCGAACAGAAAACAAGACCAGGTGGTGGGGAGGAATTGGGCTGCCGCACTGCTACCCGATCACCTACGTGGCAGTCCAGTCCGCCGTTCACTGTGAAAAGGCGCTTCGCAAGTTCTTGGCGGCACAGACATGGTACGTATACAGACTTGATATACACTTGGCTTGATTTGACTGGACTTTAGTTGTTTCCGATCAACACAGGGTGGTACGGAAGCGGCATGTTTGTTGGCCTCAGCCTTGTCCATTCACCAACGGCATTCATACCTCCATCACCCATACAAGCCTGTGGCGCTGGCTGCACTATCGACTAAGCTCTTAAATCTGAAGATAGTTCAGAGCTGCTACAATCTCTAGAAGGCTGAGCGTTCATACGACCAAAGATTTGTTCCGGGACTACATGGCAAGTCGAGGAATTTTTGTGGAAGGCACCCGATCGATCTGTTGCTTGAAGTAACCTACAAGTCACCTCAAAATGGGAGCCTTGTGTATCCTCATTGCAATACTCTCTGTTGAACTTGGGTACTACCGCTCTGTCCAATTCGCAATGACTTTGTCTGAGGCTTTTGCAGCTAAGCGTTCAGGATGCTGTCGCATAAAATGTCAGACGCGCCGCTAAAGCAAGTGACTATCACATAAGAGATCCTTTGTGGCGCAAAGAAGAGATAAAGCATTGAGTGAGGAGCAAAAAAGGTTTCAGGATATAAGCGTTATGGACTTCCCACTTCATCTTCAATGGATACTCGGAGCCTGTGCAACAGCTCAGCAGAGAAGCGACCTAGATCACGAGCGAGACATCAGCGAATATCTGTCCACGACCAAAAATCATCGGCAGCTGGTTTTGACAAGGCTCGGGCGTGAGTTGTGCAAATGGACTAGCTGACCATGCATTACTTTACAGACCAATATCGAGGTTTTCATTCCTTTAACGCCTTCCGTACCGCAACATGGGAGGTTCATGCAGCTTTCACATTTCTTTCCTCTGCAGGGTCCACGAGGTGGATTTACTCAGCCACTAAAGATCCAGCAGTCTCAGGCAAATGTAAGACAGGCTTGTACTACTTCGAAGTAAACAGGAAGATACTTGCATTCCTGGATCGCTCTCCTTACCTAGCGGAATGAGGAGGTCATCAGCAATGCTGCGCTCTTGATTGACAGTACATGGATATTATCGTCTTTCATATGTTGGAGTATCGCTGACGCATGAAGATTGTTGGAGTCACGCCCAGAATTTCGACGAAAACGGCTACTTGCATTTCATCCAATCTTGAACTCGGAGTTCGCTGCAGTATGCCGCCGGAGGACAAGAACTTCATCGGTGACACAAATACACTGCTTCGCTTAAGAGGGGTAAACCACTTGGGGCAGCCCATTATCTGCAGCTAAAAATTCTTCGCTTTTGGGCTAGGGAATCTAGTTCGAAAAGGTCTTAGCTGACTGCCTCCACCCACACCGACTGATCTCAAGCTGCTATCCTGATACCATTCATTTCTCTGAAGGCTACTATTCGCTTACATGTCGCAGAGAGGTCCAATGAACAGCCATCAATTAGAAGCAACCACGGAAGACGTTACTGAAGCTGACCACGAACTCGCATCGCCACCTAAGATTTCAAATGAGACGCATGAGGCAGGTCACGGAAGCACTCCTCCCCTCTTCGATCAGCCTACCTTGTTGAGACCTCAGCCTTCTTCGATAAGCGTGTTGGTCCCGGTGTGGCTCAGAAACCTTTTCCACAAGGCCCTTGAAAATGACCTTGAGTCCGCAGTTTCTCTTGTCGAGAGTCATGAGCCAAAGATGGATGCCGTTACGGCTAGTCTAACGGTGTCTGACGCAGCATTAAACTCGTATAAAGCAATCAAGCGTCGCTATGTTGACTACCGAGATGCCGAAAAGCAGACATTACACGCGCAGCGTCTTAGCGAGCAGCTTCGACTGATTCAAACACGCCTAGATGCACTTTCGCCAGCCATAAAGGAGCAGATCAAGCCATCTCAAGCTGCTCTCAAGGACTCCTGTGCCGTATATCCAAGCAAATTACAGCCGAAGGATAGAAAAGGTCGCTTGAAATGGGTCCTCCGAGGAAAAAGAAAATTCGAGAGAGTGTTTAACCAAAGTCTTCAAAGTGAGAGCCTTCTGAACACAAGTCTGCTATCATCATTGATTCATGAAATGTAATGACAAGCCCAAACTTCCAAGGCATGAGAACTGTGGTCTGATCTGACAATAGAGAGCAAACGAGGCTGAAGGATGCAAGCAAGAGCCAAGAGTTGGACAACGTAAAGAGGCTGCTCTGTAGCCTTGCCTATCCCTGCATCAAGAGACGTCAAGCTTCTCATATCCGTCAATGGAAATTAGTTGCTAAGTTTCTGTGCATGAAACTTGGGGTGATCGTCGCAAATACGCAGGACCGGAGTACTTATAACGTGCTGACACGATGGTCTTTGAAGCTTCCTTTCGGACTCAGCCGCGTCGTAAGGGCGCACCTTTCAATCCAGAATGCAATTCCATCGCTTTCGGCGTTGGCTTGTAAACCACAAAACACTATTGCATCTAACTCCGAGATCATTCAAGCTTGCCAAAAGAGTGACATCTCAAAAATCTGGGAGTTGCTCAGCACTGGACGTGCTCACCCCAATGATCGTACACCGGAGGATCTGACTGTCTTTCGGGTAATTTGGCTCTCCTCATTGCACATCACGCCTTCAAATGGTACTGACCCTCAATCTTAGTATGCCATTCGCACAGGTAATTTAACAATCGTGGAAGTAATGCTTCATTGCGGTGCAGATCCGAATCTTTCGTTTGGAGAATTCGAAACGTAGGCGACTAAATGCGCGAATTACTGGACTTATTCTAATAGAGTTCAGGAGTCCATTGAATAACGCTTTCTTCATTGGAAATGTGAAGATCATCCGCCTCCTCCTACTCGCCAAAGCCGATCTTGATTACGAAAACCTTAGATCATGGTCTTCGCTCTCTTATTTATGGGAGCCAAATCGACCGGTGTACGCGTGTTCTGAAGAGGTACTCGATCTTTGTGTGACTGCTGGCTTTTCCGCATGGAATATGACTGACCCAAGAGGGTGGAGTCTGTGCCACCGAGCCGGCGCCTATGGTCGTGGAGAGGACATTCGAAGCTTAGACTGTAAGGGTGTTAATTTGCGCAGCTATACGACAGATCATCTCTGGGGTCCGATGACTTGTGCCGTGTGGAACAGCAATGAGTCTACATTCAATGCGTTCATGACGCTGTTCTCCGAGCAAGAGATATTAGAGATTTATGATAGCAGAGGCTGGACGCTCTTGCATTTTGCAGCACAGAACGGCTGCCGACATATACTGACAAAGCTACTTAGCATTGGAGCTGACACAGCAGCGATGACATTAGGGACTAATTGGTGGGTGCTAGATGCGCTCGAAGATAAGAGTCTGACCGCAGAAACAATTGCACGAGCTTATGGCCATGGAGCCCTTTGGGACGAGGTCATAAAGTCTATGAAAAACAATTGAGCAACTTTTGGCTTACATCACCAAATTCAGTTCACCATTCCCAATATTTCACCTTGACTCCACGCTTTGCAAGTCTTTATCTAGGTTGTACATCCAAGAATTGACTATTCTAATGATTGCAGTCTAGCTTTATCTCACAAGACGAGTCTAAAAATGACGTCCATACCCAATTGGCATTCCTCGGTCACCCCTCGCTCTGGTGATTAGCCAGAATTCATATCTGGGGATGCAATCCGACCATCATTCAATGTCTGTTCTTGGGATCTATGCTATCACCCCGTCTTTGCCCCCGGAGCTATCAGTTGGTCAGTACCAGGGACACTTCAGCTATTGGAGGTTTAGACTGACCCTGCTCCGCCCGATTGGCAGCCTCCTTTACAGCCTGACGTTCCACAGTATTGGCACGCCCCACCATCAACCTGATGTTCGGGATCTAGGGAACGGTGTACTAGAACTTGGAACTTGCGTCTGGTCGCAAGATACTTGAATGACACGACACAGGGACTGGCAAAAGTCCCCAAACAGAGACTAAAGACTTGTCAAATCACATTCCGGTCGAAAAGCTACATCGAATCTCACCTGAAGATGATCGGCGCACTGAAGCTTCCGAAATTGCTATCCGTCCATATCTGCCCAAGGAGAAAACATGGTGAGACCAAAACTGGGATCAGCCATGGACGGACTTTGAGGTGCTTCTGAGTCGAAGAATATAGTTGAGAATCCAAAACACAAAGGGCACTTGATAGCAAGATTGGCAGAAAGAAGGCATTGATTAGCTCGGCTGTCCCGAACTTTTCCTTCTCAATGATCGCAATGACGGCTTGGAGATACCCGTTTGCACCGGCCACACTCGTCTGAAGAGTGGAGAAGACCAACACCACCCAGGCAAGTGCCAGTGACGAAAGATCCCTTCCGTTAAGCCAGTCATTCCGCAGCTGGCCGGTGTGTTTTTCTGTCATTGGCATGAATCTTAAGGCCACTCGCGACCTCAAAGCAGGAAATGGCGATCTCCCTAATGACCATTCGTCGCCTTCCTCGTCCGTATTTGAAGCCCGAAACAGTCCACCTACGCGATGCTTTTGACGGACCGGCTGGTCCTGAATGCCAGTACCATCCTTTCCTTCCCTATACGCGGGATAATTTGGACTATCGAAAGCCTGAGTACGTTGGAAGCTCGGCAGTTTCGGGGATTGATGTCCGTGCTGGAACCGTCCGTCCTTTCTTGCAATATCTTTTAATCCGGAATCTCCACATTGCTTCACTTCGACCTTCTTTTCCCACTCAAATGTCGGGACTGTGGAACCAAATCTTGGGCAAGGAGTGGCAGGATCGGAGGCTACGTTACAGGCGAGCTTCGAGCATGGGAGGGGCTAAAATCACGTCAGCTATTATTGACGGCCTTGCAACGTGTGGGAGACCGGAGCCCATCGTACCAGAGAAGCTGAAGGTGTTTCCTCGCCATTTCCAGTGCTGGCAGTGCAATATGCGAGGGAGTCCATCCTGAAATACGGACCTGAAAATCGCCCAGAATAGATTAGCCTCGAGTGACTGTGTGTGCGCCCTTGGAGCGAAATGGTGGGATGACTACATACGGGGGTGCGCTAGGCACATGCAATCCCTCGAGTCCCGCTGTCTAACGGCTTCTTAGCGTGGGGAACTCTTGGCAGCTAGCCCCTTACAGCAGCCCTAATAGCCTAGCGTCAGATCTAACATGTGTCACGAAACTATATCCGCGATGCATGACACCTGTCAGGCACGGGCCTGGATTCTAACCCTTTCCCCGCATGCCTCTTTGGAATGGAGCATATCTTGAGGCTAAAAGAGTGTGAAGTACGGTGCATGAAATGGAACTAAAGCTTTGGCTTGGAAACAACGCTCTAGCATTCAGACTTACCCAAAAAGAATCAAGTTCTTTATTTTGCTCTAGTAGCATTGTAGCATACATGTTTTCAATGCTCCAATACTTCGCCCATTGAGACGGCAAGATATGGTAGGATAGATTTACGCCATTCATCGGGAATTAGTCCTGTCTCTCTATCCACTCGCGATTGCTCACGGCAAACTTCACAGCCCATAAGATCTAAACATCCGGCCGTAGTCGAGAAATTTGTGCACTGTCGCACTTGTGACCAGTGTTGTCGTAATGATTCCGGGCAAGCGGTCTTTGAACGGATCCAGACTCCTCTCCTGGAAAGCCAGATAACCGCTCAATAGACAACCGCATCCCATCCCGAAAGCCAATATATAATCTTGATATCGATCATTTCTTCGCATGCCATGACACACTACCACAAGAGTCCCGAATCCAACGACAAGGTTGGTGAAGACGAGTGCTGGAGGATTGATCAGAATGCTTGGTATGGGCAGCAATAGGCGGCACGACGAAGACTGAATGAACGCTCGGAGTCAGCCAACTTGAAAAGATCCGAGGAAGAATTGAGATACTGACACGCTCTGATATACACACGTTGGTGAATCCGTCCTGAGAAGTGCGCCGTGAGTGGGTAGGGTCATACTGCTTTATCCCGAAAGCACAGACACTTTGTAGCGCAATCGCGGCAGTCCACGTATAAGTGACTTTGGTGGTGGCAGAATCTTGATCTGGGGAGGGCTCCGGCACGGGTGCCGGGTACGGCTCTTTCTGGGTTGGGTCCGTGGTAGTCCGGACATTTGACACTGGTAACATCTCGCTAGGACAATAGCATTCGCAGGCTTATGGCATTGTTCCTCAAGTGAACGAGGTTTATAGACTTGGTCGCTGCATGCTAGGGGTGATAGCTGGCCGATCGCGGCTAAAGGGAGGCTGGGAGATGGGCGCTGGAAGTGTGGCTGTACCTGAACACATTCTCAGGTTGGACAATTGAGAGTTGAGTCGAGTCCAATGGGGTTCAGCGGCCAAAGTGGACGTTGCCAAGCGCTGTCTTTCCCCACCAACCTTAAGGCCATCATGACAGGATTGGTTAGTAGCAACAGCTTTTAGGTAAGCAGGGGCCATCAGCAATTAAACTTAAAGAAGTCCTATTTGCTAAAGAAGATAAAGCGCGATAGCCTGACCAATCTCGCCACCGCCACCCGGCCAAAAAAAATTATATATTGCCAATACGCAACTCTCTCAGTACATACGACCACAGGACACGGACAATACGGGTTCCCGTCAGCTCACCCAAAGTCAAACCGTATACCGATCGAGTAGCAGTTGGGTCGGTGACGACCAGCGAATGTCGATTGTTGTATGTTTTTGATTTTTCTGGCTAGGGAAGCATATTGCTTGCATAGCACTCGTTCACAAAGCTTGCTGAGATACCATTTCTACGGAATGATGCTTCGATTGGGGGTACGAGAAGTGACTAGACGGGGGGAATACTGAAAAGGAGTATGTAAGATTCGAGGGCTTTTTACTTGGGGTCGAGAGGTTTTAATACGCAGTCCATCGTCGCCTTTTGCTAACGCAGGCTACTAGGCTTTGGACAGATAGCATTGCACTTTAAAGCACAGGAGAAACGACTCTTGTAGAGAGATCATTCATTAGTCACATTGGGATTGTAGAGCACATAGACAGTAAAGGTAAAGGCAAAAGTTATATAACGAGTAGCATTCATAAGACGTCATAAAGACGTGCCTATGTCGCTGAAGGCGAGATGCGAAATCATTCACCCACCTACTGTGGTTCAATTGAAGCCGTTGCTATCGGCTTCCGCCCAATTATCAGATCCGCTACCTGCTCAAACAGCTGCTGTACAGGCGGTAATGCATACGCAGGCCCTTGATCAAAGATTGCTGCCAGCTGTTGGGGCGTGACATTGACGGCATTCTTCCCATCAGTTTCTGAGTTCTCATCCATTGATATCAACGGTCTCTTCGCGTTTCCTTTACCGAGTATATCACTCAGGCCCTTCCGAGGTTTGAGCTCGGCTTTTGGTGGCTCAATCTGCATTATTGGAGCCTGGATCGGGCTCAAGGTGGTGATCTCTGCGGCGGTGTCGACGATGTAGTAGCCTTTTTGACCTACAGCGGGCAGGAGTGCGGTTACTGGATTCTGTAGAGAGCTGATGAAGAGGGGATTTGGGCTACTGACGTCGAAGATGGCGACTTGCGCTTTCAGACTTTTCTTCTGGCCACTGGAAGCTGATTGTGGAATTGCGATGGAGAAAGTGTTATGCTTGAGGTTGATGGCTAGATGGGTGTGAATTGCTTGATCAGCTGGGGAAGACTGATGAAATTTCAACGAGGTGGCATATTCTTGCTTGTCGTTGACAAGATCCCAAACGATAAGTTGTTTTGAGAGGACGATGAGGTATCTATCGATGATGCCGAGGCCATGCAACGAAGAAGCAGCCAGGCCAGTCTGGACCTTCTCTATTATACCCGTCAATGAGTCAATCAGGTATATCGGCGAAACGTTCTGTTGCTTCACTCCCAATGCAATCAATGAGCCATCGGGCGAATATGTTAAGCTTGCCGCCATTTTGTGTTCTTTAGATTGCCCAGTCGATCCAATGGCGGTGGAAAACCGACAATGCCAATTTTTAAGCGGCAACCCATCTTTGCCTCTTACAACGATACCACCGCGACGGCGGGTCACAGGTTTCCAAGCTTTCAAGTAACCATCCTCGCCGAGGGTAGCGAAAGCGGCAGAGCTGGGATCAGAAGCAATTGCCACAATACTTCCACTCTCGTGAACTTTACCTGTCTCCGACGCATGTGGCTGGTCAACCCTAGTGACAAGTTCCCAGACGTTGCCTTTGTCGCTCCAAATCCAGAACTTGAGACGAATCTCCCGGCGTATCAGAGTATCCTCTTGCAACTTTGCCTTGTCGAAAGCCAGAGGTTCCAGATCGCTTGCTGGTGGCATCCACTCATCTACCGTCGCAAGCCATTTTCCATCCTGACTAGTAGCCATGTGTGTAACATTGGGGTCCTCGATCGTATTTGACTCGGGCCCCATGTTTAGATTGGTGGTATTCGTTCGAGTAAGTGCTTGCCTGGCCAGCTGGTGGCCAGAAGTCATGTCAAAAGTCTGCAAGTAGGACGAGCTCTGGGGAGAACGCGAAGTCCGAGAAGATTGGTGGCTAGGAACAGCAAATAGGATTTGATGCATCTTTGTTGTACGGATGCATGCAGCATGACGTAGATCGCTTCGTCGGTGTTCGATCTGATTGCTGTTGTCGACGGTTTGAATTGATGGTATCATCTGCCTTAGGCTTGTGTGCCCATGGATTTGAACACCAGAAATGCTAAAGGAGGGTTTCATTTCCATAGTCGTGAGAATCATTGCAGAGTTGTCGGCCAGACGAATCCCATAAGAAGCTCCATCTGGCGACACAACAATACTCTCTATCGGAGCACCAAGATGCGGGAGCTGATCCTTGCTACCCGTGTCTAATTGCCACATAACAAGCACCGTTTCCAGACCGCCAGAGATGAGGTAATTACCGTCTGGAGACCATTTCACGGTATGTACAGCACTCCTGTGCCAATGCAGGTGGCGTGACATGATATCACCTGTCTTTTTGGTCTGCTGGCCGCTCTTCTGCGTTTGGAACAGGTTTTGCAATATATTGCTGTAGAGGTGAATGCTTCCTTTCAGACCCCCGATAGCCACGTCAATCGGTGGGTAGTTCCGTGATTGATGAGATCTAGCCTGTTGATCAGAATTAAGAGGAGAGGCTCTTGTATCGATGCTGACAATCCATTCAGGACATGCCATGATACGCCATTTGTGGTGCATACGTTGCGAATCAGAATCCTTGGAGGGAGCACCGATAATCAAATCATGTCCCGAGGTGAGAATGATGTGTCTACCCTTATGCAAAGGCTGAAGTGAGGTCAAGGGAGTCTCTGAAGTGTAGAGTGTTTGCATCTCTTCGATATTGCTCTCCCCTTCGGAGCAATTCCAGACGTATGACGACAGCTGCCATTTTTGGTTTGATTCCAACTTCTGAACAGCAAAGACGACCGCATCTATGTCCACGTCATCCTGCGTGACCAGTGAGATGTGGGTAGTTTCGTGCTGTGTCTGCTTGGAAGAGATACGTCTGCCCTCTGACCAATCCCAAGCCTCAATAGAACCTGAACTTAAGGCAATGTATAGCCTGTCAGGGGTGGAATCACACAACGCGACAGATGCGATTCGTTGCCCTTGATCTATATGGAGCTTTCGCAGCAGCAGTGATGTTGAGGTAGCGTAGACGGCAACGTAGGCTTGAAAGGGTATGAAAAGGTACCTATGGGTTATAAGCACATTTACATTGGAATCCAGCTGGAATGAGACTCACTCTTGGTCCAGAGAGAATGTCGGATCCAAGTCAAGCATTTGACCTCCAGTGGGTGGAGACAGCTTCCAACTTGGGGCTTCTTTGTTTGCAGCCACAGTCTGTAAACTTCTCTTCTGTTCGTCATCTGACAGTTTCCGCCTCTCCTCCTCATTCAGTCTTATTAGAGAAGAGGATGTCTGTAGGCCTTGCGGAAGTGGAGTCGCTTGGACATTCGCTGGATTCTTTTCCTGAACAGCGTTGTGTAGCTTCTTCTCCTTGCGTCTGCGTAGATCTGATTCGTCGTGGATTTGACTCCCATTTTTCATTCGTGCTTTTGCTTTGGCTTGAGTATCGTCCACAAGAACATCATCTGAGGCTGTCGAGGCTTGCATTTGCTCCTTCCTGATTTGCCTTTTCTCCTTCTGGAGCTGTTCTGTCGCCATCTTGTCATCCCTAGTCTCTGTTTGGTGCCCTGCAACACTCGAGACCCAGCCGTCCTGGTGAGATGTCTCTAATTGCGCGCTCCTATCATGCGGTACAGAGTCCAGCGCCTTCTGCTCCTCCTTCTTCTGCTTCTTGTTTTTCCTCTTCCTCTCCGATGAAGGTTGTTTATCATCTTCGATTGAACGCTGAATGGCTTGAGGTTCTTGACGTTGCGTTTTGGATTCAATTCCTTTCAATGCTTCTACATTGCCTTTAGAACGCTGCTCTTGCTGTTTCTTCAAAGCTTTCTGAGCCTTGCGTTCCGCACGCCTACTCTGATTTGCTTCGGCATCTTCATCGCCAAGTTTACCATCATGGTCTTTGACCGGAGATGTGAGCTTCGATTTCTTATGCTCCTGATGATCCACCTCAATCGAGCGATCTCCGCGTTTTCGTTTTGCCATTGCAGAGGCAGGCACTTGGAACTAGAGAGTTTCGTCTCCAGCCATGACATCAAGACTTACTGACTGATCCTGCACACTTATACAGTGCTCAATGACTAGCAGAGCTTCTAAGACATTGGTCAAAGGTGCAATGCGCCTTTTGTGAATTGCTCTTCGTTAATTTGAAGATTTTAGGGTTTCGGACATATCTCGGGGTTAACTTTTCCTTGAACTAGTGCGACTTCGAAGTCACAAAGGAAATCCACAACTCATTCATTTTGCCGCACGAGAAGCTCGTAGGGCAGCGGGCCTCGCACTAGCAATATGATCATCCCAGTGCGATGTTTCTCTTGCGGAAAGGTCAGTCACCTCCCCACAATACAGTAGGCTCAACATTTTCGAGCAAGCACTAAATGATCTTAGGTTATTGGGGACATGTGGGAAGACTTCTTGAAGATGCTGGGAGAAGGGATGAGTGATGGGTGGGTGCTCAGCTTCGACAAGTAGCTGCGGCTTCTTCCACAGCCATCTTGCATTTGACACAGCTGACATTGGCGCTTGAAGAGATGCTATGGACAAGCTTGGATGCAAACGCTACTGTTGTCGGAGAATGATCATGACGCATGTGGATCTGATTGAAAAGCTCTTGAAGTAACGCTTCAGAACATATCACGTTTGGCAAAGAGTGCTGACCCATGCAGGTACACGCCCGCGGAGCGAGACCGAGCTAAGGCTACCATGTGAAAGGAGGCGATAGATGATTTTGAGGAACAAAAACCTTGCTAAGTTCGATTAAGAGACCAAAGATATGAAAATGGCGGAGACAGCCTAGTCTACTGCGTTCGATACGAGGAATGTCCGAGGGCTGGCCTTAGACTTGAACATGCGGGAGCATGTCGTGATTAAAAGGGATAGTGAGGACGACCAGATATGCAGCTGCATCCGTGGCCGCGAGTAATCATGAAATTCGCGGAAGGGAATGATAGACCTTATGCAGAAATTTAATGCTAGGATTCGCCTCCATATATACTGCTAAGTTTTATGCACAGTTGATTCATCCTCTTCCTACATCAAACAACATGTCGAGCCACAACTTGGCTTCCACGGCTTTTCTGTCAATATTTCGATCGCTAAGCATGAGTACCTTACGCTCTGGTCCTGAGTATAGGTCAGATTTCGAATGACTTACCTCTTCTCAAATCAAATTCTTTTCCCCTTTCCCTCGGCGTCCGAATAGAGCTATATTCTGACCTAGGAGCCTATCGCTCCTTCATCTCCACCTTCATTGCCCGATCTTGTAGACTTGACTCTCGGTCTTGAGACCTAGGACAGGCTCAAGCTAGCAATTGCAATGTTCAGTCAGTCATGTCTTCCACGTAATCTCACCCCTCACCGCTGCCTTCATCCATTTCTTCCCTAGCCTCACCGCTCACAGTGTCTGCGTTCATTTCTTCTTGCCCTGCATTTTTCCTAAGCAATGGCCCCCTTGGCCGGCCAAACCTCTTCTTATTCTCATAGCATCTCACATCTGCGATGTCGATGCCCAGCGCTTGACTGATTGCCTTAGCCCTCCCAATGATAGTCTGTATCGTACTTCTTGCTATACCCGTCTCCTGCTTCACTACGCTCAACGTCTTCCCCTCGACCAAGTGGCTCAACGCCGCTTTTCTCCGCACAAATTTGTCTTTCTCCTTTCGACCTGAATTGTGAGCGGCACGGCGGGCAGCAGTCTTGCCTAGATTCGGTCGTCCCGAGCCAGGCTTGCGAGGCATCCCATTCTTGCGAAGCTTTAGCGTCTTTGTAGGTGTCGTGGTTGGGCCGAAGAGGCTGGGACTGGAGGAATCAGGCTGTCCAGCTTGAAGGTTTGTATTTACTTTCCAGGGGCGTGCCCAGCCGGTGAAGAAGTCGTATACATCATGTTCTTTGATACGTGAGATAGGGGAAGAGTCTATAAGATCATTGGCACGTAGGAACTCGACTGTGCCTTGGATCTTCCAATTCACTATTGCATCAAGATTGGGAGGCGGCGATTGCGCCTGGGGAGGAGATTCATCAGGATGAGCAGGCGTAGGATCGGCAGCATTGGGCCATCGGGGGTTGTTCGTCGGAGGGAGCGTAACGTGGGAAGGATGAAGAGACGAACTTGGCGAGGAATGCGGGTCCCCCGGCGTCTGTTGAGAGGATTGCGTTGTGTAATAATGCTGTGGGAGGGAAGATTGTTGAAGTGGGAACATTGACAGAGAATCGGCAAATGAAGGAAAGTCCATGGTGAAGCTAGTGCTTGATTAATTGATTAAATGTTAGGACAATAGAAGTGATGGGCCGGACTCTAATTCTACCCAGAATGTCTTGGCAGGGATCAGGGGCGCTCTACCTTATCAGGCTAGACTCAACTAACTTGAGCTGCTAGCGTGAACACTAGCGAAAGTCCATAGATTAGAGGTGCGAGGCAGATTGTGTATGAGCGAACGGGGCCTTGAGGCTGTCTAGCCGCTGCTGCCTCTTCAGTTCATTTACATGTATTGTACGATGGTCATGCCCGAGTCTCATGCAGCTCTTTCTGGTGAGCCATGCGTCGAGGTGCTCAGTGATTATCTTGCTTAGCCAATGGAACCTTTCTTGATGCCCCCTAGCGAAGATAAGGCTGAGTATCGTATAAGATCGCTGCGATCGCACGGTCGCGGTCCGCCCAAGAAGAGGCAAGCAACCAAATGCTCAGCTCTCCTGTATCCGAGAGGTTAGCGCCATATTTGCCCCTTGAGGACATACCTCAATCAAGCTTCCATATCATTGAAAAATGGCCTGGTGAAGAATCCAATGCCAAAACCCTTCCAGCCCCCGATAGCGAGACTCCTTGGGCTTGGGGACAGCACCCGTCACCTTATGAACGGAAAGAAACATTTCCGACACAGCGATTTCGGCGGACTCGAAATCCAAACATGACCAATAGTTCTTCTAATCCAGCGCTCAGCATCGACTTCCCCGTCCCCAGTGCTATCCAAAATACAGTTCAGTCAAGATACAGAAATGACATAGAATCTGGATCTGAAGAATTCACTCACGTTCGGTATACTGCCGCCACTTGCGACCCTAACGAGTTCACTCTTAAGAACGGTTACCATCTTCGACCAGCCATGTACAACCGTCACACCGAGCTTGTTATTGCCATTACTTATTTCAACGAGGACAAGTCCATGCTAAGCAGGACATTGCATAGTGTGATGCAGAACGCCCGCGATATTACTAATCTCAAACGCACCGAATTTTGGAATAAAGGTGGTCCAGCCTGGCAGAAAATTGTCGTCTGCCTTCTGTTTGATGGCATTGATCATTGTGATCAGGACGCACTGAATATACTGGCTACAGTTGGGTTGTTTCAGCATAGTGTTATGAAAAAGGACGTA